>NC_139649.1:4282342-4352342 GCF_964638095.1 Poromitra crassiceps
TGAAGCTTTGGCAGGAGATCTGGCTGTGATGGACATGCTGTGATGTTGCAGAGACGCTATAAGGCAACATGTTGTGCAGCAACTTTGCTGGGAACCATATTGATCAGAAGGGTTGCGTTGCTGTCTGGGGCCTGTGGAGGCCGGCAATAATCATGATCATCCTAAATAAGCAATGACTTCATTTTGAACCAAAAATACTCACAATTACTCATTCAAACATTAGATAATAATAGGCTACTGATCTAAGCTAATGGCCTATGTTGTAGTGATTTTCCTGGCTGCAAATTGGGAAGCAATGCAGAAAGGAGAAGAAAAAGAGGAGATGGCAAGTGATTAATAATATAATAAATAATAATGTAGGCTAATGAAAGAAGCTGCTCCTAGCCAGGAGGCTAACGTTACAGCTAACGTTAGCCAAGTGGTACAGCAATCTAGCATTTTTTAAAGGGACTGCCCTTCAAGAGTGTGCGAAGAGAGACACTCCACAGCCATCTCTGCTATGTCCCCATCAACATCATGACCAGGGGTGGTGTGTGTGTGTGTGTGTGTGTGTGTGTGTGTGTGTGTGTGTGTGTGTGTGTGTGTGTGTGTGTGTGTGTGTGTGTAGCCTACTTGTGTGGGTGAGTTTGAAGAGGAGCAGTGACACATTGAAGAGGCCCTAAAGAGGTAGGAAAGAAATGGTTAAACAGGTGTATGGCACGCACGCACGCACGCACACACACACACACACACACACACACACACACACACACACACACACACACACACACAGAGGAATGTTCCTAATATATCTATGTTGACAATAGCTGCAAGGAGATACAGAGGTGAGATGTGAGAATGTGTGCAGCACAAACACGTCAACTATTGGTGTGCAGGAGCTTGTGTCTCTCAGGAGCTTAACATGCACCACTTCTTAACATGCAGTGGAATCCGTATTATAACCAGCTCCTAGCCGGTTGGCCTGCATGTTAAACAACAATTAGCCGGCCTACGCGCGCTCCCGCGAGTCCGTATCACATTCATCTCGGTCCCCGGTGTAACATCCGCATAATAGGAAAAGCGGCTGCTATTAAACACTGGCAGCTCATAATCCCGATCATGTCTGAGTGTGCGGGTGGTGGCACTTCACGTTCACTAGTTTATTAATTAATTAATCGTTTGGGCAATCGCTTATATCAACGAATTAAACGAGCAAACTCACGGTTTCCTCAAGTGCTGCAAACGGCTTTGAATTGTTTGGTAGAGCTAGGGATCCCAACGCGCTTCGGCTATGCAGGCAGGCAGGTCCATCACACCGAGGAGAGGAGAGAGCTTACTGCTTTGGGATTTGGGACTTGTGTGAACAGTCTTTTTTTTGTTGGCACATTAACATTAAGAATTAAGATTATGAATATTCAAACTAACGTAATTGCCTTTACCTCCCTAATTGCACGCAGAAGGATTCTCCTGTTGTGGAAGTCCTCCTTACCCCCACCATCTAAATCCTGGATAAGTGATGTCATGTCATTTTTTAAATTGGAAAAAATAAAGTTCTCCATAAGAGGATCTGTTGAACTATTTTACTCCCATTGGCAACCATTAATTCATTATTTTGATCAGCTACCTGCCAGTGAGGTTTCGCAGTAGTGGTGTCCTACGGGTCTCCGTGTGATGTGGGAGTATCTTGCTGCCTGTCCGTCACCGGTCCTCACCAGGCCTCAACCAGCCTCTATAGGTGTAGGGAACTGTAAACAGTACTATTGAGAACATTGGTAATGTTTTTTTTTGTTTTTTGTTTTGTTATTGTTATTATTATTGCTGTTGTCGTTGTTGGTTGTTGTTTTTTGTTTTCTGTTTTTATTTTTATTTTGTTTTCTTGTCTTCTGAAATTCAAAACATGCCACCGCACTATTGAACCTGATGGGTTAGGGCGGGAGGGTTGAGGGAAAAAAAGAAAGGAAAAAAAAATGTATGAGACACACTGTATGTTAATATGTATGTTGATATTGCTGGTCTCTAATAAATAAATATATAAAAAAATAAAAAAATAAAAATAAGATTATGATAAAGTACATGATTTGAATTCCTTAGTTTTAGCAATTTAATGTTCTACTCAGACAGCTGGCATGCTGATGATAGAACACTCATCCAAAGAAAGAAAGAAAGAAACAGAAAGACAGAAAGAAAGAAAGAAAGAAAGAAAGAAAACATCAAATCATGTAAAATTGACTGTGTTTAGCTGGTAGAGACTGCCCTCTACAGTTTAACGAAGGAATAACTGTCATGTGTCATCCATCCATCCATCTCTCTCTCTCTCTCTCTACTAACCTATCCAATAAAGGCAAAAGTGCCAACAAATAAGAAATAATTATCGAGCTAAACGTTATGCAAACCATGATAAACGTTATGCAAACCATGATAAACGTTATGCAAACCATGATAAAGCACAAAATACTCTTAAAGAGTTATGAGATGTCCAGGATTTGAAAAAAGGACACCTACTTTACATGGAGCCATCCTGTGAAGGATGTCTATCTTGTTAAAAGTACAAGATGGTATTTTGATAAAGTCTTGTGCTATTAGCCATTTTTGTCATAAGTCTTTCATCATAAAATACATATAATAAATGGTTTATTTGGTGTATTATTTACATACTACATAAATACATGCATACATACACATACATACACATACATACAGATCCTTTCCAAAAAAATTGAATATCATGGAAAAGACATGGTGCATCAAGGCAGTAATTAAAGCAAAAAGATTCCCGACCAAGTATTGAGTGCAGGCATGAACATAACTTTTCAGAAGATTGACATTTCTGTTTTGAAAATACCGGTTTTTGATTGGTTTTATGTGATATTTAATTTATTGAAATACTGTTTTGGTGGTTTTAATGAGCTGGAAGCCAGACTTATGCAAAGTTAAACAAATAAATACTTGAAATACTTTACTTTGTGTGTAATGATATGAAATATGCAACCAGGCGTGTGTAGAATATCAACGTACATTTGAAACAAAACGTTAGCAAAATATGCTATGCTGGGCTCTGTGGCATTCAGCTTATTCACACAGAACTATAAAGATAAATAACTATACAAATATTTAAATGGAATAATGACTGTGTATAATCTGTGAAAGTTTCACTTTTTGAAAGGAATTATGGAAAAAAACGAACTTTTCCATGATATTCAAATTTTTTAGAAAGGATCTACATACATACATACATATATACATACATACATACATACATACATACATACATACTGTACATACATACGGTACATACAGTAGCCTACATACATAGCTTGTGTATTAATAAATAAATAAATAAATAAATAAATAAATAAATAAATAAATAAATAATTAAATAAATAATATTTTAATTTTCCAAAGCCCCAAGTAGGCTAATGAAGTGACAGCAGGCAAAGCGAAAATTAATATTTAAGCAGAATTCTCAGGGGCTCGTTCGTGTGATATACTGTACTGGACAGTTCAGTCAGTGTTTATCTCTGTCCAAAATACATCAACAGACAGACTCTGATGTGTGACATCATCACCAAGAGACAAAACCAGGGACATATTACAGCCTGCCTCTATGCACAAACCATATCTGATCAATTAATATTTAATAAAGGCATTGGAATGAGCAAATATATCCATATCCTCCTGACGAATCGATACTAAATAACTCAGTTAATGCTGTTGTGTAAACAAGTCTATGCAACGCCAAGGTTTGTCTCCTGACGTCTGTCTTTGTGAAAGACATCAGATTCACAAATCTAGACCAGACTGAGACTGTCCAACATCAGGACGAAAACACAGTGATTATCTAAAGCCAGTCTGCCCAGTCTCTCCAAAACTGCATCTTCAACTGAGCAATAGCATGATCAATATTTACCATGTGGATTTTCACTCACAAATCCACTGTATTTTAGGTAGCTGAGTAACTGTTGTTGTTGTTATTATTATTATTTAAAGACTGCTGTGCTCACTCAGCATTGCAGCGTCCCTCAGCTGCCAGCAGATGGTGGTCTCTGACCATAAAATGACCAATCAGTCTGTTCTGTTGTCCTCAGGCTGGGGGAGGTGAGATGAGGTGACAGGTGAATGAGTAACTAGTAACTGTAACACATTGTCAGTAACTTGCCCAACACTGCATATCTGTTGTGTTTTCAACCTTTAATGCTCCGCTACTTACTTTTCATCTGTGATAATGGCTACAAGATAGATCATATTTTGACAGTTGTCATGTTCCACACTTGTGCCACATCAACACTAAAATTATGTGTGTGCATCAATAAGAGAATTGAAGCAAAAACGTACTTTCCCTAGTAACTAATCGTACTAATTTGTAAAATAGCCAAATTCAATTACTTTTGAGAGATGTAACTAGTAACTGTAACCAATTACACATTTTCAGTAACTTGCCCAACACAGTTAATTAGGAGCTGAAAGTCACAACACAAGCGGGACACCAGACAAGGTTTAATGCATAAAGTGTCTTTGAGCACTGAGACAATTGCTATTTGTATTACACGGCCTGGTTGAATGATCGATTCTGATTGGTCAATCACAACATTCAGCGGTCTGCTATTGCTGCACAGAGCCCACATAAGTCATGCATGTGCACCAGGGAGTCCAGTCCTTTTAACAAGCTCATTGGCGACACCCTGTGGCAAAAAAGTGAGCTAGCAACAGTCTGTTAAAACGGCGAGGTGGGTGTCCCAGTGGCTCAGCTGGTCGAACGCATAAAGATTTAGTCCTTCGGGAATCCAAACCGTGGTCCTCTGCTGAATGTCATCCCGTCTCTCCCCACCTCTCCTGTCTGCCTACTGTCCTATCAATTAAAGGCAAAAATACACTAAAAATGGGACGGTAACGTTAGCCTACACGGTAACGTTAGCCTACAAGGTAACGTTAGCCTACAAGCTTGTAGGCTAACGTTACCTAGGTAATGTTAGCCTACAAGGTAACGTTAGCCTACAAGGTAATGTAGCCTACAAGGTAACGTAGCCTACAAGGTAACGTAGCCTACAAGGTAACGTTAGCCTACCAAACACCTTTAGGACGAGCACATGCTTCCTCCATTAAGTGCCACTTCTTTTCAGCTGATACTGAGGAATTTCATTGGCAGGATATGAGAGGTTCATGCTACTGAGCAGAATACAGCCGTTTAGACTGAAGCACTGAGCAGAATACAGCCGTTAGAGTGAAGCTCTGAGCAGAATACAGCTGTTAGACTGAAGCACTGAGCAGAATACAGCTGTTAGACTGAAGCACTGAGCAGAATACAGCCGTTAGACTGAAGCTCTGAGCAGAATACAGCTGTTAGACTGAAGCACTGAGCAGAATACAGCCGTTAGACTGAAGCTCTGAGCAGAATACAACTGTTAGACTGAAGCACTGAGCAGAATACAGCTGTTAGACTGAAGCACTGAGCAGAATACAGCTGTTAGACTGAAGCACTGAGCAGAATACAGCCGTTAGACTGAAGCTCTGAGCAGAATACAGCTGTTAGACTGAAGCACTGAGCAGAATACAGCTGTTAGACTGAAGCACTGAGCAGAATACAGCCGTTAGACTGAAGTTCTGAGCAGAATACAGCTGTTAGACTGAAGCACTGAGCAGAATACAGCTGTTAGACTGAAGCACTGAGCAGAATACAGCCGTTAGACTGAAGCTCTGAGCAGAATACAGCTGTTAGACTGAAGCACTGAGCAGAATACAGCCGTTAGACTGAAGCTCTGAGCAGAATACAACTGTTAGACTGAAGCACTGAGCAGAATACAGCTGTTAGACTGAAGCACTGAGCAGAATACAGCTGTTAGACTGAAGCACTGAGCAGAATACAGCCGTTAGACTGAAGCTCTGAGCAGAATACAGCTGTTAGACTGAAGCACTGAGCAGAATACAGCTGTTAGACTGAAGCACTGAGCAGAATACAGCCGTTAGACTGAAGCTCTGAGCAGAATACAGCTGTTAGACTGAAGCACTGAGCAGAATACAGCTGTTAGACTGAAGCACTGAGCAGAATACAGCCGTTAGACTGAAGCTCTGAGCAGAATACAGCTGTTAGACTGAAGCACTGAGCAGAATACAGCCGTTAGACTGAAGCTCTGAGCAGAATACAACTGTTAGACTGAAGCACTGAGCAGAATACAGCTGTTAGACTGAAGCACTGAGCAGAATACAGCTGTTAGACTGAAGCACTGAGCAGAATACAGCCGTTAGACTGAAGCTCTGAGCAGAATACAGCTGTTAGACTGAAGCACTGAGCAGAATACAGCTGTTAGACTGAAGCACTGAGCAGAATACAGCTGTTAGACTGAAGCTCTGAGCAGAATACAGCCGTTAGACTAAAACCCTGAGCAGAATACAGCTGTTAGACTGAACGCCCTGAGCAGAATACAGCTGTTAGACTGAAGCACTGAGCAGAATACAGCCGTTAGACTGAAGCACTGAGCAGAATACAGCTGTTAGACTGAAGCACTGAGCAGAATACAGCTGTTAGACTGAAGCACTGAGCAGAATACAGCTGTTAAAGCACTGAGCAGAATACAGCTGTTAGACTGAAGCTCTGAGCAGAATACAGCTGTTAGACTGAAGCACTGAGCAGAATACAGCTGTTAGACTGAAGCACTGAGCAGAATACAGCTGTTAGACTGAAGCTCTGAGCAGAATACAGCCGTTAGACTGAAGCTCTGAGCAGAATACAACTGTTAGACTGAAGCACTGAGTAGAATACAGCTGTTAGACTGAACGCCCTGAGCAGAATACAGCCGTTAGACTGAAGCTCTGAGCAGAATACAGCTGTTAGACTGAAGCCCTGAGCAGAATACAGCTGTTAGACTAATGCACTGAGCAGAATACAGCTGTTAGACTGAACGCCCTGAGCAGAATACAGCTGTTAGACTGAAGCACTGAGCAGAATACAGCTGTTAGACTGAACGCTCTGAGCAGAATACAGCTGTTAGACTGAAGCACGCAGCAGAATACAGCTGTTAGACTAAAACCCTGAGCATAATACAGCTGTTAAGACTAAAACCCTGAGCAGAATACAGCTGTTAGACTGAACGCCCTGAGCAGAATACAGCTGTTAAGACTAAAACCCTGAGCAGAATACAGCTGGTAGACTGAAGCACTGAGCAGAATACAGCTGTTAAGACTAAAACCCTGAGCAGAATACAGCTGTTAGACTGAAGCACTGAGCAGAATACAGCTGTTAGACTGAACGCCCTGAGCAGAATACAGCTGTTAGACTGAAGCACTGAGCAGAATACAGCTGTTAGACTGAAGCACTGAGCAGAATACAGCTGTTAGACTGAAGCACTGAGCAGAATACAGTGGGGGTGAATGAAACCCCCTGACAGGGAGCTAAAAGGAGTGAGTGACACTTGGCAGTTCATCAGACAGCTGTGATGTGAAACGGCTGAAAAAAAAGTCTTCCTGAACGCTACGCTTCATTCAAAGAGTTCGCTTTTGAATTAGCGCCGGTGAGACGGCCGTCGCTCACACGCGCGTCGTCGCCCGGCTGCTACAGTGAATGACACTCTGTAAGCATGGCTCAGTGAATGACACTCTGTAAGCACGGCTCAGTGAATGACACTCTGTAAGCACTGCTCAGTGAATGACACTCTGTAAGCATGGCTCAGTGAATGACACTCTGTAAGCACTGCTCAGTGAATGACACTCTGTAAGCACGGCTCAGTGAATGACACTCTGTAAGCACTGCTCAGTGAATGACACTCTGTAAGCATGGCTCAGTGAATGACACTCTGTAAGCATGGCTCAGTGAATGACACTCTGTAAGCATGGCTCAGTGAATGACACTCTGTAAGCATGGCTCAGTGAATGACACTGTAAGCACGGCTCAGTGAATGACACTCTGTAAGCACGGCTCAGTGAATGACACTCTGTAAGCATGGCTCAGTGAATGACACTCTGTAAGCATGGCTCAGTGAATGACACTCTGTAAGCATGGCTCAGTGAATGACACTCTGTAAGCACGGCTCAGTGAATGACACTCTGTAAGCACGGCTCAGTGAATGACACTCTGTAAGCATGGCTCAGTGAATGACACTCTGTAAGCATGGCTCAGTGAATGACACTCTGTAAGCATGGCTCAGTGAATGACACTCTGTAAGCATGGCTCAGTGAATGACACTCTGTAAGCACGGCTCGGCTCAGAGCAAACAAATGACTACAAACAGACATCCCACGCTCCGTAAGCCTTACAGATGTAAGAGACAGTACAAATCACACTGTGACATGCTGGCTGCACCCGCTACAACACCAAGCAGTTGGAAAAGTCTGCTCTTATAGTTAAGACCTGGTAAATCACCTGGTAAATAATGAAGGCTATTTGTAAATAATTCCTTGTGTTTGTGTGGTAGCCTGCCTGTGGTGCCAAGTCGATGGGGATTTTTTACCAAACAGGTCGATGCCGGTATAGAGAGGCAAAGTCAACGTCACTTCCTGCTTCGGCACCGTACCGGAGATTTTCTTCCGCAATTGATTTTCCCATAGACGTTTCGTAAAATGCCTATAAAAATAAGTTTACGTGGTCAAACCAAACGGTTCAGCTATATTTAGATTCAGGAGAGACCATAGAACATTTCACTCGGTCCAAAAAAAATCAAAAAAATATTTTCTTTAAACCCACATTTATTTTACATTTGGTCCGAGGGGAATGTTATGCGATCTCTCCTGTTTCTAAATATATCTGAACCGTTTGGTTTGACGAAGTAAAGCTATTTTTATAAGCATTTCACTAAATGTCTATGTGAAAATAAATGGCGGATGAAAATCTCTGGTACAGTGCTGAAGCAGGAAGTGACGTTCCACTTTGGCTCCCTATAGTTCCCAAAGTTTAGACAATCACTCAACTGTTTGAGAGTTAATTTCATATAATATGGTTTTCAGTTGGTATCTTACCTGATACAACATACATTTTTCTATTGCAGTGATCCCCAGCCATCCTGTACCTCAAGCCTTCCTGATGAGAGCAGCAAAATGAATATATTTACATTAAAATTATGCAGATGATTACTTTAAACCTCGGCTCAATGCAAATTTGTAGACACATTATTACATAAAATTCAGCATTACTAACACGGGTACAGACAGGGTGGGTAGATCTCTGTACAGGAACTAACAATTAAAGGTTTCAGCTCATACTTTCCAAGTGGATCCTTCTCAGAATAATAATATTAACAATAATAACGTTTAGCTGTAGCACCATTTGCAAACTACATTACAACCAAACCAACCAAACAGCATAAATGCAAGAGTCATAGCAAGAGAATAAGATTGCTTAAAATGAAAAGGAATTTTGAAGTGGAGTACGTCTCGTCTATATACGTGTGGTTTAGAAGTGATTTGAGATCAAAGGGAAGATCAAAAGTGCTCTCCCATCCAGAACATTGATCGCTCTCCTAACCGCAGTGGCTCTCCCATTCATAATGATGATTTCCCCTTCACAGATCTGAGGCTGATCAGCCTGTTTACCTCCAGCTTAATCCTATCAGACCTGTGAAGAGGAGAGAGCCAGGTGTCACATGGCTCAGATTAACATTGTTAATCACATTGTTTCATGAGTTCAACGCAGCGTGTGGAAGGACTTGATCTTCTTGCTGGACCACACTGTCAAATCAAAATACCTCGTTTGCAAACAGAAAAAGCGCTCATCCCAGTTGGAGAGAGAACGGTTCATTTGATCTCGTTTTGTGAGGGTTAGGGTTAGTCGACTCCTTATTTAACGTTTTCGTTTCGAGACGATTCACGCTCCTTCATTGGTTGTCCCACTTCCTATCTTTTGGTTTTGAGCGACTGCACCACCGTAGCAGGCAGCGTGCAGTACGGCTACGATACAGCTGTGCGAGAACCAAGATGGCGGCAGCCAAAACACCAAGAGGCGCCAAAACGAGAGAGCACAAACCAATGGGTGACATGACACTCATCCGTCCATCTCTCTTGGATACAGCCTAGGGGGCGTGCACGGGGGATCCATGGATACAGCCTAGGGGGCGTGCACGGGGGATCCATGCGCAGACTGAGCCGGTACAAACCGAACACTGAAAGGATTCGTTCAAAAAGATTTGTTCGTTCCTTTTCGCCCATCACTAGTCTCAGTGCCACTGTTCTCTGGACAACCTGAAGGGACGGCCTGTGAACACCAAGGTGGAAATTATGAGCATTTATAACAGATTAATTCTAATAAATTGTGGCAATGGCCGCCGGTGTTCCATTTCAATGCTCCTGTGAGCTGCTCTCAACATATTATTTCCAGTTAATGATATATTAATGACGGAATAAACCCCATTATCTTTTAAAGTTATTATTCCCAGCGTGTCGTTGTGCTTCTCTGCACTCTTCTGATAGCACCCGGAGTACGTGTAAAGAGGAAACGTCTTTTCTTTCCTCGAGCTTCATTCCAAAAGGAGGTGTCCACGACTGTCCATCACTGGACATGAATAGATGGATGATTCCTATCTGGGAAATGAATCTGGCTGTGGAGCAGAATGGAAGTCATTATTAAAGCCCTGCTTACAAAACATCAATCATTTCACATTCAACGCTGTGTATTTCATCGAGCGTCGGACATCGGATAAATTGATGTCATTTTGGAATGAGATCCTAAAATCCATTCATCAAATAAATGGCGACTGTTGTTGGAACACAATGGACCTTTTTCTGCTTTCAGCATATTTCAAGAAGGCCAGATAATGATAAGATCATATCAAGTTCCTTCTTCTACTGTCTCCCTGCTGTCTCCTGGAACTGACACGTGTTGTAGCCTACATGAGATGATGGAATACTGTGTGGAGTCTACACTTCAGACTGTAGAACTTTACAGTACGTCTTTCATTGTTTCGTTGCACTGTCTAAAAGGCAGGAAGTAACACAGGTGCAAGCAAACACTAATGAGGGTTTCCAACTTCCAGTCCCTTTAGGTGTTCCAGTGCCAGGGCCCTCATTAACGTTTTGCTTGCACCCGTGTTACTTCTTGCCTTTTAGACACAAAATAGCTGAGGTGAAAGATCGTTCCCAGTTCCTGCAGTGTGGACACAATAAAAAGTTCCAACTGTTCTTAGAACTATGAAAAGGTTCCTCCCGCCCAAAAACGCCGAGCGGTAGGCCTACACACAGGCCGACGCCCCCAAAGGCAAATTCCTGGTGATTGAAGTGATTGTGATTGGACCAAAGGGCCGGTGTGAAGCACCTGGAGGACACGCCCCCTCACCTCACATCTATAAGAGCCGGTGTGAAGCACCTGGAGGACACGCCCCCTCACCTCACATCTATAAGAGCCGGTGTGAAGCACCTGGAGGACACGCCCCCTCACCTCACATCTATAAGAGGAAGCAAATGAAAGAGGAAGTCAATTAAAGACAGCAGACATCAAACTATGAAGTTCAATAAAACTTTGTCTCATGCAAAAGATCGTTCTCTCCTAGGGGTGTCACAATATATCGTCCCACGAAATTTCGCGATAGTAAAACGTCACGATATGTATCGTTGAGATGAAATCTCATATCGCGAAAAAAAAAAAAAAAAAAAAAAAAAAAAAATTCTCTCCAAAAAATAGACTAAGAAACGTCTTTGTTTGTTGAAGTTCAATGTGTGGAAAGTAGTTCAGTTGAACAAGTCTCTGAAGAGACACATGAGAAGTTATACAGGAGAGAAACCATTCAATTGAGTTTCTGGCAAAACTGTTTACTTGACAGGAAAAACTGAAGATGCATAAAAAATAGATTAAGAAAAGTCTTGTTGTTTGAGTTTGAAGAAAAACTGAAGATGCATAATGAGAATTTATACTGCTGAGAAACCTTTTAGTTCAAAGTAAATCTAAGTGACGGTGTAACTCATTCTATTTCAAGATAAGCCTTATCTCCAATCTCATGTTTTTTCTAGTTGTTATTGTAATAACAATTTCCCACAACAGCATGTTTAGTATTTGTGCATTTCAAATAAAATACTACTTTTCCAGTCATATATTGTCATTATTCAAGTTTAAAAAAATATTGTTAAAATCATATCGTATCGTATCGTTATCGTGAACCCAGTATCGTGATACGTATCGTATCGTGAACTGAGTGTATCGTGACACCCCTATTCTCTCCTCCTTTGAAGCTGTTTAAGTGTTAAGTCTGTTGAACCTATCACTCGCTTTGAAGTGTGTGTGTGTGTGTGTGTCTGTGTGTGTGTGTGTGTGTGTGTGTGTGTGTGTGTGTGTGTGTGTGTGTGTGTGTGTGTGTGTGTGTGTGAGCACGAGGCCACTTTCGCGCATGCTTGCATGTGTGTGTGTGTGTGTGTGTGTGTACAGGTGCGTATGCGGATCGAGTAACGGCGTGTGTGTACGTGCATGGGTGCGTTCAGAGAGCACGTGTGCGATGCGAGGATGCGGCCGCGTATGATCGAGCGGCGATGTATTAAATCAAAAGAGTCAAGGTTGGTCAGCACATCAAGGCCGCGGTGTCTCCATAACAAGGTTTCATGTGAGAGCTGTGTGGAGACACCTCACACTCCTGTGGGACACCAAACCACTGTCCAAGGCCACCATGATAATGCTCAGTGAGAATGAGGGGGGGAGGGGTAAGGTGAGGGTGGAGGTAAGAGAGAGAGGGAGAGAGAGAGAGAGAGGAGAGAGAGAGAGAGGAGAGAGAGAGAGAGAGAGAGAGGGAGAGAGAGAGGAGAGAGAGAGAGAGGAGAGAGAGAGAGAGAGAGAGAGGGAGTGACAAAGAGTCACAGGGTGACAGTTGTTTTTCCTGTTCATTTCAATCTGCCTACAAATAACACGACTTTAACCCATTGATACCTGATGCAGCATTTGCGTGTATATCCCTCATTTGTGTGTGTATCCCTTTAAGACCTTAAATACCTTAAGTCTTAAAGGGATACACACACAAATGCTGCATCAATGGGTTAAACTCTTTCAAATTGTGTGCAGTGAATAGGACAAACTTGCCAGCTGTGTGCGGTGGATATCGTACGAGTCTGGAGCTACTTTGAAACAGGGTTGGTTCAAAACAGGTCACATGCTTATTTCACAGAAAGAAAAAGAGATATCTATTTTTAAACATTACACGAGGCATATTTCGTCATATTCTAATAACCTTGTCGCAGTGTCGTTTTGTAAACATCAACAGTTTATAATGTCTTTGTATAAAATGTACATGTCTCCACCACGTTATGTCTGTGTCTGCCACTTCATATGTTCGGCTGGGAAATCGGATGTTCTGCACGCAAAAGTTGTTTAGGAATCAATAAGCATTGAGGGTATTGTTGAATACTCGATTCTCATTGGCTTACAGCATTCTTCTACACTATCTGTTATCTTATTAATAGCAGACCGCTACTATGACAGACCATTGCTATTATGCAGGCAGTTCTCATAACACACCCCGGAAGACCTGGATCATATCAATCTGCAGAAAGTCCAGTGAATTTTGTTGCTTTAATAAACAAATTAACAAAATTTTTGAAGAAGAAACAAGAATTTGTTTTGGTTTGTGTTTGTCTTACTTGTTATTATGGATTATTGCTGTTCTTTGTCACCATTGTCCTGATCGTCATTGCTGGTCACTGTCATCACCAACGCCCCCGACACCATCGTTATCATCAGCATCAATGAAAACTGCCACAACATCACACGAGAGTTATGTGCCATAAGTTTTCCACTGTGCGGCTATAAGGATCAAGCCAGGCCTTTTAAAAATCTTATTATTATATGTGACAGTTTATGATGCTATATTATGCTCACAGTGCATTTAACCGCACACTTATCCTCAGACACGTCTTAAAACGTAAAACGTTCACTAGAATTGCGGCGGCAGAATTAGTTCATAAATCCATGTGTCTCACTTAATGCCATGACATTAAGATGTGGATGTAATATATTCATATATATAATATAGTAATATATTGAATACACTCTGCATTTATTGCCGATGATCTACAGTATGTCGTTCGCCCTGGAGATTTGTGCCAACACAACTTTTCAGAGAGTTGTGTTCCAGACGTTCTACAGCTGGCACTGTGCTGACTGATGATGTCATACCCATTGATGATGGCATAGACATTGTGACACACACACACACACACACACACACACACAAACACACACACACACACACACACACACACACACACACACACACAGACACAGACACACACACATAGATGTACTGATATTTTAATCATTATGTTAATGTCCATTGATATTGTGATTGATTAAATCTTTTTATTACATAATTCTATTAATCTTGGTTATTATTCATGAGGTATTTTATCTGTGGAAATCTGTGACAGAAACTTACGGACTTTGACCCTTCAATTAACTGTACAATGTACAGTATATCATTAATGAGACTGATATGATAATTTGGTTTGGTGTCTAAAATAGTCATAACTTGACTTTTAGACAGGTGTGTGGCCTTATCCACGCTGGTGCCCCGAATCTTACAGAGAATACAATATTTTCTGTCAAATCTAATACATGTAGGACTATTAATAATTCATAATTATTAATAATCATATTTCATAACCAAACCAGCTCCTACGAGCACAACACACACAACAGGGTCATACTGTAGTCGAGGTTGAGAGCACTGAGAGTCAAACTCCTCACAAACACACGCACACACACACACACACACACACACACACATCAATGGGTCATTATTCAGGTTCATAGCACCAAGAATCATGCTCATCACATCCACATGCACTCAAGCACACAGACCCTCTCTCTCTCTCTCTCTCTCTCTCACACACACACACACACACACACACACACACACACACACACACACGGTGGGTGATGAACCTGGCTGAGGGAGTCACGCTGATCTTGGAGTGGTTCTTCCAGAAGAAAGCCTGTGTGTGTGTTTAATCTGCTGAAGAATATTCAGTAGGTCAGATGAAAGAGCAGACTCCTCACATTGACTTGATGATGTAGCTTCATTACAGCAGGAAGGTCATGCAGGGACACCTCCAAACTCACAACACATCACTCAAACATTCACCAAAAGGTTGCTCATGTGAAGATGCTCTCAACAGCTGAGGGCTATTTTTCCATCATTCTAAGCACCGTATTATTAGGATACTTGCTCTGATGATTTTACTCGTCCCAGCAGTGCGTGTATGCTGTGTGTGTGTGTGTGTGCACGCGTGTGTGTGTGTGTGTGTGTGTGTGTGTGTGTGTGAAATGCATTTGATTGTGTATTGTTACAGTTTCCCCCCCTCTCACTCACAGTGGGATGGCCTCATGGTGGCAGAAGACAGTTTATGGTCATTTTTAAAGCCTATCTGGCCTCCATTTTACTGTGTTAAGCTGTGTTCACACCGAGATATTTATTTTTCGCTCTGTCGCTTGATTGAACCCTTTGGAATCGCTCTGTCGCTCTGTTTAAATCGCTCATCAACAGGCACAAGAATTGACGGACATCTGGGGGCTATAACGTTACGCAATGTCATGTTTTTCCACTACGAGCCACCGTAGTTGTTTACAAGCTAAGCCTATCAGCGTGCTCCTAATGCGAGCTGCATACCGGTAGTACAGACTTCACTTCATATCAGCTCTCAGGCTGTCAATCAGCTGTCAATGCTGTTTGTTGCCACACAATAAACCAGCGGTTTGTTCCAAGCCAGTGTGATCCTTGACTCGCTCTAACACGGCAGCCAATCAGCGTTGAACAGCGAGCGACTGATGCCAGCGTAATTTCGCTCGAGTTGGGATATTTCATCTCGGGCGACGAGCGTATTTTCTCCCTATCGCTCTGTCTCTGTCGCTCGGACGCCCAGCGATTTTTCTCCCGGGTGAATGTATGTAAACTCGATGCCAGCGAAAAACTTTAATAGGTCGGTGTGAACGCAGCTTAAGTTGTATTCATTCAAGAACACTCTCGTCATAGATTTAACCATTTGTTGCATAAATGGAAATACAGTTATGTTTGGCGCTGAAGGCTCCGCTCTTTACAGAAGATGCTCCTGCCTGAACCGGCCCAGCAGCAACATGCTACACCGAGCAGGGAGGGCCGCACAAATCCCCCACGGGGATACAAGATTCCATATCAATTTAAAGCCATAGTGAGTAAGAGAGGGAGCCTAAGCAAGACATGGAGTACATGTTCACTTTTTGAGCCATGCAGACTCTTGAGCTAGAATACATGATTAGCCTTTGAGCCAAGCAGACTGAGCTAGAAAGGTGGAGGCTGGGGTGGTGGAGGCAAAGCATTGCCAGCAGCAGCAGCAGCAGGAGTGTGAGGCAGCAGCATGGGTGGAGCAGATCAGAGTGAGAGAGGAGGCCGTATTTAAACGGACCGCCTTATTGTGAGAATGGCTGTGATTGGCGAATGAATGATCCAATCAGCGGCAGACAGCTGGATACAGCTGTGGCGTAGCGCATGACTTCCGTGTCTCGAATGAACTAACGCGCAAGCTTCATTGAAGAGAAAACACTTGCATGAGGATGAGTAGGTTGACCACATTTAGATTGTTTCAACACAAAGGGTTGCAGGTTCGAGTCCCCGTGTGCGTGTCACCTCCGGCTTGGTCGGGTGTCCATATAGGCACAATTGGCCGTGTCTGTGGGTTGGCAGCCGGCTTAAGGGTAATGGCGATTGGTTGTTAATAGCGTGATCCTCCCATGCACACACTACATGATCCTGCCGGTGAAACTTCTCGCTGTCAGGTGAAAAGAAGTGGCTAGTGACTGCACATGTATAGGAGGAAGCTTGTGCTAGTCTACAGCTCTCCCCACGCAGGTCGGCAGAGGGAGAGCAGGGAGAATTGCCCAAGTACAACTGCGGAGAAAATGGGAGAAAAATCTGAAAAAAGAACTTGATAAAAAAGTGATCTGTATTAAGACACCGCCCCCCAGTGGCCAGCAGCAGCAGAGCACTGTGGCTGCACTGGGCAGCTCAGCTCACAGGGCTGACTGTGTGTTCGACTGTCTGTGTGTATGGAGATGGATGGAGCATGCCTGCTCAGCAGAACCTCCCTGATCTTCCTGACTGACACAGCCTCAGCACCGCCCGCTTTAATAAACCCCCTGGCCACAAACAGAGCCAGCCTGAGAGGAGAGGAGAGGAGAGGAGAGGAGGGGAGGGGAGGGGAGGGGAGAGGAGAGGAGAGGAGGGGAGAGGAGAGGAGAGAGGAGAGGAGAGGAGAGGGGAGGGGAGGGGAGAGGAGAGGGGAGGGGAGAGGAGAGGAGAGAGGAGAGGAGAGGGGAGAGAGAGGAGAGGAGAGGAGAGGAGAGGAGAGGAGAGAGGAGAGGAGAGGAGAGGAGAAGAGAGGAGAGGAGAGGAGAGGAGGGGAGAGGAGAGAGAGAGGCCAGGACATCCATTCTGGGGCTTATAGGGTGGGCTGTGTTGTGCCTCCCCTGGCTTTGAGGGAGGCTTAAGTGCTACAGTATCTCCTCCACTGAGGTAATTTATATTGAACAGGACCTAGTTAAAATAATCTCTGCATGTGATGGAAGGACCCGTAATTTAGTCCACATCAGGGCAATAGACCCTCATTTAATAAGATTCTGTCTCTTGGACCCAAATAATAATTGTACTGTTAATGTGATTTTCTCCAGAATTCCAGGACTATCTAGAGAGCAAGCGGGGCTAGCTCGTAGCTCCGTTTCTGAAGCCTATGTGGAGATAACGTAATCCTGCATTCTTTTGAATGACCTGCAGGGGGCGACTCCACTGGCTGATTACATGGAAGTCGATGGGAAAATGATTGTAACTCTCACTTAATTTATGACCTCAGTAAATACTTTCCTTTTTTTTTTTATATATATATATAATTTATTAGGAGGAAAAAAAAGGTATACAGAGTTATGCAGAAAGGCACAAATCAAGCGGGTTGTCCCTCCATATTTTCAAATTTACCCCCATTCCTCTCCTCCCCAACCCACCCCCATTGCCGAAGCACAAGCACAAAAAACAAAAAATAAATAAAATAAACAGAAATTACACAGTAAATACTTTCCTAATGAGTTTCAAGTCTTCTTCAACACAGCGTGATGTTCATTTTGTCAATTATGGACCCATGCCTTGTAAAGAGGCAGACTATATGCTTTCGGGCGTGATTGACAGGTTGCCTGTCCAGTGACGGTGCAGCTCGCTGATCATTCAAATCAGTTCTGGCTTCAAAAAATCAAGATGGCGACGGTGAAACGGCCAACATCGAGAGTCCAAAAACCAATGAGGTGACGTCATGTTAGCTGAGTCCATACGGTCTAAATGGAGATAACAGAGAATCTATGATCAATATTCTTCTACATTCTGTCAATGTGTTAACTTCATGTCAATTAATTAATAGTGATGGGGTTTAACACTTCATCAATTTGCTGTGGACCCCCTCAAGGAACCCTGGTGGTCCCTGGAGCCCACGTGGAGAAACACTGGTCTAGTTTCCCCCAAACATTTTTCAACGTAGATTTTGTTTTTATCTTTGTCCTCATTTTCCATTGTATTTAAAATAGACACTTCAGACATGTCAAACCTGGTTTGACATTAACGGCTGTCCCGGCTAACAAAGACGGCCCAATAAGAAGACATATGGACGTGACGGTGTTTGTAAGACCATGTGTTTAGGAGGGATTATGTTCCTGTGGGTGTCAGCTGATTGACAGTAAGCAGAGTGTAATATAATGCGCTCACTGATATGAAAAGGCTGTCGTCGGGCAGAATAAAACAGGAAGGTTGACAAAACAAAATGTGTTTACTGTGATGGATTAACTCGTTTGGGCAGTTTTGAAGGCTGTGGAAATTGTCTTTCATAGAGTGCAAGAAATGAACGTCAGCAACTGGCTTCTTCTGAAATAGGAAAATAAGCCTGGATATATCTCCAACTACTGAGCAGCCTGATCTGGTCTCCTTCCCAACGTGTCCTCTGTTGACGATGGTCAAGTTCTGAGCATCAATATGTTACAGAGGCAAAAGGTATATATTTTTTCCTCATTTTTGAATGAGCATAAAGCGCAAATCAGGTGCGAGCAGCGAGACTCGCCGCCTCCTGGAAGTTGTAAACGTACGTAAGGGATAATCAACTCCTAGGTGTGCGTTAACGATTTTAACGCACCTCGTGGAGGCCTCCGTGAAGTGCATTTCAAATCCTTTAACGCACACCTAGGAGTTGATTATTCCGCTTATATCATGGTCATTTGCCAACAATATAAAATAAAAAAAATGCAAGTTGATCAAAATCTAAAGTTTTTCCCACAAGCCATAACTCTGTTTACCTACAGTAGCAACACCTGGGAAAGCGACTACTACAGTTGACATTACTACTACAACTACTACCTGGAACAATCATTACCATCCCGTCAGCTTCTCATGCAGTGGAAAGTGAAATAGGAAGCACATAGGATGAACCTTGGATAGGAAACAGTATGGTGAAAGGAATCGAGTCCACTCAGCCCATAAGAACCCTTTAGGCTTCAGATGATGCTGTCAGCCCTGATCACCCCCATCACGGGGGATGGGGTGTGGTGTGGTGTGGGGTGGGGTGATGGAGCATCTGTCCCTCCCCTCCCTGCCCCCCCCCCCCCCCCCCCCTGCTCCACCAAGCCTGTACCATCTCCTGTCAACCCCCCTCCCCCCACCAGCAGTCATGACTCCCTTAAGGCCTAAACATGGTCGTCCGTCAGAGCCTCGCTCCGCCCTCCCCGTAGGACGGCGGGTGGAGCGCCGTCCTACGGGGAGGGGGTGCCGTCGGCTGACGGGGGCTGCTCGAAAATGTGACTTCACGGCGACGATACGTGCGTGACGTCAGCTGCACGAGAGTTGTGATTGGCCGTTGCCTTGGCTCATCGTCGTAAAGTCGCCTTTCAAAGCATGTTGAGGGTCGTTTTTTAGAATTTAATACATAGAATTGGGAACGTTACATTCAATTTCATTCAGACTGCCTGGCACACAATCTCCGCCATTTTCACACAGAGCTTCCACAGGAGGAGGGAGGGTGGGAGGAGGGAGGGCGTAGTGGCGTCCGAGCATGTAGGGCTCGCTGGCGCCGCCAGACAGCGAGACGGCTCCAATTCGAGGCGGACGGACGACCATGTTTAGGCCTTAACTCTCTTCTTTCTTCTCAGTTCTCTCTCTCTCTCCCTCCTGCCCCCCACTGAGTCACTATCATCTTCCCTCTACCCATTCATCCTTTGCATCTCTCTCTTTTTTGTCTCTCTTTCCCTCTAGCTCTGCCATCTCCCCCCCCCCCCCTCTCTCGCTCTCTCTCACACACACCTCCTCTCCTGTGTGTCTCTGGGCAGTGAGTGTGTGTGTGTCTCTGGGCAGTGAGTGTGTGTGTGTCTCTGGGCAGTGAGTGTGTGTGTGTGTGTGTGTGTGTGTGTGTGTGTGTGTCTCTGGGCAGTGAGTGTGTGTGTGTGTGTGTGTCTCTGGGCAGTGAGTGTGAGTGTGTGTGTGTGTGTGTGTGTGTGTGTGTGTGTGTGTGTGTGTCTCTGGGCAGTGAGTGTGTGTGTGTGTGTGTGTCTCTGGGCAGTGAGTGTGTGTGTGTGTGTGTGTGTCTGGGCAGTGAGTGTGTGTGTGTTAATAATTCACACCCTCTGTAATCTGAAGTTGTAAATAGTTAATCAGGAGCAGAACCCCATCACACCTCCTTTTGGCCCACCGCTGCACACTGCATCAGTAATTCTCTCTCTCTCTCTTTCGGTCTGTCTGTCTCTCTCTCTCTCTCTTTCTTTCTGTCTCTCTCTGTCTGTCTCTCTCTCTCTTTCTGTCTCTCTCTCTCTCTCTGTCTCTCTCGCTCTCTCTCTCCCAGTATTATATGAATCACTCATGTCTCTGTTTGTCCGCCTCTTTTTCTCTTTCTCTGATGGCTATTTTTCCATGATTTTCTGAATGAGGCTACTTTACTTTATCATCTCTTCAGTCATTATGTTCCATTGTTGATGTCTCTCTCTCTCTCTCTTTAGCTCTATTCACACGACGATAGTGCCGACCTAATGTAATGAATGAATTAGCCCCCCAACCTCCACGTTTTGCTAAACGTGTTCACATGGCCCGATGATGACATTGGCTGAAGTCTCCGGTGGCCCAGATACGCTTGTATGAGGTCAAGATCTTACGCGTCATATCTTTTATTTAAACTTGAAGTCTGCACCGAAAAATGTGTTTGAAAGCTGCAGTCAGCAGTTCTTACAAATCACACGTCCCCAGGTAATATTGGCCCAGTGCAAATAGGATGTTTTCATTGCCTGCACACCAGTAGAGCATTAATCAGAGTCTGTTGAGAGAGGAGAAAGCTAAATATGTAAAAGGCTGGAAAACAAATATAAACTACATGTTGAAATTGGCTTCACATGCAGACAATCAAATAAACGATGGTTTGGATGCAGCTGCTGCTGATCTCTTTCTAGTTCTCTTTTCAGATGTTTCCAGGTTTTCTCCTCTGCCTCGTTGGTCCAGCCGCTCCTCCCATCTGGGGAGAGTTGTAGACGATCACATGCTTCATCCGATACATGCAGTCAGTCGCCATCAGCCGCTTCTTTTCACCTGACAGCGAGGAGTTTCACAGACAGTATACATACCACGTGGGAGGATCATGCTATTCCCCCAGTTCTTCTCCCACCATGAACAGGTATACCAGGACACACATACCCTTAATCCGGCTTCCCACCCGCAGACATGGCCAATTGTGCCTCCATGGACGGGGGCTTGAACCTGCAAACCTCCATTTGTAAGCAGGGAATCTCTCTGCTGCACCAGGCACACCCCCCCCCTCTCTCTCTCTCTGTATTTGTTGGTTTCCTGTGTCTGATGTCAGCATGGTCTGAATCACACACCTCCTCAAATATAAATGTATCTGTCTTTTTTATCTTGTTATCACTCTCCATCTCTCACTCTTGCATTCAATTTAAACCCAAATAGATTTCATTGGCACCACAGGATTGTTTCTGCCGTACCTTGTGTATTGCTTTAATGACAATAAAGCTGAACTTGAACTTGAACTTGAGGAAAGGAAGCTGATGCATTGTTTCCTCTAGACCAGCCATCCCAACCTGTGGTCCGCGGTCCACTGGTGAGCCGCAAAGGTATTTTGCAAATCATTTACAAAACATTATGATCATTATATGGGGGGGGGGGGGGGGGGGGTATGAATTATATTATTATTATTATTATATGAGAATTTATTCCTCCATTGTTGAATGATGCCATTATTTAATTTGTAATCAATTATTTGTTAATTATCGTATTGGAGACAGCCTCTCACTTTTAGTTTCTGATTTCTGTATGGTGCTGACGGACAGCTCATTTTATCACCTCCGTACTGTTTACGCTCAGATGTGGGCCACAAACATTTTGGAGATTTTCAAGTGGGCCATGATGAGTCAGAGAAGGTTGGGAACCGCTGGAACACAAACAAACATTTGACAATTCAGGCATTTTCCGCTCTTATCCAAAGCAACTTGCAGTGAGTGCAGAGGAACTGCAGAGGAACTGAACATCACTGAGAAGGCACAACAGAGGCAGCTGAGGAGGTTCAAGGTGCCAAAGGCAGCATTGGCACTTTTCTACACCTCCACCGTCGAGTCCCTCCTCACCTCCTCCATCACCGTCTGGTATGCTGCTGCTGCCCGCATGGACATGACTCCAGACTGCAGACTGACCTTTCAGAACCTACACACTGCCAGGATGCTAAGAAAATCATGGGTGACCCCTCGCACCCAGGTCATAAACTCTTTAGGGCCCTCCCCCTGGGCAGAAGACATCAAGACAGACAAGACAGAAGGTGGCAGTACCAGAACCTCTCATCACAGGGACAGTTTCTTCCCAACTGCCATCCGCCTCTTCAACGAGACCCGAAAGCCCCCCAAAAATCAGGATTTTATCTTAAATCTTGAGTAAAGCTTCACCTCTCAAATTGCCAAAATCCAAAGGAAAGTTCCACCATGCGTCAGTGACGTTTACACAGATCATCAATCAAACTTGTGATGTTCGGTGCCTTCCAGGAGTTACTTTGTGATCAGATGTTTTCCTCAATCTACCTTCCAAATCTACCATCTTGCAATAAGATCAAAACAAATCAAACGTGGAGGTGGAGGATTTCTTTTTTCCCACACGTCCTCAAGCTGAATGCTCATTGGCTGCCGGTCTGCCGTTCCGACTTGATGATGCGTTCGTGTCACATGGGAGCAGCTGTCTGAACAGCTCGACAGCTACAAGATCCAATTTGGGAGCGTTCGCATGTTCCGCTCCGTTTGAAGCCCCGACTGAGCTGCCACGCTCAAAGTTTTCTGTCGACTTTGTTGGACTTTGTGTGACAGTTAGTTCTCAGCTTTTCTCTTACCCAACACAGACGCACTTAGTGGATGATGCGCTGGATGTGTTGTTGAAGGAGTCGTGATGCTCTGCCATGGCATTATGAATTATGATCGTATCCTGCACACTTTTTATATTTTGCCGAGTGATTAGATGTGGTGTTCCTCCAGTAGTCCAGCGGTTCTCAACATGGAGTCGGGGGCCCACCCGGAGTCCTGGGGGGGGGGGGGGGGGTTTCTCCAGGGATTCCCCAGCAAACAGATGAATTGTAAAAATTCAACAAACACAATTACATAATGTAAAAGAATGCTTGTTTTGATCATAGATTCACTCTTATCTTTCTACCTACAATACGGATCCGGGATGCACGATATAGCGGCAATCACATATCGGTATCGGCCGATGTTGGCAATTTTTAAATATGGGCATCGGTCCGATGTTGCAATGTTAATATCGGTTATCGTATTGGCCAACATTTTCACATTGAGAGGAAACAATACGGTGAATCTATGCTTTATGGGCTTTTCCAAATGTTTTGGAAATAAAGAAATGCATTCATCTTTCAAATTCATAGTGTTTACATGTGTTTTCCAGGATTCGGTATATCTGCCAAAATTTTCATATCGCTGCATCGCTAATACAGATGGAGTTCAATCAAACAATGAAAATATTCTCAGATTTGGGTAAGACAGATTAGAGGTCCATGACATGTCAAAGGCTTCTTCTCGCTTGGAGAAACAATCAGGCCAATCAGCACCTTGCAAAATCAGCAGAATAGATTGGTTAAAATCACCGCCTTAACAAACAAAGTGATTCCCCCCCAAGTTAGTAAACTCGTTAAATCTACTGGCTAGCCAGGGATGCAGAGGCTAACTGACTGCAGCATCAGTGTGAACAGGGCTGTGCAGGCTAACTGACTGCAGCATCGGTGTGACTGAACTAACGTCAGAGATGTCAGTCACTAGATTGGTTCGGGGGAAAATCAAAGCTCCCAAGAGTGAAAATGGCTGACTGGAGGCAATCTCCGTGTGAATAATGAAGTGGGAAACCAAATGGCCTTTCAGTGTGAATATCAGGCTAATGTAGAAAGGCTTTGGGCTGTGTGCCACTAACACCTCTCTCCTTTCACCACTCACTCCCTCTAAACACAGACCACACTGACTGCTTCACGCCAGGGGGGAAAGACGGAACTGCGCTTATATGATAGATATATTAAACCACGGTCAGCTGATATCTAGACAGCAATTCATTCAAATAAATAACTATACATGTCAGTCTCTCTTTCTGTATTGTTGGTCATTCTGAATCATCGACTTGCTGTTATCTTCCCTCTGTCCTCTGTCACTCTACATTTGTCTCTTCATTCCCATCCTGTGAGGATTTGGCAGAACGTTGGCGTCTGCATACTATATCTCTTTTCTGTAACACACCTGCTGTATGTCTTCTCTGTCTCTCTGCACCTGTCTGTCTCTCTGCACCTGTCTGTCTCTGTCTGCACCTGTCTGTCTCTGTGTGCACCTGTCTGTCTCTGTGTGCACATGTCTGTCTCTGTGTGCACCTGTCTGTCTCTGTGTGCACCTGTCTGTCTCTGTCTGCACCTGTCTGTCTGTCTCTGTCTGCAACTGTATGTCTCTGTGTGCACCTGTCTGTCTCTGTGTGCACCTGTCTGTCTCTCTGCACCTGTCTGTCTCTGTCTGCACCTGTCTGTCTCTGTCTGCACCTGTCTGTCTCTGTCTGCACCTGTCTGTCTCTGTCTGCACCTGTCTGTCTCTGTGTGCACCGGTCTGTCTCTGTCTGCACCTGTCTGTCTCTACCTGTCTGTCTCTGTCTGCACCTATCTGTCTCTGTGTGCACCTGTCTGTCTCTGTGTGCACCAGTCTGTCTCTGTCTGCACCTGTCTGTCTCTGTCTGCACCTGTCTGTCTCTACCTGTCTGTCTCTGTCTGCACCTATCTGTCTGCAACTGTCTGTCTCTGTGTGCACCGGTCTGTCTCTGTCTGCACCTGTCTGTCTCTACCTGTCTGTCTCTGTCTGCACCTATCTGTCTGCAACTGTCTGTCTCTGTCTGCACCTGTCCGTCCCTGTGTGCACCTGTCTGTCTGCACCTGTCTGTCTCTGTGTGCACCTGTCTGTCTCTGTGTGCACCTGTCTGTCTCTGTCTGCACCTGTCTGTCTCTACCTGTCTGTCTCTGTCTGCACCTGTCTGTCTCTACCTGTCTGTCTCTGTCTGCACCTATCTGTCTGCAACTGTCTGTCTCTGTCTGCACCTGTCCGTCCCTGTGTGCACCTGTCTGTCTGCACCTGTCTGTCTCTGTGTGCACCTGTCTGTCTCTGTGTGCACCTGTCTGTCTCTGTCTGCACCTGTCTGTCTCTACCTGTCTGTCTCTGTCTGCACCTATCTGTCTGCAACTGTCTGTCTCTGTCTGCAACTGTCTGTCTCTGTCTGCACCTGTCTGTCTCTGTGTGCACCTGTCTGTCTCTGTCTGCACCTGTCTGTCTCTGTGTGCACCTGTCTGTCTCTGTCTGCACCTGTCTGTCTCTGTCTGCACCTGTCTGTCTCTGTCTGCACCTGTCTGTCTCTGTGTGCACCTGTCTGTCTCTGTGTGCAACTGTCTGTCTCTGTGTGCACCTGTCTGTCTCTGTCTGCACCTGTCTGTCTCTGTCTGCACCTGTCTGTCTCTACCTGTCTGTCTCTGTGTGCACCTGTCTGTCTCTGTCTGCACCTGTCTGTCTCTCTGCACCTGTCTGTCTCTGTGTGCACCTGTCTGTCTCTACCTGTCTGTCTCTGTCTGCACCTGTCTGTCTCTGTCTGCACCTGTCTGTACCTGTCTGTCTGCACCTGTCTGTCTCTGTCGGCACCTGTCTGTCTCTTCTCCCTTTCTCTCTGTCTTCCTGAATGTATCTGACTCCACAGCATCCCTCCAGGTCATTTTGAATCACCCACCTTCTCTAGCATCTTTATTCTGTTCCTCCCAGTCTGTCTCTAGCTCCCCTCCTTCCTCCCAGTCTGTCTCTAGCTCCCCTCCTTCCTCTCGTATTCCATCGCCTTCAGTGGTGTTTTTTCTCCACCCTGATTTCTCTCCAGCTTGTCTACCTTTTAATTTGCTCTGCCTGTCTTCATGTCTCTCCTCTTATCTCTTCCATGTCCTTGCCTCCCTGCACCGGCTGCCTGTTAGCTACACAACTCTTACATTACACAACTCCTGTCCCCGTGTCACACTGTGTTATACAGGTCCTTCTCTAGATACAGGCGTTATACAGGGCCTTCTCTAGATCCAGGCGTTATACAGGGCCCTCTCTAGATCCAGGCGTTATACAGGGCCTTCTCTAGATCCAGGCGTTATACAGGGCCCTCTCTAGATCCAGGCGTTATATAGGTCCTTCTCTAGACCCAGGCGTTATACAGGGCCTTCTCTAGATCCAGGCGTTATACAGGGCCCTCTCTAGATCCAGGCGTTATACAGGGCCTTCTCTAGATCCAGGCGTTATACAGGGCCCTCTCTAGATCCAGGCGTTATACAGGGCCTTCTCTAGATCCAGGCGTTATACAGGGCCCTCTCTAGATCCAGGCGTTATACAGGTCCTTCTCTAGACCCAGGCGTTATACAGGGCCTTCTCTAGATCCAGGCGTTATACAGGGCCCTCTCTAGATCCAGGCGTTATACAGGGCCTTCTCTAGATCCAGGCGTTATACAGGGCCCTCTCTAGATCCAGGCGTTATACAGGGCCCTCTCTAGATCCAGGCGTTATACAGGGCCTTCTCTAGATCCAGGCGTTATACAGGGCCTTCTCTAGATCCAGGCGTTATACAGGGCCCTCTCTAGATCCAGGCGTTATACAGGGCCCTCTCTAGATCCAGGCGTTATACAGGGCCTTCTCTAGATCCAGGCGTTATACAGGGCCTTCTCTAGATCCAGGCGTTATACAGGGCCTTCTCTAGATCCAGGCGTTATACAGGGCCTTCTCTAGATCCAGGCGTTATACAGGGCCTTTTCTAGATCCAGGCGTTATACAGGGCCTTCTCTAGATCCAGGCGTTATACAGGGCCCTCTCTAGATCCAGGCGTTATACAGGTCCTTCTCTAGATCCAGGCGTTATACAGGTCCTTCTCTAGATCCAGGCGTTATACAGGGCCTTCTCTAGATCCAGGCGTTATACAGGTCCTTCTCTAGATCCAGGCGTTATACAGGTCCTTCTCTAGATCCAGGCGTTATACAGGGCTCGCGAACACGGACTCGATGTCGGCAGAGTGGCCTCTGAAACATTAAGGGCGGGCAGATGTGTGGGCGTGGTGAAGCACGGGGGAACCAGTCGCCCGGCCGTGTCACACGAGAGCTCGCCCGGCGCGTCTCGTCTCCGTCGGCGGGCTGGATCTGTCCTAGACGCCGGTGTTACCTCCAAACCTGTGACCTCTGACATGTGTGAGTGCAGAGGGGCGCTGACGACGCACATGTAGCCTACTGCAGATTTGAGTGGCTCCTTGAAAATGACTGTCGATTACAAAAATGCATTTTCTCAAGATTTTGTCAGATTTATTTGACTTTGGGATTTTCACTGTTTACGTATTTATAGATTTGGTCCGATTTTGGTGACTTTGGGATTTTCACTGTTTACGTATTCATAGAACAAAATATTCTTCGGGTCTTGAAAGATTAATGGAAATAATCAAAAATGCTGGCGGTGCTGGCACTTCCTTCTCACTCTGGCGGGGAAAGAGTTGCGCCTAACTTTACCTGAACTTTTCCCATAAACTATTGATGAGACAGCCCACAAAAGGGCTATAATTTTGTCATCTTCTATTCTTAAAAAAAAACTGCAAATGGTTTAATGTTGTGGTAGCTTTCTTTGAGTACTGTAAGTATCACGTTGTTTTTTAATTGCTCGATATCTCATTTTGTAATTACACTCTTAAATAAACACACAAACAAACAAAATACCCCCCACACACACACATACAAAAACCAGCCAGAGCAGTGCAATGCCTAACTGAGACTGTGCCAAAGTCTCTATGAGAAAGACCCACAGTGGAATAGAGTGGGCTACAGCTGCTGCTGGGGGCAGGCACCGCGGCTATAAAGCTTTTATAGGTTTTATTTTCCGTCTTTACTGCAAGAACGTTAAGGTGGAGACAGATCAGATAATGTGAGGCTGTTGACCCGGAGGGAGGGAGAGAGAGAGAGAGAGAGAGAGGGGGAGAGAGAGAGAGAGAGAGAGAGAGAGAGGTGAAGGAGAGAGAGAGAGAGAGAGAGAGAGAGAGAGAGGGAGGGAGAGAGAGAGAGAGAGAGAGAGAGAGAGAGGGGTGAAGGAGAGACAGAGAGAGAGAGAGAGAGAGGGGGAGAGAGAGCGAGCGAGCGAGAGAGAGAGAGAGGGGGAGAGAGAGGGAGAGAGAGAGAGAGAGAGAGAGAGAGGGGTGAAGGAGAGACAGAGAGAGAGAGAGAGAGAGAGAGAGAGAGGAGAGAGAGAGAGAGAGAGAGAGAGGGAGAGAGAGAGAGAGAGAGAGAGAGAGAGAGAGACAGAGAGAGAGAGAGAGAGAGAGAGAGAGAGACAGAGAGAGAGAGAGAGAGAGAGAGACAGAGAGAGAGAGAGAGAGAGAGGTGAAGGAGAGACAGGAAGAGGAAGGAGAAACTGAAGGTCTCCTCTTTAGTGCTGAGCCTCCTGCAGGGGGGAGGGGCTCATATTTAGAGAGAAAAAACTCTGATTAACTCATTGAGTGCCAATGACGACGATTGTCGTCAATTGCGTTTTTTGATGGTGGGACGTGGATCAAAGCCAGATCCATCTCCTGTGAAAGTATGGTGGGTGTTGAATGTGTAAAAGCTATTTTACGGACCCATTAGGTGGTGACAGTGCTCTCCAGATTAGAGAAAGGTGAGGAAAAAAACAGAGAAGCAGCCGTGGGGAAACGGAAATCGCATCGGTATGCATCGATATGCATGAAGCATAACGTTAGCTGTGCCTGCAGCAGCCAATCTGCTGCCACAATTGAGCCCCTCCGTCTCCGCTGCATAGCCCCTCCACATGATTAGTTGTGGAGTTGTTATTATTCTCAGTTGGAAGCACTGGGAGCCGGTGACAAATACACACGGAACGCTGTGAAAAAGCTGGGTTTTCAGTACAGAGCAAACGCAGCAGAGAGCCACCAGAGCCACCAGAGACACACCCACGGAGGAGGGGTTTGCAGTCGAGGGGGGTGGGGCACGCAGGGCAGTATACAACACCGACCCAGACAGACCCAGACAGCAGGCTCGATGGACAGATTGGTTGGCAAACACAAGCTAGAATATCTGATGCCCACCAGCAGTAAATCAAGACCAGCAAGAAAGTGTAGGGTCTGCGCAGCAGGGGCCAGCGCTGCTGGTTGCAGCTAAAAAATATTATTTTGCCAAACAAAATTCCTTTGTTTTCGCTCTTTTATTGAAGGAAATTATTTTTGAGGTGTCACAACATCAGAAAATATTAGCTTCAGAGTCAGTGATGTGCTTGAAATGTTTCATTTCACAAAAGGCTGATTATCTCAGCTTCTAGTCTGAAACGTCTGTTTTTGCTGAAATCAACCTATCTTCTCCGGCTGATAACTAAAGAACGGAAAATGATATCAATAAAAAAATTTTTTGGTGATGATACAATAGACTCTCATCGTTCTTTGGGCGTGTTCGGTGTTTACATAGTAATATCACACAATATTCTGTGGGCCTCGAGAAATCACTGAAAACGCTCTGAAACTCTGGCACTGGGAGCGTCCGTTCTCCAAAAGTGGCTGGCACTCAATGAGTTAACATCCACACCACACGTTGACAGAGTGGCGATATGAGACGCGGTCAGAATGAGCATGTGGCTGAAAAGTGACACAAAAACTGTGAAAAATGCTGTTTTATAGCTTGATACACGATATGAGCCCTGCCACAACTGAACAGACAATGTGCTGCGCACATGTGGTTGGGCGAGTATGTCTGTTTGGTGGAGCCATGCTGTAGAACACAAGGAAAACAACAACGTTGGTCGATTTTCAAGATGGTTAAAACATCCGATGTTTACGAATGCGACCTCTGGTGGTCGACGGTTGTATTTGTTGTGTTTAGGCAGAGGCAGGTGTAAAGACCTGTTATTTCTGTGCAGACTGAAGAGAACGAGCTGGTTTGTGCATGTGGGGGCGCACTAGAGCTCTGTTCATATTGACTTTGTAAACAGGAATGAGAAAAGGTATACAACAACAACAACAACAACAACAACAACAACAACAACAACAAATCGAACCTGAGCTATAACATCAGAATTGAGCATTAATTATAGCCCGTAATGTGAACAAAGCCTTTGTGGTTGAGGGACGTGGACTGACTGCCTGAGGCGTCATTACTTTGAGCCCCTCTAGGTGGAGCTGTGTCATTGAGAAACCTCATTAGAGCTATGAAGCCCCCACCCCTCCCCACCCCCATCATACCTCTCTCTCTCTCTCTCTCTCTCTCTCTCTCTCTCTCTCTCTCTCTCTCTCTCTCTCTCTCTCTCTCTCTCTCTCTCTCTCTCTCTCTCTCTCTCTCTCTCTCTCTCTCTCTCTCTCTCTCTCTCTCTCTCTCTCTCATATTCATGCTTCTGTATGCATCTCCCAGCCTTTTCTTCTCCATAGCGCCCGTGTCATGTCTTTAAGATGGCAGCTTATAGAAACCAGGTGCGTTCATAATGGTGACTACCTTCTGTGTGACAACAAAGAGTCTCCTCATTGTTACAGCCTGGCTCTCCTGTCTATTGGCGGAGAATGTGAACGGGTTGAATCTGTTCTCTTCATACGCAGTGTATAGGCCAGCGGCAGCAGGGTGACAACAGAGACAGAGGCGATGGTGATATATAGCTCCTCCATTGTGCGCCTGCATTCAAGTCCTTTGCCGGGGGGACGTCAATTTAAACAAGTTCAAGGAGACTTTCCTTCCAAAAAAAGAGATCTCTATTCGACAGCCACTCTTACATAAATGATCGATAGCACACGGTTAAAACAGGTTATGGTACTTTTTGAAGGACAGGTGGTAACATCATCCCATTGGACTGATTTTTTGAGTGTGCTTTTACACTTTAAGCGTAATTCTCTTAAATGACTTGCAGCTCGAGGGTCAATCAATTCTACTCAATAGACACGACCTTTAAATGAGCTCGTCTTCAGGATACAGTATGAAGCTGAATGTGACAGAAAGTGTCCTTCATCACAATGCATTTTAATTTTTATGTGAGCTCATTCGTTTCAAATGAGTGAGTCATTTACTGCCAGTTGTGCTGCACATGCAAGTGTTGCATCATGGGGCTGGATTCATGCTACTTGATTATGCATACAGGACGTTGCCCCGCCCCCGCCTGCCCCGCCCCCCGCGGCCCCCCGTGATGTTTTTGTTTTGATCCGTTTCATCTTTGAACCACGTTGCATTAGAGCCGCACATCATTTGCAGCAACATAAACGCTGACCCAAGCATGATAAGGACACTAACACTAGTCCAAACTGAAAAACACAAGCCATGGGTTAGAACATAAAGAATAAATACCGTACATAAATGAATGAATGAATGAATGAATGAATGAATGAATGAATAAATAAATAAATAAATAAATAAATAAATAAACTAGAGACAATCTTGCGACGGGATCACACCAGCTGTGACACCCGATGAATGTGGGCGCTGTGTTTGTGTGTGTGTGTATATGTTTGTTTGTTTGTGTGTGTGTATGTTTGTGTGTGTGTGTGTGTGTGTGTGTGTGTGTGTGTGTGTGTGTGTGTGTGTGTGTGTGTGTGTGTGTGTGTGTGTGTGGCAAGGAGTTGGAAGCTGACCAGTGTAACCACAGTGTGATCTGCTGGCCACAGTGTGATCTGCTGGCCACAGAGCGGTCGGGGTTAAGGGCCTTGCTCAAGGGCAACTCAGTGGTGCTAATGAGCTCTGGGCTAGCACTGATAGACTTTCCCAACAGAGTTATCCTGCTGGTCCGGGGATTGAACCGATGACATCTAACCTCTAGGTCATCTCTGTCCAAATGGGGCCCTCGGCTGGGCATAACAAGCCCACACTCACAAATATCTCATTTGAGAAATTCTCCTGCTGCATTTTTAAAGCAATCACTTAATCTAGATCATTACTCTCCAGTATGAGGCATGGTCTGAAGGACCTAGGAGTGATTCTGGGGAATTCCATACGCTAGTGTGGCTCATTTATTATAGCAGGCTAAATCACACAGGAGTAATGTGGCCTCAAATCCACTCTGCTTTCATAAACTGTGTGGTAGATAACAAGGTGCCTCTGACCCCAATTAAGCCTTACCTCTCTACTGTATATCTGCTTCTTTTCCAGTAGGAGCAGGTAGGCTCAATTAAGCCTTACCTCTCTATATCTGCTTCTTTTCCAGTAGGAGCAGGTAGGCTCAATTAAGCCTTACCTCTCTATATCTGCTTCTTTTCCAGTAGGAGCAGGTAGGCTCAATTAAGCCTTACCTCTCTAGATCTGCTTCTTTTCCAGTAGGAGCATGTAGTCTCAATTAAGCCTTACCTCTCTATATCTGCTTCTTTTCCAGTAGGAGCAGGTAGGCTCAATTAAGCCTTACCTCTCTATATCTGCTTCTTTTCCAGTAGGAGCAGGTAGGCTCAATTAAGCCTTACCTCTCTATATCTGCTTCTTTTCCAGTAGGAGCAGGTAGGCTCAATTAAGCCTTGCCTCTCTACTTAGGCTCAATTAAGCCTTACCTCTCTACTTAGGCTCAATTAAGCCTTACCTCTCTACTTAGGCTCAATTAAGCCTTACCTCTCTATATCTGCTTCTTTTCCAGTAGGAGCAGGTAGGCTCAATTAACCCATAGCTCTCTACTTAGGCTCAATTAAGCCTTACCTCTCTACTTAGGCTCAATTAAGCCTTACCTCTCTACTTATGCTCAATTAAGCCTTACCTCTCTACTTAGGCTCAATTAAGCCTTACCTCTCTATATCTGCTTCTTTTCCAGTAGGAGCAGGTAGGCTCAATTAAGCCTTACCTCTCTACTTAGGCTCAATTAAGCCTTACCTCTCTATATCTGCTTCTTTTCCAGTAGGAGCAGGTAGGCTCAATTAAGCCTTACCTCTCTACTTAGGCTGAATTAAGCCTTACCTCTCTATATCTGCTTCTTTTCCAGTAGGAGCAGGTAGGCTCAATGAGCCTGGGGACCGAGCTATGGACAGATGACACTGCCTGCACACAGAGGAGGCAGTAAGCTGACCAATCTGCATATAGATAGCTGACTCATTCTCCAAAGGGAGAATATTAGTTAGACCGGCGCTCCGTTATTTTGGGTTAATATGAGTTAGTTGGGTGCAAGAATTGGTATCGACACAGACAGACAGAACCAGAAGTGGAAGTCAAGTTTCCTAAGCCAATTTATAAGGGCTTAAATAGCATTTCAGCACCGCAAATACATATCTCTGAAAATAGATATTGTAGGAGTCTCACACTTAAAGGATAAGTTCACCCAAAAATTAAAATTCAGTCATTATCTACCAGAGATGGGGACTTGGACTTGAGACTTGGACTTGAGTCACACTTAAAGTTGCACTGAACTCGTTCCATCACGTGCATATGAGTCCGTTTCAGACTGAAAACATAGTTTGTCTAAGATGACAGGTTGAGAGGCGGGTCATAGTATCATGTCGATGATTTTATTTGACAATTCTGGGGACTGGATTTGGTTTTGGCCAATCCTGGCATGTTCCGCCTCCAAATCGAGTGGGATTCAGTGTGTTGTGGCGCTCCCCTCAGGAAGAGCCTTTTGACGGGAGGAGTGGATGTCAGCGACCCGCAGGCAGCCAGCTGCCTTCGTGTTGCCGAGCGGAGAGTGCAGCACGTCGGCCTGGAATCTCCGAAGTGCAACCCCTGACAACCAAGCTCTCGGATGCGCACGCCATTATCGCTGCTGTAAATACAATATCCCTGGAATGCGCGTTTTAACGAGCCAGTTACATTTCTTTGCATTCTTAGAGATTATACTTTTTGTTTTTTGTTCATGTTTCTAACAATTGGCCAAGTTAGTAGTTAGTTTATGGGATAGGAATTCTGCCAGATGACAGGCACTAGGCGCCATTTTCTACTTCATTTGGAAGAGAAAATTATCCTGAAATGAAGATTTGATTGACAGCTGCATGTTGTGATATGATTGGTTGAAATGGGGTAGAAATTTGATAGTACTAGGTGACGTCAGCAAACTGTACATTACTGTTATCAATGAAATCTTGGAAAATGAACTTTTGATGTGAAAAAGTGTGAAAAACGAAAGAAATTAGATTGTTGTGATTTTCTTTGCATACATCATTAAATAGGTGCACTGCATACCCAGGTATTTGAACTAAAAGAAAATAAAAGTCATTTTTGGATTCAGCTCGACTTTAAGTCACACACACAGTGACTTGAGACTTGTCCTCAAAGACTTGAGACTTGACTTGGACTTGAAGGTTTGGGACTTTTTGGGGAATCTTTATTTTTCTTTATTTTATTTTTTTGGTGCATTAACATTAAGGAAATGTCTACGAATGTCAATCATTGCTGCTACTGTATTCTAATAGATAAGGAGTGAGGATAATACAGTACATGCTTTGAATTGATGGCATGCAGCAGATGATAGAACACTCATCCATAGGGACTTGAGACAAAAAATGACTTGTGAGCATGCCGGTGGAAGGACAGGCAAAGTTTTTAATCCACAAAAAAGGGCATGTTTTCCAGAGAAACAGAGCTACAGCGTTCTCCTAAACAACTGAAGTGAATGGTATAAGCCTCCGCGTTTGGTAGGAGGCCTTCAAACAGCAGCAGAACCACACAGACTTGACGCTCTCACATATTATTGAATGCAGGAATCTGTGCCGCTTTAAAACTGACTTCTTCTGACTAAAATGTCCTTGAACGGCTGTTTCTAAACGGCGGTTTGAGAGTGTGTGGATCTTGGCAAAGGACTGTAATGGTTAATATATAATTGCCTTCTAGTTACGGGGGCAGAGGTGTTTGGGTCTCTGGATGTTTGCTTTACAATTAACCCATCATTGTCCTAATTTTTCAAGCTAATGCACATTGACGTTTTTGCTGCAGTCTCTTAATGAACTTTGGATTTTGTTTGGTTAAAGAACTGAGAGAATTAATAATTAATTCATAATTAATAAGAAACCTGGTTTTGACTGTGATGCGGGGGGGATTTTTAAACTTGGAATCTGAAGAAATCAGCATCCTAAAGTTTGCTGTAAAGATACAGTCAGTCTGTGTGGGAACGCCCACAAAATGTTATACGGCTGGCGTGCGGCCGGGTAAAAAACAACAACATATATCTCAATGGGCTGACTCACCAAAGGACGGTGCTGCGGCTCTACACTACAGGATTGGGGATTCTAGAGCAGGTACATAGACGTCTGTTCACATGTGCGTTTACTGCGCGGGTTGAATCACCGATCCCGTCCGCCTGGGCTGGGCTAGCAGCTAAATGCTACCTATGCTGAATGGGGAGAACGGTTGGGAGGATTTACCCCACCCTGACCCCGCCCCCAGCCAGCTACCCCAGCGTCTATGACGAGACATTGACTGTATCTATACACTTACTTTTAAGACAACATGTTGCGATGACCTAGTCTGCTTTGATTGTGTTAGATGGGGAATCTTTAAATATAAATATAGCAAAGTGGATATCTGCACAAAACAGTTTGCTCTAGATTTACTGTGTTGAATAGAGTGTTGTAAGCATTAAACAGTAAAAAGAACACAGGGTCTGGAGGGGAAAACACACAGGACTTGTTTTGTGTTATGCGGGGATATTTAATAAAATGGACATCTGAACAGATCAGCGTTCCTGACTTTTTGTGCCCACGGTTAGTGAACGTGACAGCGATGATTTAGTGCACTTTCTGCTGCGAGGAACTGTGTCAAAAACATAAGGTCACGGAGGGAGTGAAAAAGAAAGGAGGCAGGACTTTTTTTGCACAAGGTTGGATGTAAAAATGTGTTTACTAGTCATGTTGACTCTGCAGGCTGTCTGTGTGTGATTTTTCATCTGGGCGCTAACGCTAATGCTAATCAATAAAACAGCTTCTCTCAGCAGAGAGGACGAGGAAACAACGGCCCACAAAAGGTTACATCCTCAGTGAGCGGCTCGCTAAGATGCCCGGAAACACACACACGCACGCGCACACACACACACACACACACACACACACACACACACACACAGTGCTGGGTATTGTTTACCAGTAGAGTACTTCACGCCTATGATTTGATTGTGTGATTTTTTTTAACGTTTTGGTGGCGTCTGCCAACTCCGTCACATGACTGCAATCCACTTCACCAGAGAGGGATCATTTTAGGCCATGTTCAAGGAAGCCAAATCCAATTTGTGAACTTTAATGACCTGATTCTATCCAGATTGGTTTTATGAGTCTGGACGCTCCAAAAATCTGATTTGTGTCACTTGTCCCAAACCACATATGGAGGTAGTTTCCAATCTGCTTTCGACTGATGTGTCTTCTTCAGTGTGGACGCGCTGATCACCCAAATCAGATTTGAGAGTGTGGAAAGCACCTTCAGAGCTAGTTGTTTACCGACGCCTATGTCGTTACCCTAGCAACCCATGCAGATAGGCTCGTTGTGTCTGGACACGGATCCGACTTGAAAACTTGTAAAAAAAAAAATCAGATTTGTGGCAGTGCGGACACTCTCCCAAATCAGATTTGGGAAACCAATCAAGATAATGACTTTAGCAGCAAATCAGATTTGCCTGTAGTGTGAACACGGCCTTAGACACACCCCACTCCAGGCTCCGCCCATAGTAACAAATTGTACTCTTCCGTTCCCCTAAATGGGCGTGGTTATTAGCAGCTTGTGATTGGCTGTCCGTCAATGCTATGATATTTCATTGGCTGACCAGTCTCCTAAGTGGCAGTGGCGAAACTTGCTGGGATTTGAGGTGTCTCTATTAAAAGTATCTGACTTCACCACCACAGACTGTATAATTGGAGCTGCTGCGGTAGTGGGCCAATCACACGTCACAAAACCATACAGTCTTTTTTTCTACTTCGGTGTACAAAAAGGATTGAACGCAAGTATTGTTTGACCGGAGAAGTTTCAATACTACTTGGTTATTTCAATCGATACCTTAAAGGAGAATTTTAACACATTACATTAATTATTATCTGACGACTCACCCAGTGTTCTCCGCAGCGTTTTTGTCCGTCTTAGGCGTTGTTTTGAGATCAATAGTGTGCAAGCCAGTCCTAGAATGGAGCTCCGTGGGGGCCACGTGGCAGCGTGCTTTTCATCCGTGTAAATAGACAGTTTTATTCCCGTTTTCGACCCATATCGTCAGAATCTGATCCCTAAGGAACCATCAGACTGCTAATTCTCCCCCGGACTCTTTTCAGCTGTAGTTACAGGCATCCCATTTCCTCCTGTCGGGTCAGTGAGACCAACTTTTGTCAAGTCCCGCAAGACTTTCCTGCCGCTGGCCTGTGGACTGACTTGATGAAAAAAAAAAAAAAAATCCTTTAAAGCCGTATCGAGTAACGATACCAATGCCCTAACATGCACGCGCCAGCAGGTGCACGTAACGAGCGCTCTGCAACGCATGCGATGCCTCCGACTGTGTTCAACGAGCGCTTAAATCATCTTTGCCAAACGGAGGGATTGGAGAAAAGAGCGCGAGCGAGGGGACAGGAAGTGATTTCCTCACAGACAGGAAGCCGTCGTAATAAAGTGTCCTATTGTTTCTGAAAACCTTGAATCCAGCTCTCATGTCCCCAGAGACGCACCAGGCTTACTCTGCCTCGCGTATTTGCAATTTCAAATACATTTCTTGTGCGCGTGTGTGTGTCAGTGTGTGTGTGTGTGTGTGTGTGTGTGTGTGTGTGTGTGTGTCTGTGTGTGGGTGTGTGTGTGCGTGTGTGTGGGGGGGGGGGGAGCGAGGGAGCATGGAGGAGAATGAGCTGGAAGAAGACACGCAATTATATTTCCGTCTGCCTTTTAATGGAATGCAAAAGTAATTCCCTCGTGAAGCTGCAGTAATTTGCCCAAACAGTCTTATTATGTGACAATCATACTTAGAACAAAATGCAGTGTGAAATTGCGGGATTTCAAATCAGGGGGGGATAATTTTTGCAAGAAGCCTGACAAGTTAAGATAATTAAAAGACATTTTTTTGTTTTTAGTGTGTGGAACAGACAGAGTTTTGGTTTTGTTAGCATGTCGGGGCGTCGAGGCTCCCCTCTCTCCTCTTGTCTCGGGTTCACGCGCAATTATACTGCAGGAGATTTGTCTCATTTCCCCAATCTGCTGCGTCAGAAGAGAACGGACTGTTACTTCAACTGCACAGCGTAAATCCCCCTGTCCCAAGCCTATAATCTGGACATGATAAAACCCTATTTAACTAGTTTGATGTGACATTTAGATCTAAAAAGTCCCAAATGAAGCCGTTGTGGATAATAGCGGAGTTTGGAACACACTGTTTGAATGGATATGATATTCTAATTAAACTGGTCATTGCGACACTTGTAGGAAAAATCCACCCTTGGGATGCCCTCATAATCATACTGTATATATATATATATATAATATATTATATATAATCAGATTTTTCCTATAAGATGCTACAGACTCTTTGATATTGTCAAATCATTGTATTAACTGCTGAAATCTCATAAACTGTAAATAAAAAAGACGTTTATCATTTTCATTCAAGGCATTTAACTCTAATCCAGAGTGATTTATAATGAATACTGTAGGATTGCATTGCTAGATCACCAACCTTACAGCAAAGCTCAAAGCCACAAAGCCGCTGAACAGATTTATAGGGTTCCTAGAATGAGCTTGACAGAGACGTATAGGTAAATAAATCAGAGTGAAGTAGAAAAAGTTGAATCTTTACGAGTCTCATGCAGTGCCACTGCCCATGCATAACGTCACTGGCAACATCACATTGTACACAAGAAGTTCATGATACACCAGCACGACACCTCTCTATTAATTATGGGTAATTAATAGCGCAGGGCGCTAAGAAGGGTGAGCCGCGCGGCCCAGCACGTAACAGGATGTGAGCTGCCAGAACTGTAAGATCTGTACAACCAGCGGTGCCTCAGGAGGTCCATGAAGATCATCAAAGACACAAACCATCCCCACAACAGTCTGTTCTCCCTGCTACCCTCAGGGAGGAGATACAGGGTCCCAAGAGCACGCACAAATCGCTTGAGGGACAGTTTCTTCTCGCAGGCCACGAGACTCCTTAACATACACAAATAGTGTAGTAGCCGTACTGTACCGCACCGCAGCTGCTACCATTATGTACAGTATGTCTAATGTTCAATAGTATGTTAATTAGGTATATGCTATTTGCACCTAACAGAATGCTATTATGTTTAATTATGTTTAAAATATGTTCATGCCATTTGCACATATGTGCCACTGTCTGTGGCGTGTCTTACTGCTTCATTGCTTGTTGCCTCTTGTTTTTATTTATTTTTTATTTTTTGCACTATGTTGTAACAGAGTCTACAGCACAAGAATTTCACACGTGATACTTGTACTATGGAGTGACAATAAAAATCTTGAATCTTGAATAATTATGGCCCTGAAATAATATTATGATATTTCAGGATATTATCTGCGATAACAATATTCATGACGATTTGACAAAAATACCGAACAATATTCTACTATTCATTTCAAGAACATACAATTGCAAAATAAGTGAAATAGTTGTAGGCGTTGTCCGCATACATTTTGCCTTCAAATATCACTGCCACTCCCCTTTTTGGAATAAGTTACGCACGTAACGTATGACATCATACCGTTACGCAGCGTAACGGTATGATGTCATTACGGAATATTTCCCATTGTCACAATATAATTTTTTTTGACGATATGGATAGGAGTTGTACCGGTATTATCGTGATCAGATCGTCAAGATCAGCTGCACAGAGCGGAGCAGAGAAGTCAACACATTTGATACGTACATTAACAGTATTGGAAATTGGACATGATGAAGCCGATACCCTGTTTCAATACGATATTGTTGTGACCTGAATCTGCTAGCGGTTATAGTGGCGCGGGCTTTTAATATCGCTTCAGCGGTGCGATGTGAACTTGAGGAACACTGATCACATTCACAGTGTCCACTCAAGTGCACTCAATTAGTCGCTCCAGCAAATAGAAACCGTTTCTACACCAAATACATCCACAGATCCACCCCAATTACACCCTGAATCCACTCCGTCAGCGCCTAGAGAAGCCTCAGGTTGGCCTCTCTTGTAACCCAGGGGACAGACAGAGACATGTCCTGGAAGCAACTCTGCTGTCTTTCTCAGTCAGCAAAGAGTTTGTTTTTTTGCTCTGTGTGACTTAAAGGCTTGATATGCGCCCGTGTCCCAAACGCCAGCGTTGATAAGTAGAAATACTCGTTGGGTTTTCTTCTGTGCTGAGCGGTGGTCTCCTAGGATGTTGTAAGCGAGGAGGAGGGGAGATGAGGATAGAGCGTTAGGGAGGAGGGGGCCTGGGAGAAGAGACAGAGAGGAGAAGAGGATTTGGAGCAAAATGCAGAGGGCTGAAATTAAAGAATGGACTGGAGAGAAAAGTGGAAAAAGGCAAAGGATGCAGGAGAGATGTGGACATGTGGGACAGAGGAGAGATGTGGACATGTGGGACAGAGGAGAGATGATGTGGACATGTGAGACAGAGGAGAGATGTGGACATGTGGGACAGAGGAGAGATGATGTGGACATGTGAGACAGAGGAGAGATGTGGACATGTGGGACATAGGAGAGATGTGGACATGTGAGACAGAGGAGAGATGTGGACATGTGGGACAGATGAGAGATGATGTGGACATGTGAGACAGAGGAGAGATGTGGACAGAGGAGATATGTGGACATGTGGGACAGAGGAGAGATGTGGACATGTGGGACAGAGGAGAGATGTGGACATGTGGGACAGAGGAGAGATGTGGACAGAGGAGAGATGTGGACATGTGAGACAGAGGAGAGATGTGGACAGAGGAGAGATGTGGACATGTGGGACAGAGGAGAGATGTGGACAGAGGAGAGATGTGGACAGAGGAGAGATGTGGACAGAGGAGAGATGATGTGGATGAGATGCAGAGAGAGAGAGAGGGCAGAGGGTCACTTAAATGTTTCATTTTAGAGAGGTATAGGTAAAGGATGCAGGAGAGATGTGGACATGTGGGACAGATGAGAGATGATGTGGACATGTGAGACAGAGGAGAGATGTGGACAGAGGAGAGATATGGACATGTGAGACAGAGGAGAGATGTGGACAGAGGAGATATGTGGACATGTGGGACAGATGAGAGATGATGTGGACATGTGGGACAGAGGAGAGATGTGGACAGAGGAGAGATGTGGACATGTGAGACAGAGGAGAGATGTGGACAGAGGAGATATGTGGACATGTGGGACAGAGGAGAGATGTGGACATGTGGGACAGAGGAGAGATGATGTGGACATGTGGGATAGAGGAGAGATGTGGACAGAGGAGAGATGTGGACATGTGAGACAGAGGAGAGATGTGGACATGTGAGACAGAGGAGAGATGTGGACAGAGGAGAGATGTGGACATGTGGGACAGAGAAGAGATGTGGACAGAGGAGAGATGTGGACAGAGGAGAGATGTGGACAGAGGAGAGATGATGTGGATGAGATGCAGAGAGAGAGGGCAGAGGGTCACTTAAATGTTTCATTTTAGAGAGGTATACGGAGGGAAAGATGGCGATCAGTCAGTCAGCCATGCGTTGCAGTCACACTCGCTGTCCCGCTGTGGCACTGAGACAGCAGGCAGGGGGGACGATAGCGTCGCGGGGAGACTAAATTGGGGGTGCGACACCTGCACAGCAGGGCGTTTGGGACACCTCGCCATTTGGAAACCATTCTCACTGTGCGGTTAATCGTAAACATCCCTACTACAGTACCATCTCCACGTACATTTGAAACACTGCCACATTTAACAAGTCACATTGAACGGTTTTGTTATTTAAGCCTAACCACAACCATACCCTAAACCTTAACCAAAGTTATTTACTTACCTAAACATAACCAAAGCTGTTGTTGTTGTTGTTTGCAGAAACTCAAAATGGCATGTTCTAAAAGTCAAACGTCAGATGTTTTGTTTCAGATTCACGTTGAGATTGTACATCTCCGTGGAATGTAGAAACACACAATTACATTCTGTCTACCGACTGGGCTGGTGAAAGTGAACACCTGTTTTCTTAATTGTTCACGCAACGTCAACCACACCGCTCATGTACAACTGTGATGACGCATTCTTTGTTCTCATGTTCTTCACAAGTTGTCTCCTCAAGAACATTCTGTATGAACCCTCTCTCTCTCACGTCCTGTCTCCCACCTCCCTATATCGCTCTGTCTGTCAGTCTCTCACTAACGTCTTTTGACATCGTCCCTCTCTACATTCTGCCTCTCGTCCTTTCCTCTCCTCTTTCATCACCACTCACTTCTTTTTCTCCTCCTCTCTTTTCATCCTGTCACATAGTCATCTGCATCTCTCTCTCTCTCCCTGCAAGACACAATGAGAGACGCAGATCCACAGTTCACATTGTCCCCTTCATGCTTCTGTATGCATCTCAAACCCTTTACTTCTTCACAGCAGCCGTGTGTCATATCTTGGAAGATGACAGCTTATAGGAACGAGGTGCGTTCATAAACTGCCTTCTGTTGCGAGGCCTGTGTGACGACGAGTGTCCTCATTGTTACACAGCCAGGGTCTCCCGTCTCAGGGTCCATGTATTCACTGAGAATGTGAATGGATTTAATTTTGTCTCTTCTTCCACTCTCTAACCTGTCTCCCATGAGCAGCAGGGGCTCCGTGCTTCTTCACATCTCTTCCCTTTCCTCTTCTCTCTCCCCTGCTGTCATCCAGACACTCGGCTTGTGAGCGAGGCAGGCAACCGCTCGGGGCTCCAGGCCATTAGGGGGCCCCCAAGGGCTGACAAACCTCACTCCACACAGCAAGGGCTCAAAATAGAGCACTGCAGGAATGACTCTGGAAAAACTTTGGTTAAATGCATGAGATAAGGTCTGTGGTTAACAAAACTTTAAGAAACAGTGAAGTTTGTGTTAAGCAAGATAATCTTCACACCTGAGGACCACCTTATATTACTTTTGGGGAGGGCATTTTTGCCTTTACTGATATTTGACAGTAGATAGACAGGAAAGGTGGGGAGAGAGGGAGAGTGCAGCAAAGGACCACAGGTCAGATTTTAAGTCCGGTCGGCCACGCGAAGGACTAAGCCCTGGTTCACACCAGAGGCAGAAGCAGCGCTGAAGCAAAGCTTCACGGAAGCTTCGAGCAGGAGCCATTTACACCAGAAGCGTTCTCTTTTCCTCAGCGCCTGCCTCGCTCGGTGCTGCCCTCCCCCCGCTCACAACTTGCATTGACTTCATGCCTGGCAGCTCGTGGGGGCCGCGCTGAAAGAAGCTGAAACTATGCTTCGGCGTGACTTCAGCGTGGCGTGGCGTGCGGCAGGTGTGATCGGTCTCGCCTGTTAACGACGACACTGAAACGAAAGTGCCTCCGCGCCGCGTAGCTTCAGCGCTGTGTGGCTTCAGCGCTGCGTAGCTTCAGCGCTGTGTGGCTTCAGCGTGGCTTCGGTGCATGGTGTGTGTTCAGGCCAGAAGCCTTAGTGGTACCAGGTGAGCCACCACGACTTCCTACTTTGATGACTTTTTGAAGTGTTTTCTGAAACTCGCATAAAAAAAGCCATAAGAGGGATGTTCTGCCTGGGCCACCATCACACTGTAGACTGGCCTTTGCTGACACCCTTCCATCATCAGCAGTGTGCCCTCTCTCCTCTCCCTGACTGCATATTCATTATTCAGAAGGCCATCAGGTGGCCTACTTACCCTGATTTACACAGACACACACAGACACACACACTCTCACACACACACACACAACATCACACACGCAGACACACACACACACACAACACAACACAACACACGCACACACACCAGTTCAAAGAGGTAAGCACGCACACAGTTACATACAAACATGCACACACAAGCTCACAGATTGACAAAGTCCCAAGCACCCAGCCACACACAGAGCATGAATCCACAGTACAAACACACACATGTGTGCGTGCATGTTTGTGTGTGTGTGTGTGTGTGTGTGTGTGTGTGTGTGTGTGTGTGTGCGTGCAAGTGTGTGTGTGTACTTGTGCTGTCATTGCAGCCTAGGAGAGTCGCATCTCATCTGAAGGACCAGGTATTTTTGACAGGTGAAAATTAAACGGAACCTCTCTCTCTCTCTCTCTCTTCCTCTTTTGTTACTGCCCACTTGATATAGCAGCTGTTGACAGTCAGAAGCGTCCTGCTGTATTTAGTAAAATACATCGCATGCAGTTACAGAAAAGAGGCCCTGTCACAATGTGTCACCTGCCCAACGCTACACCTTCTATCCAGGCAATGAGAAGCAAACAGAGGGTCTGTGGCTGCACTCGAGTGCATCAAATCATCTGATCATCTTAATGTACACCTCAGCGCTCTGAAATGCCAGCTTTTATGTTGGACTGTTTTGCACTTGAGTTTTTTTTTTTTGCATTTTCGTTCCACATTTTGGATCTTACAGATGCAGCCATTAATTGGCCTTTGGGCCGTGACAGGTCCCTGACAGGTCCTGACAGGTCCCTGACAGGTCCTTGGCAGATTCAACAAAGATAACATAGGAAGTTAAGTTAAGTTACAGTTGTTACTCATTTGGTTTGCCACTTCCCTGCTGTACTGAGGGTGGGGTAAAAGTGGGCGCAGCTGCTGCCACTGTAATATCAACTCTTTTTTCAGCCATCACACAAATTTACAAAGTTACAAATAGTTTCATTTAGTCCAACTTTGAGAAGCTCAGGATGTACTTGCAGCATGATGGGGGGAGTTATATGAAGGCTACCACACAGCTGAGAAGACCGACACAAAACAGAAAATTCTTACGCTTAGTCAAACATTTATTAGTTACACCGCCCAATCTCTCAACTCCCGTCCTCCCTCGGGCTGTGTTGTGTAGCTGTCTAGATGCTTTGGCCTGCATGTTGAACTACTTACATTTTGGGATAAAGTCGGCCTCTCGCTTCTGGCCGCGCAATATTTTATTTATTTCAAATTTATTTACACGTCAAGAAGAATCAGAATCTGAGGAGGTGAAACGACCTGCTCCGAGCGGGGGGGGGGGGGGGGGGAGGCTTCACTGTAAGAGCGAGCGAGGCAGAAAGACAGTGGGTGGGAGAGAGAGAGAGACAGTATGAGCTGCTTGGTTGGTTTGGAGACATAAAACTCAGAGAAGGCTGTAAATAGAGGGAGATATGGCAGAGAGAGCTACAGTAAATGGGCGAAATGCAAGAGAGCAGAAAAGCGGTAGAAAATTATGTGTAGCATTTTATCACCAATAAATCATTTCACAATGTTGAGACATCAGGAGGCCTAGTATCTCCATCACTGAGGAGACTGGCAAACTCTACCGGCTTCCACACTGCATTCTACGGCACGGTGGCTCAGCGGTTAGCGCTGTTGCCTCACAGCAAGAAGGTCCCGGGTTCGAACCCTGGTCCGTCCCGGGTCCTTTCTGTGTGGAGTTTGCATGTTCTCCCCCCGTGTCCGTGTGGGTTTTCTCCGGGTGCTCCGGTTTCCTCCCACCATCAAAGAAAGACATGTATGTTAGGGTTAATACTCCTGTCAGTGCTCCTGACCAAGGTACTGGCAAAAAGAACTGGAGTTGGTCCCCGGGCGCTGCACTGTGGCTGCCCACTGCTCCTAGTTCTAGGAAGGTTCCTAGTAGAGGATGGGTCAAATGCAGAGGATGAATTTCCCCATGGGGATAAATAAAGGATAACTTAACTTAACTTAATTATGTGCCACTGCTTTACAGCAGGAAGCGAGATACTTTACGGCACAAAACAGGAAGAGGGCAATGTCCGTCCTTGCACAGAGTTTCTCACAATTGACGCTCTCCACATTTTGGGCCACAATCATTTTTCATTTCATTCATTTTTTCAAAAGTAGGTGTCGTGTCTTTGAATGCTTTAGTATTGAATCTTACAGAACGAGCCGGTCTGGGTTATAAAGGGCACATGGATATTGATGGGCACATTGAGTATGGTGGAGATCATCACCAGTAAGGTCTTGGCTCCAGAACGAACCGTCTGGCTAACCTTGAGGCCACTCACCCAACCTGAATATCTCCTGCATTTTCTTTTGAGATGCTGCCTGAGGAATACCTAAACACACGGAAGTCTGCATGGATAGTTGACATTTGCTTGACTGCGCTGTTAAAATCGGACAAACTTTAAGCATATTTATTTATTTATTTTTGTGCTCTCTGGGCTGTTTTTTGTTATGTTCTATCCGTCATATATTGGAGGCCTCTTTTTTCTCTCCCACTGCTTAAATTGAATTCCTGCATGTTGAGAGAAAATGAGCTGTGGCTCAGTAAACTCTATAATATACACACACATGGGCTACAGTATATGTCACAAGCATTATACTTTTGACTCAACCCTCCACTGCCTCGTCTACCACGTTACTCAGAGTTTTTCCCATACAACCTCCTCCATGCTTATATGATAATGACCTTTTCTCTTCAAAACAGCCTGCTGAACTTCCACATCCGTTGTCAGATGATACAGACTCATCAAAACAAAATCGCAGCATTTACACAGTGCCTACAGTGCCTCTGCAGGTGACAGTTTGGTCCATTTCCTCCGTAAGCAAAGTGCAGGAAAATGATTTTCAATTCAACACCAACAGTACACAACAACACCTGCAGCCAGTGGAAATCTACAAATACAGTCACAGAGCGCAGAGTCACGTTCACACAACGGAGGGTGTAGATACCCAGTGGTTTGTGTTGGATTTAAAAGTAGCCCCTTGCAGGACAGTGTTGTCAGCTCACAGTCCCTAAATACGATCGTTCTGAGAGGCGCTAACAAAAGTCCCGAGCAGCGGTCAATGTTAAAATGCTCGTGGTACAAAAGTGTCGCAGACACATTTCAAACTTGCCCACCAAAGCAGAAGGGTCTTGGGATTAGATTAGATTATAAGATTTTAAAACGGCCGTTTGTTTAGATTTGAATGGAAATGGTGACACGTCGTCAATATGTATCTTGTGTTTTTCTTTTTTCTTTTGCGACTACTTTCTACTTTCGGACAAACGGCAATAGCTTGTTTTCAGGTGACATCACGTCAAGATGGCGTGTCGCACTGGGAGCCGGCGCAAAATAGACTGGGTGCGTGTTAGGCTGTGTGTTAGTGTGGGGAGGAGTTTGCAGCTGAGGGGGGGGAAGAGGGGGGTGGGGCACGCAGGCACCACACAACTACACCACGTCACTACATCAGAAAATATTATCTTCAGAGTCAGTGAATGTGCTTGAAATGCTTCATTTCACAAAAGGCGGAATAACTCAGCTTCTAATTTGAAACGCCTGTATTTGCTCAAAACGACCTATCTTCTCCGGCTCATAACTAAAGAACGGAAAATTATATCAATAAACCTGTTTTTGCTGATGATAGAAGAGAGTCTCATCGTTCTTTGTGCGTGTTCGGTGTTTACATAGTAATATCACACAATATTCTGTGGGCCTCGAGAAATCACTGAAAACGCTCTGAAACTCTGGCACTGGCACCGTTCTCCAAAAGTGGCTGGCACTCAATGAGTTAAAGGGATATTTATCGACGAGATTTCTGCCAAGCTGGACCTGATTAGTGATTTGCTCCGTTCGCCCAGACGGGTGTCAAGCTGTCAGCAACAAGGCTGGGAGGATCACACCGGAAGAAAAACGCATAGGCATCATGGCTGCTAGAAATAAGGTGGATATGTTTTGTAATCTTCTGCAGGTGATACCTGCAGCGTGGAGCAACATCCAACCTCTTGCATACTCGCATTCCTCCATTCTCCAGGGAGAGCTGCCCCTCAGACGTCACGCAGACGTCATCCCAATCACGTGGTCGAAGACAAGCTATTCGTCAGACACCTCAAACATTTTTTTAACAACTTGATTGACAGTATCAACATCGACACCAGGAAAACAATCAGAAACAAACCGAGGCAGTCTGCAACTACATGAGTAACATCTGTATACGGTCATTTTGGAATCAACATATATTGTCATTTTGTCACGTGTTGACATGGCACAGTTAACCTCATTGGTTCATTTACACTTCATAATTGAATATTTGGCGTATCTTCTGAATTTGGAACACAAATTGATATATTGCAGTGTTACACGCAGATGAGTTCATACATTCACGAGTGATTTAGGATGTCTCCTGTTCTCCTCTCCTCTGACTATTGTATTTTGGCGTCCATCCTCCATCACCTGTGGTCTGCTGGTTCAGTCAAGGGTGTGCCTGTACTACAATGGATCCCCAGTGTTTGATGGGGATGCTTAGGGCTGAGGCCTGCTGTAAATTGTGAGGCTGGGGAAGTTTGTCTGGCAGAGAGCCTGTCTGTCTCTGACACCCAGTTTAATGGTCCAGCAGGTCCACCTCACCTCTCTGATCGAACTCACTGCCTCTTCCTGCACACTTTCTCTGTCCCTCTTTAACCCGGCCCCATTCATAAGTCATAGTGGCTTTTATGTCTTAAAGGTAGAACGGTGCGCTGACCTCTGACCTCCTCTGCAAGGGCGAAGCTTTCTCTTTCTCTGAGACGGTATCGCTCTCTCTCTCTGTCTCCCGGTCCTCTCCTTCACCCCTGCCTCCATGTTTTACCTCTCTCTCTCTCTCTCTCTCTCTCTCTCTCTCTCTCTCTCTCTCTCTCTCTCTCTCTCTCTCTCTCTCTCTCTCTCTCTCTCTCTCTCTCTCTCTCTCTCTCTCTCTCTCTCTCTCTCTCTCTCTCTCTCTCTCTCTCAGTAGTTGGGTTTCCATCCAAATGTATCGCAAAATTTGAACAGAAAATCAGTTAAACAAAATGCGTTTCCACTACTGTTATGTAGGGGTGTCACGATACACTCAGTTCACGATACGATATGATACACGATATTGGGTTCACGATAACGATACGATATTTTAACAATATTTTTTTGCGATCGATTTGTAAGTCGAGGGGGCATCCTCCACGCTAATTTGAGTAATTTCACCATTTTCATCCTGCGTGTCTGTAAACGTCCCTCGTCTGTTCAAACAAAGCAATGAAAAGGAGAGCGAGCATGCAATCAGATGCAGATCAGTGCCACCATGTTCAGCTTCTTTTTCTCACGATATGAGATTTCATCTCAACGATACATATTGTCACGTTTGGATATCGCGATATATCGTGGGACTATATATTGTGACATCCCTACTTATGTGAATATTAGGAGTCAGTGATGATGGCACAAGCGGTTGTGCTGCCTGCCTCTGCTGATGGCGATACACGTCTTGCAGGCAGCGACCGAGCTCATTGGAAAACATCTAATAATTTTAAAGTTTCTTGGATTAGGTGCCATTCTTAAATTGGGCATAATCTGAGCAGTTAGTGTAAGTGAATAAAATATCAATTGTAGAAGTGAGTCGCCTGTTAATCCTGCAGTATTCTGTTAAAAAAACACAGCTTTTGCCAGTAAGCAAGGCAACATGAAACTGCACGCTTTTTGAATTTGTGGTGTTTGGTTTGATAATGGTTATATTTGATATTTGATCATTGTTTTTTATTATTAATATGTTTTGGTTTGACGAGAGGTGAAGATTCACTTCATCTGTTTCCACTGCACTTAGTCGCATTTACCTTTTATCGATACGCCAACTTTTCTACCTCCCCCACACGTAAAAACTTTTTTGCGATATTTGGAGTTGTTGTTTCTTTTCAGAATTTTTTTCCAGTCCGGTTTTTCATGCGCAAATTTAAATGTTACATAAAGACAGGCGGATGGAAACTCACCTTATGACTCTGCTCTTACTTTCTCTCAGACTTTCAGATTTAAAAAAAAAGTAAAGAAAAATCAATATTTACACTGTATCCAGGAAAAGTTGACTGAGCATGTTTGGTGTTTTCCAGTGATGCTGTGCTAATTACGTCTATCACGCGCTCACTCTCACTGGAGTCGCACCTATAGTCCCGCCTGTAGCTGCCTCTCTGGATGCTGATTGGTGCAAACCACAAACTTCCCCTCGGCATCATCCTATTTCTGCTTCTCTCTCTCATCAATCAGATTGTCTCGCGACCTTATATTACCTCAGCTATCCTTTCCACCGCACACAGTATGAATGGTATTTTTTTTTTACATCTGTCCTCTCCTGTCTTCTCTCTCTCTCTCCTCTCAATCTTCCTTTCTCTCTCTCTCTCTTCTCTCTCTCCTCTCCTCCTCCACTCATTCCAGTAAAGGGAACATTCCAGCCACAGCGGAGGCGACAGCGACAGGGCCTTGTGTGTGAAAGGCCATTTAAACAAGAGGGAGCTTTGTTGAAGTTTCCAGCGGCACCTCGGAGTCGCCTGAAATACAGACGGCTATAAAAGCTAAGTGGGCAACACGGGGGCATGATGGATGCACACTGACGTCTGCGCGCGGAGGCTAGCTGCTGGGAAGCTAGCCGAGGGCGGGGCTGAGGGCGGGGCTGAGGGCAGGGCTGAGGGCGGGGCTGACATCTGTGGGCGGAGGGTAGCTGCTGGGAGCAGCTGAGGGCGGGGCTGACGTCTGTGGGTGGAGGCTAGCTGCTGGGAGCAGCTGAGGGCGGGGCAGAGGGCAGGGCTGACGTCTGTGGGCGGAGGCTAGCTGCTGGGAGCAGGTGAGGGCGGGGCTGACGTATGTGGGCGGAGGCTAGCTGCTGGGAGCAGGTGAGGGCGGGGCTGACGTCTGTGGGCGGAGGCTAGCTGCTGGGAGCAGCTGAGGGCAGGGCTGACATCTGTGGGTGGAGGCTAGCTGCTGGGAGCAGCTGAGGCCGGGGCTAACGTCTGTGGGCGGAGGCTAGCTGCTGGGAGCAGCTGAGGGCGGGGCTAACGTCTGTGGGCGGAGGCTAGCTGCTGGGAGCAGCTGAGGGCGGGGCTAACGTCTGTGGGCGGAGGCTAGCTGCTGGGAGCAGCTGAGGGCGGGGCTATAGCTGTGGGCGGAGGCTAGCTGCTGGGAGCAGCTGAGGGTGGGGCTGACTGGGCGTTAGAGAGTATATCATCCACATCACTTGGCGGTGTGTAGGGCCCGTCAATGTGTAACGTTCTGCTGAGCAGCAGCGGCCTCCGGTGCCACAAGTGGTAATTACAGATGCCAATAAATTCTACTTAGTGTTTGTACAGCAGAGATCAGCCTTATTTTACCGTTTATGCTTGTACTCTCTAATTTGCTAACCTCTCTCCAGTTTTTATACTTTATAACTGATCTGCTGGAAAAAAGCTCCAGATATCCCCAAATGTAGTTGTGTCAATTTGTTTTATTGAAACAAGTCGCTAATCAAGCTAGCTAGTGATAAACACACTAAGTTCCCCGCCTATACATTTCACAATAAAAATGGCCCGTTAGTTTGTCAGCGGAAAACTTTTAATTTGAAGGAGCTGCAGCAGGAAGGCTGAGGGGCGGAGCCTCAAAGTGACATGGTGCAGGAAACAGGCGTTCAGGGCGCAGAGTGGGAATGATAGTCATTCTCCCTATTAGCCATTTTCACTAGTTCCCACCCAGTTCCCCAATTATGTGTCTAAGAGGCAGGAAGTAACACAGGTGCAAGCAAAAGATTAACGAGGGCCCCCGGCACTGGATCACAAAAATGTATCAAAAGTTGGAAACCCTCATTAATGTTTTGCTTGCACCTGTGTTACTTTCTGCCTTTTAAACACAAAATGGGTGAATTGGGTGGGAAGTAGAGATGTAACGGTAGGAAAATTTCACATCACGATTATTGTGACCAAAATTATCACGGTTATTGTATTATCACGATATTTGTAAAAAATTGCGAAAATGTTCAACAAGTACTGAGAGACTCACTTAAATCATTTTATGATTTATATTGAAAACTTAGATCCAAAAAAGATTGATACACTCACTGAAATGATTTCTCCAAAGGCTGCACGCTTGTATCTTGGAGACTGTTGCCAACTTTGGTTGATGATGGACAGTATTTACCGTGTTTTTCAAAGCACTGTAATCACGGTACCACGGTTTTAATGATAATGAAATTTTGAAACAGTACGGTTATCGTAAGGAATTTTATCACGGTTATCATTAAAACCGGTTATCGTTACATCCCTAGTGGGAAGTGAAAAAGGTGAATTAGAAGTCAGTGCCCCAATATGTAAAAAAAAAAGTTACATATTTGGGCTTTAACCATCTATACTAAAATCAATAGATGCAGTATCAAATTCTTATATAATTTAATCATACACATATTATTAAAATGAATTACCTAATAAATAATCCATGTATTATTGAATAGGACATTTTGACATTAAAATAACATTACCAGGATCCCTGATCCATGATGAGTATGTGCCTGCATCAGCTGTATTGTATTGCAGATTGGCTGTGTTCTGTGTGGAGGCTTGAGCTACCTCAGCCTCCATCAGGCTACAGGCTGACAGCTCTTCAGGATGAGTGACAGCTGACCTGACCAACTGAGGGGGAGGAGGCCGGGACTAACGCTACACTTCCTGCCTCAAGGCTAAAAGGTGCACATTACATTTTGTATTGACACCTACAGGATGGAGTTTGATATTTTCCAGAGCTTGGTTTGGAGGAGGAGAGTGCGAGAGTGCAGGATGTGTGTGGGTGCTATTTATTTTGGGATTAATTATTGTCCATTTAAATGACGGACATCTGTTTAGAGGTGTCATTGTTTGGATATGCAACCTCACACGCCTCGCTTTGTGAAAAGTGCGTGTGTGTGTGTGTGTGTGTGTGTGTGTGTGTGTGCACGTGCATGCATTTGTGCACATTTGTGTCAGTCCCTTGTGCATATGTTTGTGTGTACCGGTATTCTCATTGTGCACGTTCACTTAAGACTTAAACGACTCATGCACGACTCCAGATGCTCACACAAGTGTACTTAAATTTGAAGTACACACGTGTGTGCATCTGGAATCGCACGTGTCCGTACATGCCGCGTTTGTTTGGTGCTTTGGGTGTGTGTGTGTGTGTGTGTGTGTGTGTGTGTGTGTGTGTGTATGTGTCTGTACATGCCGCGTTTGTTTGGTGCTTTGGGTGTGTGTGTGTGTGTGTGTGTGTGTGTGTGTGTGTGTGTGTGTGTGTGTATGTGTCTGTACATGCCGCGTTTGTTTGGTGCTTTGGGTGTGTGTGTGTGTGTGTGTGTGTGTGTGTGTGTGTGTGTGTGTGTGTGTGTGTGTGTGTGTGTATGTGTCTGTACATGCCGCGTTTGTTTGGTGCTTTGGGTGTGTGTGTGTGTGTGTGTGTGTGTGTGTGTGTGTGTGTGTGTGTGTGTGTGTGTGTGTGTGTGTGTATGTGTCTGTACATGCCGCGTTTGTTTGGTGCTTTGGTGTGTGTGTGTGTGTGTGTGTGTGTGTGTGTGTGTGTGTGTGTGTGTGTGTGTGCGGAGTCTATAATGACCTTGTTTCCCACTGAAATTATGCAGGCCGAACGCCTCCACATAAACCCACAAATAAACCCTATAACACCACCTTGAATCACACGCACCAAGGTTATATAGTTTTGCAATTTTCACTAGTTTTTTATTTTTTATTTAGTTTTGTCTTTATGTTTTCAATCAGTTTACTTTTAACTCATTGAGTGCCAGCCACTTTTGGAGAACGGACGCTCCCAGTGCCAGAGTTTCAGAGCGTTTTCAGTGATTTCTCGAGGCCCACAGAATATTGTGTGATATTACTATGTAAACACCGAACACGCCCAAAGAACGATGAGACTCTCTTCTATCATCAGCAAAAAAAAGTTTATTGATATCTAGAAGCTGAGATAATCAGCCTTTTGTGAAATGAAGCATTTCAAGCAAATCACTGACTCTGAAGCTAATATTTTCTGACCTGAAACATCTGAACAGTAATTTCCTTCAATAAACAGCACCCCCACCCCCCTCAACTCCAAACTCCTCCTCCGTGGGAGTGTCTCTGGTGGCTCTGGTCGCTCTGCTGACTGCTGCGTGTGTCAGGCGAGTCTCTGCTGCTGCTATGGCAGGCTCTGCTGCCTGCGGATCCACGTTCGGATGGCGGCCGCTCGTCGGGGGAGTCTGGATAGGGCTCGCTGAGTTCGTCTGCGTTTCTGGGGTTTCGGTTGTGAGCTGGGATGAAGCTGCGTCCGATTCTAGGCTTTCTGCTGCGCGTTTCAAAGTGTGCTGCACCCAGAGTCTATTTTCGGAGCGCTCCGCCTTGTGCGCCGGCTCCCAGCGCGACACTGAAAAGCCAAACCATTCTCATGAGAATGGTTTGGCTTTGGTTTTATTTTCTGGCGGCTAATCGTGTGGAGAAACTATGCAGCAGAGACAGAGGGGCTCATTTGTGGGAGCGGATTGGCTGCTGTTCGCAGCTAACGTTGGCTCCAGCCAGAGCAATCTGTGCCGCTCTGGCTCATGCATCGGTTTCTCTTTCATCACGGCTTTTTCTGCTGTTTTTCCTCAACTTTCTCTAATCTGGAGAGCACTGTCGCGACCTAATGGGTCCGTAAAATAGGTTATACACCTTCAATAGCTACAATATTTGTACAGGAGATGCAGGAGGCTTTGAGCCACGTCCCACCGTCAAAAAACGCATTTGACGCCGATCGACGTCATTGGCACTCTACGTTACTATTCGATTTGACGCCGATCGACGTCATTGGCACTCAATGAGTTAATTCGTTTTTTTAAAAGGGGTTCTTTTTTATTTTCTCAAAATGCTTAGTTTTAGTTTAGTTCTGAGCTCCAGTGTTTTGTTAGTTTTAGACTTTTTTGTAATATGGGGTATTTGTCAGGGGCAAGATTCAAAAAGGTCAGAAAACGTATTGTTTAGCGGGGCACGGTGGCGCAGTGGTAGCGCTGTCGCCTCACAGCAAGGCCGTTGTAGGGGTGTTGAAACTGAATGAGTGACAGGTCGTAGCACCAACGAGAGAGCGGTTCGAAAAATGGGCTGGGCCTCCCCTGTCGTCTGATCGCAAAGTCGTTACTGATTGGGGAAGCCTGAATCCACCACTGGCCAAGTGAACGGTCCACTTCCGACCCCAGCTGGCTGAGGAAAGTGTCCCAGACCCAGAGAGAGATCTGCAGAATGCAGTAACGTAGTGTATCAGCTTAAGAACTCTCATGGGTCTGGCGTTGAGACTAAGTCCAACTGGGATAACCCGCATGTGGCTCCGCCCCAATCCAACCATAAATGGTCAATGCCAATTACCGCATCGCGCATATAGATGAGCCTGATTATTAATTGAACATGGATGCAGGCGTGTGCAGTCACTGGATAGGTTAGTCGTTCTTTTAGTAGGGATCCTACACACAAACACAATCTCATTTTCTCTCTAATTTTACTTTATTTTATCCTATATTAAAGAAAATGCTTACACCCAGTTTTCGTCCTTTCGTTAACGATAAACTTCACACACACACACACACACACACACACACACACACACACACACACACACACACACACACACACACACACACACACACACACACACACACACAGTCATCCTCCCGCAGCCCTCTCAGTAAGCTGGCTGATAGAGGACAGTGGAGACAGGTTGATAGGAGTCGTTTGAGTCACAGCCTCTCTTAAAATTTAACTAGTTAATGGACGTTCCGGCCTGTCCGTTTTGTCCGTCTGTCTCCATTTTCTCATCTGTTCGTTTCCTCTTGGCAACGTGTGAAACCATTTGCTGAAGATTATTTTCTCTTTCTGTGCCTGTTTGTTTGTCCATCTATCTATCAGACTGTTGTGAAGCAGGATGGAGTTATATTTTTTGAAGGGCAGAGTTGCTCTCGGGAGGCAGAAATAATCGTATTGTTTGGGTTAAACTTCAATGTTTTGCCTACGTAACTCGCAAACATGCTGTTCAGAATATTTAGTCCTCGTGAGTCCCGAGTGCTAACAAGTGCATTGGTTAAACTCACTCCCCAGTATAAAGGCCCGTTAACCAGCTCCACTTGGCATAGTGGTTAGCGTGTGCGGTTTAGAAGTGGGAGGTCGGCGGTTCGAATCCCGCTCCACTCCTGGGCAAGCTCTTAACATGTGTGGCTGCAAGTTGCTGCAATCCTGTAAATGTGTTTTTGACAGGATTTTAAGAAAAAGCTTCAAAAGTCATAAAAGTGGTCGGTGGTCCCCATTTGTGAAGATTATCTTGCTGAACACAAAGTTCGCTCTTTCTTAAACGTTTGTGAACCACAGACCTTATTTCATGCATGTAACTGAAATTCCCATACAAACCATACCATTGACTTTTACACGTAGGAACCAGGAAGTGCAGGGACTTCTGGGTGAGCCTACAAAAATAAATAATCCTTGCGGTACTCTACACTGAAACTAACTAAAACATCAATCTGCACATGAGTGTTTCTCTGAGTATCTCTCTGTGTTGTCTCTTTTACAATATGCCTTTATGTCTCTCTCTTCCATCCATCCATCCACCTCTCTTTACTCCCCTCCTTTCCTTTCCAACACTTTCTTTCATATTTCACGAAACTTCTCCTGTACTCGATTTGTAACGTTTAGCGTGGGGTCGACCGAGGCAGGAAACCTATCATTAAATCTAATTTGTCTTGCGGTGGGTGTGATGTGCGGAGGGATGGCCAGGCGAGAGGTGAGATTGCAGTTTAAAGCACTTAGACTCACTGCGGGTGGGGGTGGTGGGGGTAAATAACCCCCATGGAGGCAGGGCAGCTCCTCGCTGCTCATTCAAGCTGTCCACTCACCCCCCCCCCAACCCCCTATCCCCTTTTTTAATAGTGTGCAAAGTGTTGGATATGCACAACACTGCATACAGATTCCTACTGCTACACTGGAAAAAAAATCCATCTTAAGTTATTGAATCGGGTATTGAGAAGTGAAAAAGTGAAAACATATCCCAATGGAGTAATATAATTTCTCTGTCATTTTCATTATCAATTATTCTGTAGCTTATTTTCTCGACTAAGCGATTAGCCATTTGATCTATAAAGTGTCACAAAATGTTGAAAAATATCAATCACTTTTTCCCCAAAGCCCAAGATGACATCCTCAAATGTCTTCTCTTGTCCTGACCAACAGTCCACAACCCAAAGAGAATCAGTTTACTGTCATAGAAGACTAAAGAAACCAGAAAATATTCACATTTAAGAAGGTGGGACAAGATCATTTTTGTACAAGATAAAAAAGAGAGGTATCTGTGCAATATGGTTGCAGGGAGTTCCTCAGGTGTTGAAGGCAGCAAGAAGGGAAGTCATCCTAGGCACTCTGAGTTATATTAAAAATCCTTTATTCTACAGGGATATACCAACGCGTTTCCACTCAAAGAGTCTTCATCAAACAGATCATTTTTGTATTCTTCCCCCTTAAAAATTAATTGGTTATACAAATAGTTGTCGATTCATTTCTGTCAATCAAATTAATTAATCGGCTGATTTGTTGTAGCTTTACTTTGTTTCTGATTAAAACTTGAAAACTTTGAATAAACTTTGTTTCAACATTGTGCCGCAAATCAGACGGCATTGTGAGGTCTCTGTCTGGAGAAAAGTGCTATCACGCACAATGGCTTGAACCTGTGGTGAACAGATTTTTTTCATCATCTCAGCATGGGTTGTGCTGAGAAAGAATACTACCAATCAATATTAACAAACAATAATAATAGGTATAGACTTTAAAAAATGTGAACTATCCCTTTAACTTTCCTCGGTACCCAAAGCCCTGCTGGCTTTCACTCTAGCCATCTACCGTAAATTTCGGACTATAAGCCGCGGCTTTTTCCCCGTTTTTTGGCCCTGCGGCTTATATAACGGTGCGGCTTATCTATGGATTTTTTCGGGAAAAAAAAAAAAAAAAACTGAATTCTCTCTTCTTTAGCACTCTTTCTAACTATAAATCCACTTCTGTTTTAATTTCCTCTCTTGCCCTCTTTTCACCACACCGCGGACACTGTGTGCACTGTAAAAAAAAACACAGGTGGTGTTGTGTTATGTTGTTTTGTTGAAATGTTAATAAATGGGAGCTTCCTCAAACAGCCATCTCTTTCCCAACAATCCCCTCTGTGCACGAACCCTTACATATGGTAATTAAACATTAAAACACAATAAAAAAAAAAAAAAAACATTAAAACACCTGCGGCTTATAGTCCGGTGCGGCTTATATATGTAACAAACAGGCAATTTTGCTGCTGCGGCTTATACTCCGGTGCGGCTTATAGTGCGGAAATTACGGTAATCAGAGAGCGTGGGGTGCCAGGTGGATGTGATGTATTAGCTGGATAGGAAAGCAGCACTGTAGACTGTGGGTGGAGGAGCAGGTTTGAAAAGCACAAGGTGAAAGCAGGAGCCTAAATGAGTTGAGAGTAAATGTTTTAGAGTGCAGCGGCTGCCTGGGCGAGCTTCACAACAGCAGAGGAAATGTTTTAGAGTGCAGCGGCTGCCTGGGCGAGCTTCACAACAGCCTAAATGAGTTGAGAGTAAATGTTTTAGAGTGCAGGGGCTGCCTGGGCGAGCTTCACAACAGCAGAGGAAATGTTTTAGAGTGCAGCGGCTGCCTGGGCGAGCTTCACAACAGCCTAAATGAGTTGAGAGTAAATGTTTTAGAGTGCAGGGGCTGCCTGGGCGAGCTTCACAACAGCAGAGGAAATGTTTTAGAGTGCAGCGGCTGCCTGGGCGAGCTTCACAACAGCCTAAATGAGTTGAGAGTAAATGTTTTAGAGTGCAGCGGCTGCCTGGGCGAGCTTCACAACAGCCTAAATGAGTTGAGAGTAAATGTTTTAGAGTGCAGAGGGGCTGCCTGGGCGAGCTTCACAACAGCCTAAATGAGTTGAGAGTAAATGTTTTAGAGTGCAGAGGGCTGCCTGGGCGAGCTTCACAACAGCAGAGGAAATGTTTTAGAGTGCAGCAGCTGCCTGGGCGAGCTTCACAACAGCAGAGGAAATGTTTTAGAGTGCAGAGGGCTGCCTGGGCGAGCTTCACAACAGCAGAGGAAATGTTTTAGAGTGCAGAGGGCTGCCTGGGCGAGCTTCACAACAGCAGAGGAAATGTTTTAGAGTGCAGAGGGCTGCCTGGGCGAGCTTCACAACAGCAGAGGAAATGTTTTAGAGTGCAGCGGCTGCCTGGGCGAGCTTCACAACAGCAGAGGAAATGTTTTAGAGTGCAGAGGGCTGCCTGGGCGAGCTTCACAACAGCCTAAATGAGTTGAGAGTAAATGTTTTAGAGTGCAGAGGGCTGCCTGGGCGAGCTTCACAACAGCCTAAATGAGTTGAGAGGAAATGTTTTAGAGTGCAGAGGGGCTGCCTGGGCGAGCTTCACAACAGCCTAAATGAGTTGAGAGGAAATGTTTTGGAGTGCAGAGGGCTGCCTGGGCGAGCTTCACAACAGCAGAGGAAATGTTTTAGAGTGCAGAGGGCTGCCTGGGCGAGCTTCACAACAGCCTAAATGAGTTGAGAGGAAATGTTTTAGAGTGCAGAGGGCTGGCTGGGCGAGCTTCACAACAGCAGAGGAAATGTTTTAGAGTGCAGGGGGGCTGCCTGGGCGAGCTTCAAAACAGCAGAGGAAATGTTTTAGAGTGCAGGGGGGCTGCCTGGGCGAGCTTCACAACAGCAGAGGAAATGTTTTAGAGTGCAGAGGGCTGCCTGGGCGAGCTTCACAACAGCAGAGGAAATGTTTTAGAGTGCAGAGGGCTGCCTGGGCGAGCTTCACAACAGCAGAGGAAATGTTTTAGAGTGCAGAGGGCTGCCTGGGCGAGCTTCACAACAGCAGAGGAAATGTTTTAGAGTGCAGAGGGCTGCCTGGGCGAGCTTCACAACAGCAGAGGAAATGTTTTAGAGTGCAGAGGGCTGCCTGGGCGAGCTTCACAACAGCAGAGGAAATGTTTTAGAGTGCAGAGGGCTGCCTGGGCGAGCTTCACAACAGCAGAGTAAATGTTTTAGAGTGCAGAGGGCTGCCTGGGCGAGCTTCACAACAGCAGAGGAAATGTTTTAGAGTGCAGAGGGCTGCCTGGGCGAGCTTCACAACAGCAGAGGAAATGTTTTAGAGTGCAGAGGGCTGCCTGGGCGAGCTTCACAACAGCAGAGGAAATGTTTTAGAGTGCAGAGGGCTGCCTGGGCGAGCTTCACAACAGCAGAGGAAATGTTTTAGAGTGCAGAGGGCTGCCTGGGCGAGCTTCACAACAGCAGAGGAAATGTTTTAGAGTGCAGAGGGCTGCCTGGGCGAGCTTCACAACAGCAGAGGAAATGTTTTAGAGTGCAGAGGGCTGCCTGGGCGAGCTTCACAACAGCAGAGGAAATGTTTTAGAGTGCAGAGGGCTGCCTGGGCGAGCTTCACAACAGCAGAGTAAATGTTTTAGAGTGCAGAGGGCTGCCTGGGCGAGCTTCACAACAGCAGCCGCTGGAGTTTGTGTTGCGTCATGTTGTTTCCCGGGTTGCATCATTTATTTATTTAGACCTGGTAAACAGGAAGTGTGGAGACGTGCTGTGAATGTTTAATAGACCGGGGAGGCTGCTCCCGCCCTCACAATCTTTTCTTCTAACTTTTTTTTTTTACTAATATTATATATTTTCTGTTAGCCTGTACCTTGTCTCGGGTCATCACTATTTGATAATGAGCACCCCCAACTCAGGGCCCCCACATGATGTTAATGCAAATATGAAGGTACTATAACTGCATAAATAGTTGTACAAGTATGACATTTGACAGGGAGTATCCTGAAACAGAGGGGAAAGTATAGCAAAACAAAGATTCTGTGGTTTGATGCCCCAGAAAAGTATCACCCACACAACATCCCGAAGAAAAAAAGTCCGCTTGACAGGTTATGGTGGATATCACTGTCTGATATAGAAAACCTCCCCAAGTTCATAAGCTTCAATTTGAGCCCAAGAATATCTTTGTATCTCAAAATGTACACTTGCTGTGGCCAAGATTCTTCACTATACCTCAAATGATAGAAAACAGAATATTTTCCAAGTCACTACTCTTCCAGATTAGTCCAGGTGATATGTGAAAATGATTTTCTTTCTCACAAAAGTATGAAACTTGTACAGTTTGGTGGCCTGCACATTTTTAGAGGTGAAACCATCGCAGAACTACCTTGCACCTTGGGAGGTGCGCTCCACCCGACGGAGGGCAGTGCCGAGTTTCTTGCAATTCGGACACGCGGATAGTCCTAGCGCCACCTGCTGGCAACACAAAACATGGTTTATCTCGAGAACCATTCCTCCGATCAACGTCAAACTTGGCGGGTGCCGAGAAAGAGCAGTCTCGAATTTGGTGCAATTTAACCAATCAGAACATGGCTTACGCCTATCTCAAGAACCATTCGCCTGATCGACTTTGAATTTGTCGGTTTGCAGTGCTGGGGCCCCCGAGAAAGTACAGTGTCGGATTTCGTGCAATTCGAACAATCGGAACACGGCTTTCACATATCTCGAGAAACGTTTGTCCGATTGACTAAGAAATTGATGGATGCGCTGCTGGGAACCCGCACAAGTGCAGTGTTGAATTTCATGCAATTCGACCAATTGGGCGGGAGTACATGCAAGTGCTGATTAGTGTCTATTACTGTGACAGAGTGGTCCATATACATGTACTGTATGTTACTGTGATAGAGTGGTCCATATACATGTACTGTATGTTACTGTGATAGAGTGGTCCATATACATGTAGTGTATGTTACTGTGATAGAGTGGTCCATATACATGTACTGTATGTTACTGTGATAGAGTGGTCCATATACATGTACTGTATGTTACTGTGATAGAGTGGTCCATATACATGTACTGTACTGTATGTTACTGTGATAGAGTGGTCCATATACATGTACTGTATGTTACTGTGATAGAGTGGTCCATATACATGTACTGTATGTTACTGTGATAGAGTGGTCCATATACATGTACTGTATGTTACTGTGATAGAGTGGTCCATATACATGTACTACTGTATGTTACTGTGATAGAGTGGTCCATATACATGTACTGTATGTTACTGTGATAGAGTGGTCCATATACATGTACTGTATGTTACTGTGATAGAGTGGTCCATATACATGTACTGTATGTTACTGTGATAGAGGTTAACTAGGTTGTTTACAGTACATGGGATCTGCCTGCAGTGTTGCCACAATTCCATTAGGCTACAATCATCTTGTCACAATTACAGTTAATTACCAACAAACAAACAATATACTGTTTGTATTTGAAAGAAGTGGCGTCTGCTCTGCTTTCTCCGACGCACCGTGTGTTAAGCTTTGCCACAGACATGATTTTGCTCGTCTGCATTTCCAAGATCTCAACATCAAAGCTGGTAAGATGTAAGATCAAAGCGCACTGAAGATGACCTCAGATGGAGCGCTCTCTGGAGAACACATCAAAGATTAGCAGTAATTAAACCGTCTCTAAAGCAAACACTGCTTTCACTTTCCACTGTGAACGCAGCTTTCAAGTGCTGTAAAGACATGAGCTGCAATGAAAACAACACAGCATGATCTGTGACTTTAAGTGGTTTGTTTTTTTACATGTCGTTATTATGTGTGTGTGTGTGTGTGTGTGTGTGTGTGTGTGTGTGTGCGTGTGTGCGCGTGCGTGTGCAAGTGCTTTGTGTCTGTGTATGCGTGTGAGCATGCATGACATGTGACCGAAGTGCTTGTGTCTGTGTGTGCGTGTTTTCGTGGTGTGTGCGTAACATGTGTGTTTGTGGTGTGTGCATAGCATGCGTAGTGGTGTGTGTGTGTGTGTGTGTGTGTGTGTGTGTAGCATGTATATTGGTGCTTGGGGGTAATGCCATCCAAGCTGTATCCAAACACATTATTAGTGGAGTTCGCGGCCTTTGGTTTTCAGGTTTGGAGATGTGTGTCTGGTGTCTGTGAGGTTTGGAGATGTGTGTCTGGTGTCTGTGAGGTTTGGAGATGTGTGTCTGGTGTCTGTGAGGTTTGGAGATGTGTGTCTGGTGTCTGTAAGGTTTGGAGATGTGTGTCTGGTGTCTGTGAGGTTTGGAGATGTGTGTCTGGTGTCTGTAAGGTTTGGAGATGTGTGTCTGGTGTCTGTAAGGTTTGGAGATGTGTGTCTGGTGTCTGTGAGGTTTGGAGATGTGTGTCTGGTGTCTGTGAGGTTTACAGATGTGTGTCTGGTGTCTGTGAGGTTTGGTTGGAGATGTGTGTCTGGTGTCTGTGAGGTTTGGAGATGTGTGTCTGGTGTCTGTAAGGTTTGGAGATGTGTGTCTGGTGTCTGTGAGGTTTGGGAGATGTGTGTCTGGTGTCTGTGAGGTTTGGAGATGTGTGTCTGGTGTCTGTGAGGTTTGGTTGGAGATGTGTGTCTGGTGTCTGTGAGGTTTGGGAGATGTGTGTCTGGTGTATGTGAGGTTTGGAGATGTGTGTCTGGTGTATGTGAGGTTTGGGAGATGTGTGTCTGGTGTCTGTGAGGTTTGGAGATGTGTGTCTGGTGTCTGTGAGGTTTGGTTGGAGATGTGTGTCTGGTGTAAGTGAGGTTTGGGAGATGTGTGTCTGGTGTCTGTGAGGTTTGGTTGGAGATGTGTGTCTGGTGTATGTGAGGTTTGGGAGATGTGTGTCTGGTGTCTGTGAGGTTTGGAGATGTGTGTCTGGTGTCTGTGAGGTTTGGTTGGAGATGTGTGTCTGGTGTAAGTGAGGTTTGGAGATTTGTGCCTGGTGTCTGTGAGGTTTGGAGATTTGTGCCTGGTGTCTGTGAGGTTTGGAGATGTGTGTCTGGTGTCTGTGAGGTTTGGAGATTTGTGCCTGGTGTCTGTGAGGTTTGGAGATGTGTGTCTGGTGTCTGTGAGGTTTGGAGATGTGTGCCTGGTGTCTGTGAGGTTTGGAGATGTGTGTCTGGTGTCTGTGTTGAAGCCTGGGGGTTGTCTTAACTAAGGCTTATGCAATGCACAGTTCAATTCAGTCAAAGTTCAGTTCAATTGAGTCGAGTCCTTTGGTAATGCACAGCAGCTCTGCTTTCTATATTGTCTTAAATGTTTCTGTAACGCTTAAAAATACAGCCCACAAATTGCAGGGTAGGTACAGGTAACATCGGAATTTATGGAATAAGGGGGTAACCAATTGAGGACTCATAAATGAGTTATACAGTAACTATTTTTGCTCCCGGGTACCTATTCTGTTGTTACAGGTAGGGCTGGGTTCAAAAAATCGATTCTCCGATTTTTAATTGATTTTTATTTTAATCCTCGATTATCAATTCATATGTCCAGAAATCGATTAAAAAATAATAATAATAATAATAATAATAATAAATAATAATAATAATAATAATAATAATAATAATAATAATAATAATAATAATAATAAACAGGCTAAAATATTATGCTGTGTGGTAGTTGAAACATAGATTCAAGTTGACGTTTATTTATGTTTGTAGTTTAAATAAAAACATAAATACTGTAGGCTACATGAATAGAAATGTTTGATCATTAATATCTACTTTTAGAAATGATATAGGCTGAAATCAAATCACTGTGCATAATTGTGAAAGTGTCTTTATTGACAGATGATAAGGCTGTTATTTACCCTTTGTCACCACCTGGTGAGTAAATATATGTGTAACTAAAACCATTAAATTGACAACAGGTCTGCAACTTTTTTCCCTATGTATCTACTTGGCCCAAAAAAGGTTGGGAACCCCTGTGTTACTTACATAACACTGGACAGTCATGTAATTCAGGGTACAGCTCAAAAAACACGTTTTGGTATCACTAACCAAATCGATATTGAAATTAATCGAATCGGAATCGAATCAAATCAAATCAAATCGAAATTAATCGATTCGCAACCTTGTGAATCGGAATCAAATCGATTCTTGAAATTTGAACCAATACCCAGCTCTAGTTACAGGGTATATATGACCTATGAGAAATACATTTCATTTAAATTTAGGAGAACTTATACTGTAGTTATTCAGGGTAAGTACAGGGGCGCGGGCTGTATTCTGAAGCAATGTTAAAGGAACACTCCGCCCATTTTCAACCAGCTTTGTATCATTAGAACATCAGTAGTATATCAGAAAACTGTAAACTGTTTTGAAGTCTCTCATTTAATTTGACAGTTATTGAGTGTTAAAGTGTGGACCAGTGACATCACTGGTCCACACTAACTCAAATGAATAACTCATTAACTCAAATCAACTCTCAATAACTGTCAAACTATTAATCATTCACCTAGTTTGACAGTTACTGAGAGTTGATTTGAGTTAATGAGTTATTAATTTGAGTTAGTGTGGACCAGTGATGTCACTGGTCCACACTTTAACACTCAATAACTGTCAAATTAAATGACAGACTTCAAAACCGTTTACAGTTTTCTGATATACTACTGATGTTCTAATGATACAAGGCTGGTTGAAAATGGGCGGAGTGTTCCTTTAATTCCCTCCTACTTACATGGTTAGTTAAAAATAACCACTTTAAGTTCTCTTTTAAATTCTAGCTTCTACAGTATGTCGCACATCAAGTAATAATAGCCTACAATTGTTACAACTGCCCAGCCGCAGGCCAGTTCTGCAGGCATGGGTACTCTCCAAGGTGCTGAAACTCCGTCCACTGCTGTGCATAACCCACGCCGCGGGGTTTGAGAACTCCACCGCGGCACAGAATCTGTCACAAGTCCCAGGCTCATATTGTGCGATAAGTGCACAAACCACCATTTGATCAAGAGTTGTGTAGTTTTCCTATGAGTCCACATAGGCAGAAGATAGAGGACAGCTACAATGTTGCCTCCCCATAGCTTCCCAAAAGACCTCTGCTCCTATGACCCATGACACAATCTGTTGAAAATAGTTCCTCACAATAGCTTTGGCTACTCAGGGAGGACAGGCAAAGACAGAATGGCTATGTCAGATATACCAACACCCCAGACAGAGGTAGGTGTGTGTGTGTGTGTGTGTGTGTGTGTGTGTGTGTGTGTGTGTGTGTGTGTGTGTGTGTGTGTGTGTGTGTCAAATACCTACACATGACTTCACCTAGAGCGTAACTGTGACTGTACAGAATCAATATGTTTCCTGTGGGAACCTTGTTGTGCCAGGTTACAGTCAGAAGTATATGATCTGTCTCTGTCAGATCCTGTCTCCAAACTAACAGAATGACAGAATCAATGTGCTGGAGACAAACCAGTGATGTTGAACAAAAGACGGGTTTTTGCCAAAAAGTCCCCCCCCCCCCAGTACTTGAGGAAAGCAACATTAAGATTAGATAGAAATAATGGGGTTTAAATAGGTTTGCATTTGCATGGGCCTGATGGTCATGAAACATGTGAAACACACACACACACACACACACACAAACTAACACTAACACTAGGCATCTCGCACGCTATGCACGCTCGATTCCTAGGCTCGCCCGCTGTGCGGGCTTGCTAGCTGATGTCACATGCCTATGACATGTCACAGTGCCTATGTCATCATCAGTGGGACACAAATGTAAACAGCGAACATGCAGAGAACAGACAGAACAAACATTTGAACAACTTATTCCAAACCATTATAATGAAAGCACCAAACAAATGACAGCTGCTGCTACTTTCCCCAAAATTCCTCATTCCCAAACGTATTGAGCCTTACTGCGCAGATTAAATCTTAATCCATAACCTCCATGTAGTTTTCTTTATGAAAAACTGCTTGAAGGTTTGAATATGAGCCTTCTTCCTCACCAAGACAAGGCTTGTGTATTGACTTGTGATAAAGCCTACCTGCACCATATCAGCTGGAATCAGTTTAGGGACGACAGAGGCAGATCACAGACACATCCATCAACAGAACATGAGCGTGTGCGGGAATCGATTTCAAATCAATCTGACAGCAAGCGGCGCAAAAGTGGTTTGAGCGTACAAGGGTTTCTGGATGGGAATGGGTGATTGGTACAAATGAGAAGTGAGGGAAAGAGACGCACAGAGACGGAGAGAGGGACAGAGAGAGTGAGAGAGCTTTTACCTTTACAAGGGACTTTTATGGAAAGGTGTGATGGTTACAGAGAGAGAGAGAGAGAGGGAGGTAGAGAGAGGAGAGAAACACTTGGAGGGGGAGAGAGAGAGGGAGGTAGAGAGAGGAGAGAAACATGTGGAGAGGGAGAGAGAGAGGGAGGTAGAGAGAGGAGAGAAACACTTGGAGGGGGAGAGAGAGAGGGAGGTAGAGAGAGGAGAGAAACATGTGGAGAGGGAGAGAGAGAGGGAGGTAGAGAGGAGAAACACATGGAGGGAGAGAGAGAGAGGGAGGTAGAGAGAGGAGAGAAACATGTGGAGAGGGAGAGAGAGAGGTAGAGAGAGGAGAGAAACACATGGAGGGAGAGAGAGGGAGGTAGAGAGAAGAGAGAAACATGTGGAGAGGGAGAGAGAGAGGGAGGTAGAGAGAGGAGAGAAACATGTGGAGAGGGAGAGAGAGAGGGAGGTAGAGAGAGGAGAGAAACACATGTGGAGAGGGAGAGAGAGGGAGGTAGAGAGAGGAGAGGCAGATGGGGCCCTCAGCCAATTTCCCACCTTGTCTGGTTGAGTTGCCTTTAACAAGGTGCTAGATCGAGCAACAAGACGGAGCTCCACCACCGACAATTACAAGCAACAGCAACACATGGAATATTCCTGTCACACCTGCACTCTCATTTCAGCCACATTACAAAGAAATAGCGCCCCCTACTTCCTGCTTCCTGCTCTTTGCACTGCATGCTGCAGACACATCGTTCAAAAGAGGAATGTGAGACGAGGGAGTGAAAATGCAATTTACAAGAAGTAGATTACAGGGCAATCGCACGGAGAGGTTTGTCTGCGGCCGAGATTGTGATGTTGGAAGGCATTTATCAAAGCACATTTATAGATAGGGAATGATTTGCAAGTTAGGAAAGCCTACTTCAATAAAAGTCAAATACAGTTTTGTTTAGTTAGAGGGAGCCCCGTTATGACTCTTTCTGGGTAGACAATGCTACCCTACAAGAGTCCTGTGTCCTTACATAGACTTGCCTGTGACTCTGGCTCTCAAGCTGTCTAAATCAGCGATACGCACGTATTTACAAGTGTCACAGAAACATTTCAAAGCCACCTACTAGAGAAGAAGGGTTCATAGCTTCTCGACGTCGGGGGTTAGAAAGCTCGACGCTGCTCATAAATGCCTCTTTTTATCCGAAGTCTGTGCTGGTGATATTATTTTTTCCGGGCTAGAGCTCCCAGCCGTCACAGCGCTCAACAGCGCCACTCTGGTCGAAAGCTCGGTAAAAAATAATTCCTCGTTGACATAAAGGAGACTCCTGCTGCAGCAGGGCAGGAGAGGAGGACATTTTCTAACTACCGTATGTGCGCGGACAAAGTGGAGATTTTCAACACTCCGGCGACGAGAAACCCGCACGGAGTAACGTTGGGCTATAAAAGCGCCAAACGTTTTCTCGTCAGGATTCCGTGTCTCTCATTTCCGTGTGACAGTATGTCTTGCACAATTCACGCTTCATGATTACAGGATCAATTGATTTTTCACTTTGAGAAAATGTAGCCTACTTGAAGAAGTGTGTGAGAAGTAGGCTATGTGAGAACTGTCAATTGCTTGAGTCTCATGGACAATGCGACGGTTGGTTGGCAGACCTGTCACGTTGTATTCATCACTTTTGTCGCAGCTGTTCAATTATATTGGTACACGTACACGTAGGCTGTGATATTGTAAGTCGCTTTGGACAAAAGCGTCTGCTAAATGACGTAATGTAATGACGTAATGTAATGTAGGCTATATAGTTCACGGCTACCTACCGATATGATACTGAATTTATTTTTCACTGCGAGAAAATGCACTTGGCGTGAGTGTACAGTAGAGTTGGCCGACCTGTCAAGTTACCGTATTGCTCACTTTTGGGCATGTCACACAGCTGTTCAATTTACATCGATTTACATGTGTAGATGCATGTAAACACCAGATCGTATTAATAATCACATCCCATATAAACACTTTCCCCGAAATCTTCAAAGCGATTGATTTCAATCAGATTGAGGAAAAAGTGTACATGTAAAGTAAACGCAGCTATAGTAAAACATACAGTGCCTACCTCTCAATGAGGGACATCATGACATCCAGGCAAAAGGCGACAGCATTCTGACAGTGCTTCTGGAGGTGTAGAATCTAATCTGTCTGAGTTGCAGCACCTGTGTGAAGCTCAGAGTAGAGGATTGACGTTAGCTAGTTAGCATAGATGCTAGCGGATGTTAGCTGCCTTAAAAAATACATTTGACAGAGTTCAGTTACAGCAGAACCCTCCCAGAGTTAGCTAAGAGTCTTAACTACATGTGTGTGAGGTGGCATTATGTTAAAACATGTACAAACCTGTAGAGTTCTGGTAGTACTTTGGTGTACATACCATGGCTAATTAGTTTGAGTTGCAGCACCTGTATGAAGCCAGAGCAGACGAATGACGTTAGCTAGTTAGCATAGATGCTAGCGGACTTTTACTGCCTTAAAAACACATTTTACAGAGTTCACAGTTACAGCAGAACACTCCCAGAGTTAGCTAAGAGTCTTATCTACATGTGTGTGAGGTGGCATTATGTTAAAACATGTACAAACCTGTAGAGACATGAGTATCTGCATTCTTCCTCTCTGCCTGACTGACTGACGCTGATGTGCCAACGTTGCCCCCTAGTGACGAACATTATAGCCACTATAGCTGTGAACAGGAATGAATGAAAGATGAAAGATAAAGAAAGATATATTTTTTTTAAACGTTAAACTACACAAATT
>NC_139649.1:4364842-4367342 GCF_964638095.1 Poromitra crassiceps
CTAAACAAACTGCACGTTTTGGGCACTTCAAACAAACCGAACTATCGTTAACGTTACTGTCCAACACATGGCAGTTCGGAGAAATTGTTTCACAACAAACTGCGTGCGGAGTGCGGACTCGTTTTTATAATGTTGTGGAGAGAGAGCACAGCCCTCGTCGCGTGTGAAGAGACTAGGGAGAACGGGTGAGACAGAAGCAAACTATTTTTTGCAGATCTCAAAAGCAGGTAAACCACTGTGGGATTAGTGAGACTATTGCTAAAAGAGAAGATACTGTAGTGATGCCTGTGCTGTCGTCCGCTCAAACAGTACTTAGCAGTACTGTTTGACCGCCAGGTGGGCGTTCCCGGCAGCACGTAACGCCCCTTGAAAGCTATGAATAGAGAGGTTGAATTGGTTTAGGTTTTATCTTTGTTTAATCTGCCAAGGATCTTGGCCGGCAGCCGAATGGCCCAGACGCCACTTGAAGATTATTGCATCTGTCGGCACCTTTTTGTGATTGGACGTGTCCGTTGCCACGCCCCCTTATGGATAGTGGGCGTGGTGGGATATTAATCAGTGTTCCAACTTGGCCCAACGTGTGTGTATGTGTGTGTACATGCAAGCACTTAACGGGAGAGCGTGGTGCACACCGTCAAAACTCCCTGACACCACTGTCTCATTACAAGATGTCCACAGTGATACTCCAACCCAACACTACAGCCTGTCTTCTCTGTCACGCAGACACGATTGAAATTCAGGGAAAAAGAGAAAAGAGAAAATAGAAAATAGTCACACCTCAAACAGCAGATGTGAGGATAATTAGCTACAAAGAATTTGCATTTTAGACACTTCTCAAATTATTTTCACTCAATATTCTGCAGCCGTGTGGAGAGAGAGAGGGAGAGAGACATAGGGTAAAAATACAAGGAGAGGAGTGGAGACGGTGAGAGAGAGAGAGAGAGAGGGGGAGAGACAGTGAGAGGGAGAGGGGGTGAGAGATTTATAGAGAGAAAGAGAGATAGGGAGAGATGGAAAGAGAGAGAGAGGGGGAGAGGGAGATAGCGAGAGAAGAGAGCCAGAAAGAGAGAGAGAGAGAGACAGGTGGGTTTCCAAACTTTCCATCCACCTGGTTCACATTTATTCAGAGAACATCAGGTTCATTTCCCTCGTACTTTGACTGGGGTGTGGTGATGTTTTAATCACGTCCATTCGTTGCGCCTCCTCTTCACCTACTCCAAATATTACGCATAACGCAATGGATGGAAACGCGCATAATTTCACATTTTATTCTGCCGACTTTCAGAAAATTTGCTTAAAATTTGCGATAACTTTTATAATAATAAAAGAGAGAGAGAGAGATTTGAGAGGCAGAGATGCAGACTCATGGAGCTGGCCTGGCACATAGCACAGCAGGTGGGCATAAAGCAGACAATTCATTGGAGATGGCCGCAAGTGGGTGGAAAAGCCCCTCCAGGGGAAACACTCACTGTCTGCTGTGTCCACCTGGAACAGCACCAACACTGTCTGGACTGCACACACACACACACACACACACACACACACACACACACACACACGCACACACACACACACACACACACACACACACACACACACACACACACACACACACACACACACACACACACACACACACACACACACACACACTCTGTTAGCATCTTTAGCTGCCTGACTGTTATCCTCTCTGTTTCAGGCTGTGTTAGCATCTTTAGCTCCCCGACTGTTATCCTCTCTGTCTCATCTTATGGCGATGGTACGACAGGCAGGCCATAGAAGAAATGTACCCTCCTGAAGTCGGAAGTGCCTTCTTTGTGGTGCCAATAAAGGGCACTATATTAAAGCACTCTCTCACAGGGACAAAACAATGCTGATGCATGTCACGTTTTGCTTTTCAAATGCATTTTGTAATGTTTCCGCCTCACAGATATTGGGAATTATGCGCTTTCATGTTTTATCTGTGAATATGTTGTGTTCTGTGGTAGAAAATGACAGCCTTGAAGACACTATCACTGCGATTCCATTGCTTTCTTCTATCTGTGGACATAAGGAATCCATTCCTCCCAGCCTCCGCATGATCGTGAGTGAACCAGAGTTCGACATGACATCTTAATTTCCCTTGTGTGTTTCCTTCAGTCTCTCTCTCTCTCTGCCATTGACACTATCTTTCTTATGCTGTCCATCTTTTTCTGTCTTTCACTATAGCCATTGCTGTGTCTTCCTATTTGCCTTTCTTTCCTCTTCTTATTCTCTCTCTCTGGTTATTTTCCACCCTCTCTCGCACGATTTTTTTAAGCGTTGCAGCCGCTTCTATAAGTATGTCCATTTGTAGTAGCATGGCTTTGTTTTAAGGGCTCACACACGCCAACAATGTTGGGGAGCTAACAAAAGATGCTAACAGCCGGAGACAGAGAGGATAACAGTCAAGGAGCTAAAGATGCTAACAGCCAGAGACAGAGAGGATAACAGCCGGGGAGCTAAAGATGCTAACAGCCTG
>NC_139649.1:4372342-4377342 GCF_964638095.1 Poromitra crassiceps
GTGCATTTTTGTTCTTGTGTGACCCTCAACACAGGCTTTGAGAATCCCAGGCCACTTACTGATACTTAAGCTTAAAATAACCCACTCATATTCTGGTTTATTTCAAGAAAAACATTTCGGCTAGTGGAAATTCGAATTGGCTGGTAACTTTAAAATCTAGCAGCCATATTGGCAGGTGGTGAAAAAAGTTAATTTCAAGCCCTGCAGGGAGAGCAGGTGGTGACATAGGAGTGCGTGAGAAAAGGATCAAATATTGGTGGTTAAGACTGAATAATGACATCACAACTGTTAATTTAAAATGAGTTATTCCTCTAAACCTGGCTTCAAATGCCCAAAATGTTTCGCGCTGGCGCCGTTCAGCCCTCAGCAAAAACTGGTAGCGAGGACATTTTTTTGTGGCCCTCTCTATCATCAAAGTTACCCATCCATGGGTTACGGCGTGACAATATTTGTTCGGCCCCCGGCAACAATCTGGGTTTCTCATGTGGCCCCCCATGAAAAACAGTTGCCCACCCCTGCTCTAGCTTATGGGCCCCTGAGCTCACTTTGCAGCTGAGACTCTAGCTTATGGGCCCCTGAGCTCACTTCGCAGCTGAGACTCTAGCTTATGGGCCCCTGAGCTCACTTCGCAGCTGAGACTCTAGCTTATGGGCCCCCTGAGCTCACTTCGCAGCTGAGACTCTAGCTTATGGGCCCCTGAGCTCACTTCACAGCTGAGACTCTAGCTTATGGGCCCCTGAGCTCACTTTGCAGCTGAGACTCTAGCTTATGGGCCCCTGAGCTCACTTCACAGCTGAGACTCTAGCTTATGGGCCCCTGAGCTCACTTCACAGCTGAGACTCTAGCTTATGGGCCCCTGAGCTCACTTTGCAGCTGAGACTCTAGCTTATGGGCCCCTGAGCTCACTTTGCAGCTGAGACTCTAGCTTATGGGCCCCTGAGCTCACTTCACAGCTGAGACTCTAGCTTATGGGCCCCTGAGCTCACTTCGCAGGCGGCCTGCGAAGAGACTCTAGCTCAGGGGTGCCCAAATTCTTTCCCATGAAGGGCCAAAACTCAATCTGGGTGGAGGGCCGAGGGCCAAAAATAAACGTTGTGGAATTACATTAAAATGTATTGTGTTTTATAGAAAATTAACATTCTAAATCTAAAATAACATTTCAATATAATAATCTACTTTTTATCTGTTTGGTAATTGTAATAATTTGCAATTGGTTATATATATTTTAAAAAAACCATCTGCATTTGTGGGGAGCTTAAACATTTAATCAGTAAACACCCAGTTAAAAACAGTTGTATTTTCCACCTTTGTAATCAAGAGAGAAATTTGACTTAATTCACAACTTGAAAAATCCTCAAGGTACTTTGAAAATCAGCTTTATTGTTCATCTTTTGTAAACAATTTGCCATGACAATTTGCAGGGATGCAATCTCAGGAGTGAACACAGTATATCTGCAGCCACATTCAGACACTGTTTCACAAAGTCACCACATGAAAAAGCTGTCCACCCTTTGCAATCAGTGCAGATATCTGATAACTTGCCCGAGTTGCATTCTGGATAAAAAAAAATCGGGGGGCAAAAAAAAAAAAAAAAAAAATTGCGCTGTGAGGGGGGGCCCGTGGGGGGGGCATGCCCAGGGGCCCGTGAAGTCATAATCCGTCTATGCACACACACACACACACTGTGGTGTTGCCAGAGGGCTGGTTGGAGCAGACTGAGGAGCCTGCAGCGGGAGAGCGGCTCTGAGAAGATAGGATGGAAACATCTGTTATGGCTGGCACTCCATGTCTCTCTCTCCTTCTCTCTCTCTCTCTCTAGCTGTCTCTCTGTCTCTCTCTCTCTCTAGCTGTCTCTCTCTCTCTCTCTCTCTCTCTCTCTCTGTCTCTCTCTCTCTCTAGCTGTCTCTCTCTCTCTCTCTCTGTCTCTCCCTCTCTCTAGCTGTCTCTCTGTCTCTCTCTCTCTCTGTGTGTCTCTCTCTCTCTCTGTCTGTCTTTGTGCCTTGTTCTCTCTCCTCACTCGTTCTCTCTTACTCATTCATTCACTGCGCTACACATTCTGCTTTCTCTGACTCTCTCTCTCTATCTCTCTATCTCTCTCTCTCTCTCTCTCTCTCTCTCTCCCTGTCAGTATTGACAACTAAATTGTCTTGATGCAGTAAAGTCGACGCATCCCATTCGTCCAACAGGTCAAACAAATGTGCCATGTTATTTTCCAATCTGCCTCACCTGGTCAAAAACTGCTATAAAGCTAGCCTAACAAAAATGAACAAATCATAACCTCATTTTTGGCCTAGAGCCAAAGCCAGAGCATCAAACACATGAAACGTGGCCATTTCTGTATAATACTTGTAAATAATTAGGCATTGTGTCCTTTACTGTGGGCAGTTGGATTCATGGTAGAATTAGTTTGAAACCAAAATGTGGAAGAACATAACCATAACCATAACTATCATTTGGTTTTATATTGTGAGGTTTATATTGTTATATTGCCACTTATGCAGTGAAAAGGCTTTATACTGGCAATACTATTTTCAATTTGGTTACCAATTTAAAATACAAATGTTTCCTGCGAGATGAAAACATCTCCTAAACATCAGCCTTTCCATGAATCAGCCAGTTGATGGCCGTGCATAATACTATACCAACTATTTTGAGTGGCTTTACTGTTCCCTTGGGCCATACAACTTAATCAGCACTCATGCATACTTAATTCAACAACAACACCAACAACAACAACAACAACAACAACAACAACAACAACAACAACAACAACAACAACAACAGACAAACTGGGACACATAGTTACATTGTTTTTGTGTTTCTGCAGCTAAATGTACAAAACCCTGGTGAAAAACACAAAACATCTCAAAGCGCCGCAGGGCAATAGAGTTTTGTTGCATATCCTCTGGAGAGATCTCTGAGATCCCTCTGGATCTCTCTGAGATCTCTCCAGAGGAGTGGTTTTCAAATGTTTTGTGGCCAATTGGCACGCCAATTGGCAACCCAAAAGCTCAAGGCACACCTGTATTCATATCCATGAAAAATAGTCTGTAAATGCTTTTTATTTACTTAACAAGCATATGGTTTGACTCGTGCCCCTGGTATTCCAGTGGAGAACCAGGTAGAGGTAGTTGCCCTGTGCACACTGGCCCAGCTCTGTCTTCCACACAGGGCCAGTGGATGACTCTCTTCATGCCCCCTGGTACTCAGTGGAGAACCATGAGCCAAGGGAGAGCCGTGTGCACCGCGCCCACGTGGGTGCACCCCAACCCGGCCCCCACTCAGTGTGGGGGGCCGCGGGCATTGCCCGGGTTAAATTGGCACAAAGGAATACAACTGCACATTTTGCTTGGCTGGAAATGATGGTGGTGTCCAGGTGGTTCCAGGACTTTGCAATCTAACCAGAGGCCTGTACTACGAATGTTGTATTAGAAGATCCAGGATCTGTCCCTTGATCTGGTTTGTCTAAACCAGATCAGCTCGATTGTAGTTAACTTGTACTACGAACGTCGATTGGCACTTGTTAACTCGAACCAGGTTTTTCTAATCAAGCTGACAGCGCGTGCACATGAAAATGCCCGTGCACTGGAGCTCTTGCCCGCAAAAGAGGCGTGGTTTTTAACAACTGCCAATCAGAGTGCAATATGGACTGCTCCAACTCCGACAGCGCCAGACACGCCTATTTCCTCGTTCATTGAAAGCGCAAATAAAAATCTGCGTTGGATATTATTACTGTTCCCGAATGACTGTCTAAAGTGACCACTTTTATCCACACCAGTAATTTATTTGAAGAGCGGTTTCGTAGGCTATCTACAGCTCTCTATCTACAGTCTTTTGTGGAAGCAATGTGTAATCTATCTCAGTCCAAAATCCGTATGTAGCTATAGACCATTTAGGCTCAATGAATAATAATGATCCGTGTCTGTACTTTGTTCAGTATATTGTATTTCAATTTGTAACCGTCAAATAAAATAAAATAAAATAAAATAAAATAAAATCAATGTGTTTAGTCGCACTGATTGAATAATTCCTATAGGCTAATCAATAAAAAAAAAGAATGATAATAAAATAAAATAAATGCTTCTGAACTGAATCGACACGGTACGTGCGGGCATAGATTTCATTTATAAAAAATAGTCTATTTTGTGGTCACATATTGTCAGCAGAGTCGCATATCTCCATATTTCATATAATGATGCTGGAAATATGAAGTTCAATCGAATCATACAGGCCAAAAGCAACAGAGTTGCAGCTGCAAAATGCAGGAGTAGCCTAGATATGAATCATCTTAATATGGGATCGCCTGTGTGCAGGTGATCCCATATTAAATTGCTTAGATGTAGTAGGCTATTCAAGCATGACCATTTCAATTCCAACCCAACGTCAGTCTCAGCTCCGTTGCGCACACGGCACCGTGCGCTTTGGAGACGTTTATGTAACCTTTTTATGCCGGTTTAGTGATATGTCTCCACTCACTATTCAGCTGCAATCGATCAGCGGGGTCAAACAACGTATCTAGGCTACTTGAGAGCACAAAAATGAATATATAAAAACATATTCCAAAGTGGTAAGTAGGGCTTAATTAAAATGTAGCCTGCAACAAGTGCAAGGCTTTAGTCCTTGGTTAATTCAACATTACAATTCGTGCTCCTTCCTCGTCCAGAAAGGGGTTGGCCATTTTTCCAAACTGCTGATTTGATTGGTTCGTGGGCGGTGTATTTAAGGTCTAATCTTATCCTTGCAACTTAACCTGCTGCGGACCAGGTTAAGTGTGAAGCATAAGTTGCTATGGAAATATATGTCGGTAAGAAGTTAACTTGCTTTGTAGTACGGCCAAACCAGGTTTAAACCTGAAGTTACCTCGCTAAACCACTAATCTTGCTTTGTAGTACAGGCCCCAGGTGTGTGTGTGTGTGTGTGTGTGTGTGTGTGTGTGTGTGTGTGTGTGTGTGTGTGTGTGTGTGTGTGTGTGTGTGTGTGTGTGTGCGCACAATGACCTT
>NC_139649.1:4382342-4394842 GCF_964638095.1 Poromitra crassiceps
ATGGAACACCCGATCAACTTTACATTAAAACCACTGACAAGCGAAGTGAATAGCATTGATCATCTGGTTGGCACCTGTCAGGGGGGGATATATTCTATATTAAGCAGCAAAGGAACAGTCAGCTTGTGAATCTGATGTATTAGAAGCAGGAGAAGCGGGCGAGCGTCAGGATCTGATGGAGCCACTTTGACGGGGGCCAGATTGTGATTGGCCACCAGACGGTCTTGTGGGCCGTTCCTGATGCAGTGGTTGGCTACCTACCCACAGTGGTCCGAGCCAAGGAAGGACCACCGGCTGAACAGCGACAGGGCATCATGGGCGCCCGAGGCTCATTAATGCACGTGGCGTGGGGGGGAGCGGTGGCTAGTCCGTCTGGTCCGACCCCACAGAAGAGCTCCTGTAGCTCAAACTGATGAAAAGAGTGAATGCTGGCCCTGATAACGTGTCAGAACACACGGTGCACGGCAGCTTGCTCCGGACGGCGCAGCAGATCTGCAGACTGGTCACTGCGCCCCCTGCTGACCCCCTGTCCCCCGTTGAAAGCTCCTGCATGCAACAGGCGTCAGAATTGCGATGGAAGAAGGTGGCGTGGTCTGATGCACGTTTCTTTTGACATCATGTGCACGGCCGGTGTTACGGAGCCAGTCTAGGCCTATTCACCTTATGTAGCCACGCCAAACGAAACGGCAATGTCTAAGAATGCAATGCCATAACTGGCTCGTTAATTCTCGCATTCCAGGGAATTACGTTAACGTCTGCGTTGGAGTCCAGGTATGTTTTACAAGAAAGTGCTCGTCATTGTCGACGATAACGTTATCTGACCTGGCTAACAGTGGATACGCCACTTGCTTGCTGTGTACCGAGCTCAAAGTAGTAGGCTACGTTCTTTGTTTTACCCCCTGCACTGTCCGCTACAAAAACAACTTTCTTCTTCTGACGTTCTTTTGTATTTCGCGCCGTGACCAGCGGAAGTGTTAACACGACCCGGAAGAATTTGGCCCACCCCTGCGTCTGAACATAAGGTGAATAGGATCAGACCACAACATAAATGAGATGGAGAGCAAAGTCCAGATGCAAAATGTAGGTGTGATTTATTGGTCACAGGGTCACTTTTAAAACAGTGCAGCTGAACTCAGCTAACCACAGTATAGAAAGAGGCATTCGCTTCAGGGTGGCGCTAACGGGCCAAAAAGGGAACTAATAAACAAAAGAACTCATAAGAGTTTAACTGTGAACTAAATTATTTACAGTGGAGACACTGAGCATATATATATAGAGCCCAACAGGAATATCAGAACTACAAGGCTAAACCACAATGTCCACCAGCTGTGGTACGGCTCGGTGCAGCTCCGGTACCACTGCTCAAACAGACTCTCCATGCCAATAGATGGCAACGTATGTGGTATGGCAAACATACACACCTGTTCTATGTTTGTCGGATCTGCATGCATCTCTGATAAGATGACATGGCTGTGGGTCTGTTCAGGCACGGCAAACAATTCCCTGTGTGCATACAGGAGCTGTGATGACTCTACTATTTTACACTATTTTCCTAGATAATATCCTATCTTTGGGGCTACTTCAGATTTTATGCTTATGTCTTGTAAGGTATAACTTGGTTTGTGTGTTATTGCATTTGGGTGATGGGGAAGATTGCATTTGTTTGTGATTTCGCTTGGACAACACATTTTTTTTTTCATGCTTCACTTTGGCCTCGCACCTTTGAGGGCTAAGACAAGAGAGGTGAGGGGTCATTTAAACTTACTTCAACTTATTAGTAATACTTCAACTTATTAATCGAGGGAAGGAGGAAAATCATGTCACACATCAGAATGAGCACGTCAGCAGTGAGGAGTGACCTAGATAAATATGCTGAATACCCGCCCCCCCCCCCCCCTCAGCTACACTTAGCTGCATCAATTATTAACTCATGTTGATGTTCATCTGAAGGCCACAGACTCTCCAGTGTGCAGCAGCAGATGCGTGTGCCAGGATATCACAAAGACAAAGGAAAGACCCTACAGTATACTGTCAGTGAAAATCCTCTCAAGACATCTAGACACCATTAACAGCAGTCTGAAAGAGCACTGCCATCCAGATTTGATTGCACTTGCAACTTTGCGATTGTCTTTACCGTAGTTATCTTCCTACTTCTTATCTCTGTATATTGATGTGACCGCTACGCTGCATACAGACACTAAGACAAATGTAACTTGCATACTGTGGCAATAAAAGTGATTCTGATACTGATTCTGAGATGAGCGGCTTATTTCAAGACCAGTAAGGTTATCAATGGGAGTGGTAAATTACAGTATAGGTGTGTAATGAATGGACTCTTAAATCTTAAAACTGTATGAATATATATATATATATTAATATATATAATGAGCATATACCACGGCCTATCTGATCTATTTCTTAAATATACTGCCATATATATATATATATATACTGTACATATATATATATATATATATATATATATATATATATATATATATATATATATATATATACTAATTTGGTTGATCCGGGAGGACACACAGGTGTGGAGGACACACAGGTGTGGATGAACCCTCTCTGGCTGTTACAGGGTTTGAACGTGTGACCTTGTATTACAGGACGGTGTGTCTAATCACCATCCTGCCACCCACGCCGCTTATCTGCACCGCTGGCTCAGATCCATCCAACCAGCACCTTGCTTCCTCTTTGTCACCCAACCAAAACACTATTTACCTTTTTTCTGATTTTTTTCTGCTTCTTTTTCCCCCGCGGGGAGAAATAAAGGAAAAAGTGTCATTGATTATGTATGCTGTTAGTGTATACTACCTACAGTACAGTATGGTGATGCATGCAGGGATTATGCATAGGGTTGCATTTTACCATGCGGAGAAAAAAAAACGCTTTTGATGTAATCTAGTGTGTTGACGGCGCTGGAATACGGAGGACAGATATGACTGTGGTGCAGTAATGTTATACAGCGAGAGGTGTGCGCGCGCCTTTGTCATCTCCTATCTCCTTTTTATGCTTATGAAAAAGAAGGAAACTACTGAGAGCCAGGCAAATATGCATACATAGACAGACGCGCACAAGCATACACACGTGCAAAAACTCACTGGCACACACACACATACACACATCAAGAACACAAACGTGCGCACACACACACACGCACGCACGCACGCACACACACGCACGCACGCACGCACGCACGCACGCCCGCACGCACACGCACACACACACACACACACACACACACACAGTACGTACATACACTGACTAGAGTGTATTAGTTGACAATTCAGTCTGATATCAGGCTAATCTAATAGCCATTAACTTCAGTATTTATATTCGTCTAAGGGATCAATTAAAAGCCTTTAAGCAGAAGCCTTTATATCAAAAATGGCTTTAAGATAATCAACAACATAGCATTCAACCAGGTGTGTCTAAACTTTTGACTGGTGTATAAGTCACCGTAAAGTTATATTTAGAACTATTGGCACACCCACAAGCACACGAACGCACACGCGCACACGCGCGCACACACACACACACACACACACACACACACACACACACACACACACACACACACACACACGCACGCACACACACACACACACACACACACACACACACACACACACACACACACACACACACAAGCGCACGCACGCACACACACACACACACACACACACACACACACACACACACACACACACACACACACACACACACACAACCCAACCCAACAGAAGATTGCCTGGGGAGAGATTTATTTGCGGCGTTGCAGTCCGGAGGCCCGCCCACTGAGGGTTGTCATGGCGATATACACCATGCTGTGACCTCATATCCTGTTTGCTGGTCTGTCTCTCGCGGCGGGGAGGGAGGAGGCTCTGAGTCAGGAGGTTACTTTGACAAAGTCCTTGAAAAGCATGCGCTACGTGGCCACACGTAGCGCCGGGCAGGGCTACACGTAGCGCCGGGCAGGGCCTGCCTCTGATGTCGTTAACTCGGAGGTTCAAAAAGAACATTAAAAATGTAATAAAGGCATGTCATCATTTTGGTTGACACTGATTTCTTAGAGCATCTGGGAAACGTCTCAAGGCACACCTGGGCAGGCTTCATGCTGCTGCCGTCTGGCTCAACACACGCTAGGTCAACGGCCTGTATACTAAATACATGAGACTAAATATTTAAATTAAAATATAGCCGCAAGCGGCCATGACAGGGTCCAAGCATCTGGTGACCTGGGGGTTACATGTGAGATACAGACACCAAATAGTTCACATCTAGTCAGAGTTGATATGTGCACAAGTGCACCAAGTTTGGTTGAGATCCAGTGACCTGGGGGTTAAATGTGTAGTATAGACACACCCTGCAGCTCGCCCAGCTGGCCCTGCAGCTCGCATAGGCAGCTCGGCCGCTGCGCGGCCTCACCCGCATCTCGGCTGCTGCGTGTGAGCAGAATTTGTGTCTGCCACAGCTATGCCGTTTTATAATCAGTGATGATGTCATCACTCATGTCATCCTTCCTGGCTTAGGCTATACAAGTTCAGTGATGATGTCATCAGTAATGATGTCATCAGTGATGTCATCCTTCCTGGGTGAGGCTACTGCAGGCCAAGGAGCAGCGAGGCTGTGTAGCGGCCGATCTGCGTATGTGACGCGCAGTGGGGCGAGCTGCAGGGCGGGCGAGCCTAGGAGTCATAAAAGTATTAGTAATAAAAACACAATAGACAATGAAAACAAATGACATCATTCTGTCTTTGATTGGTACTTAGATTGACCTGTGCTGCATTTGTGCAAGTGTGTATGTGAGTGAGCAAAGGGAGTTTGTGTGTGTGTGTGTGTGTGTGTGTGTGTGTGTGTGTCTGTGTGTGTGTGTGTGTGTGTGTGTGTGTGTGTGTGTGTGTGTGTGTGTGTGTGTGTGTATGTGCGCGTGTATGTGTGCACACGCATGTGTGTGTGTGGCCTCTCCTGTGACTACATAGGCACTAAATGGGTTAGTAGGGTACAGTACACAGTCACGCCCTGCTTGTAGACTCTCATCTAAACATCTAACTTCACATCTGTGATGAACCAAAACTCAAGGTGTTTTGCACATTTATTTCATCAGGCCATATTTTAAATGGCGAGCAGCTGAATCGTCGTTTAATGAACATAAATATGATTGTAAATTTAGAATGAATGATCTGTACAAATTCTGTGAGGCATTGTTACACATTCAGTTAACCGTGTTTTATTTTTTTATAATCAAGAAACCAAAGACTGGTGGGAAGGTGCATGGTATACATGTGCATGTGTAACAGGGTTGTTATAGTTTGTTGAAGTTCGACACAATTCGTTATTATTTTTTATCTGGCAAGCAAGTCTTGCAGGTTTATTACTTTCTTTCGTTTTACATTTTGTTAATCTATGCAAGGTTTCTCTTTTTATTTGTTGCACTTAGCGCCCTCTTGTGGCTTGTGGTGGATGGTGGTAAACATAGCAACCTGGAAGTCGTCAGCTCGCCCCCTTTGCTTGCTGACGTCTCCACCTATGGTACGTACTGAAACAGCTCCGTGGCTTTTGTCAAATGCTAAGTTATAAATCTAACTTCACTCAGATCAAAGTGTATAGCAGTGGTTCTCAAACTTTTTCTGTCATGCCCCACTTTGGAGGAGGAAAAATGTTCATGCCCCACCGCCCCAACAAAATTGTAAAAAAAAGGGTCCAAGTTTAACTTTTACCTTTTACTTGAACCTGTTTTGCACTGCACATATTTTCAAAATAATAACAATAAAGTGCAACCTGTGCAAAACTAAACAAAACAAGTTGAAATATTTGGCAATATGAATGAACCATCCATCGAATGAATGCAAAGTCACTACAGAAGCGGGGTTCATTTATTGCTCACCGGGGAAAAAAGTCTGACGTCAAAACATTGGTTCCGCGCTGCATTTCCCCCTGCGCCCCCCCCTGTTTTGCCACTGTGCCCCACAGGGGGGGCCCGCCCCACACTTTGAGAAACACTGGTGTATATAGGAAGTGACATGACTAGTCTGGTCACGCTATGTGACTGTCTGTAAGTTGCAGTTCCACCGTCAATGCTGTTGTTTTGATCTAGTGAAGTGTGTTAGCTTGTGTAGTGGTTAGCTGCTGCTGTGTCATGCCCTGTTAGCTTGTGTAGTGGTTAGCTGCTGCTGTGTCATGCCCTGTCGTTCTAACGAAGTATTGCGCAACTAATGCGACATTGCGACTGCTTCAGTGTGTTGAAGGTATTCCTATTCTGGTGTGCAGGGGCATGGAGCTGTGTGTGTAAATGACACAGTCACCACCATCCACAATCGTGTGTTTGTTTACAGCTCGGCTGGAAAATAAATGCCGTGAACCTGAGAGAAGTTGTAGCGTGGTTCTTCAGTCTGCTGTGGGTGAACCAGAAGGAGGGGTTACACATGGTATACTTCAGGTGCATGGTATACTTCAGGTGCATGGTATACTTCACACCGGATAGCTGTGTTCGATCCCCAGGGTTCCCAATGTGCAGAGAGATCAAACCAGTCATACTTTGATAGGACACTGTGTCTAATGAGATCAGTGCAGTAGGATAGAATCCAGGATGCATGCTTTGAAATGTTCTGGACGAATATAAAGGTCTCTAAATTTAAAATACCCAATTCAATTGTATATAAAAACCCATGAACACACACAGGGAGAACATGCAAACGCCTCATAGAAAGATCCAGGGCTGATATTGGAACCCTTCCTGGCCCTTCCTGGTACACACAGAACAAACAGTGTGCTAAGCTAACTCCACTAGCTGCCTGCAGCACGCTGTGTGCTAACAGTTCCAGAGTGCAATGTCAGTCCATTGACATGTTGACTATCCCCAAACTTGGCGCAACCTTGAAAGCCTCGCCCTTGGACCCCATTGGTCTCTCAGTTTGGAAAAACGAGTGGTGGCTTCCAGCTCTGCACACACAGAGCCAGGACTCCTAAGGTCAAACATATTATTAGCAACACACTGACGAGCAACGGCAACAGCTGAGCAAACCCAAAGAACAAGTCAACCAAAGAGCCAACTACTAAGGACAAATCATTGAAATCCAAATATAATGGTGATGGAAATGTCCCTCATAGTGACGAACATGCTTCTAAGACAAGCTGCCATTGTTCAAATAGCAAGTACAGACGTACAATTAGGGTACAATCTGTTTCTTTTCCTGCATGAACAGTAAATGACTGTGCTGTCACTGCGTCACCAACAGGGGGAGGTAGTGACCTAACGATTAGAAAAGTGAACAAGCAGCTGCGGGCGGGGTGGTCGGTACGAACCCCAGCTGCGAAAATCCGGGTGGAGGTATAAGTGAAGGAGACACATAAACGACACTTTGAAAGAACCCTTGAGCAAAGCACTTCACTCGCAAACTGCCCCCAGTACCCGCTTAGCAGAGGACTCTGGTTGTCCTGGGAAGCTGCAACTCCAAATAGAAAAGGCAAACTGCTCAGGATAAGTCAGACTTACAACACAATGCATGGAGAGCTGTGTGTGCACATTGTGGTGAGTGCTGCAGCCATCTCATAGGCACACATGGCTGCTGCCCTCTGAATAGTTGACACATTTATAGTGCATACGTTTGGATACAGTATTAAACACAGTGTCTTTTCTCTGCATGAACATATGAAAAATATTGCAACTCACCAATATGTGTGTGGGAGCCCTGGGCTCGCTTCGTCAAATCGATAGCCTCAAGATAGAACTGCGTTCTTGCAAAACGTTATGATTTCACTACGTTAGTCGTCTTTTTTACGACACATAGATGTGTGCATTGTACCTTAAGCCGACGTGCAAACCGATCCAGTGTTGTGTCTTTTTAAGACACAACTTTAAGATTGTGTCCTCTCCTTGGTCCTGTTCACTTTCATGCTAGCGCTCGCTCTCTTAATGCATGCTATAGGTCTCTCGCTCTCCCTGTGTCTCTCGGTCTCTCTCTCTCTCGTACTCTCTGCCGAATCATATCGTTTCCTCGCGGCCCGGCAGCAAATGCTTTCTGGACCGGCACCTGTCTGCGGCCCGGGGGGTTGGGAACCACTGCTTTAAGTGGTCGTTTGCCTTTTTTTTTGTCCCGTGAAACTTCTGCATCCCATGCATGATGCCCCCTAGCACTGCCTATAATGCCTTTGCTGCAGGCAGTGCACACCAGCCAGACTCCTGTAGTACTGTAGAGTGTAAACTCTGCCAGCATGGTTTTGGGTTGTCACATGTCTTCTCAGCAATCAGAAGTGAAAACAGACAGATGTAGCCGAGCGTAGAAGCCATCTCACACAGAGCTGTCAGGCTGCGGTATATTGCAGCCACTTTCAAATCAGCATCATCTTCAACACATCAGATCATCTGATACACTGGATTTACTATCACGGGGGATTTATCCAGCCTAGCACTTTCGAGTCTAAACAGGGCTGTAGCTGCTTTTGAATGGACAGAATTCAACTGAATAGCAGTGAAATGGACTAAGTGTCACTAAATTAAAACAAGCAGTTGTTTCACACAAATTGAGCCTATAAATTAGACGCCACAAAACGCGACAACAAAGTGTAGCCATGTTGTCACATTTTTGTGGCATCTAATTTATTGGCTTGTTGACTCCAAAACTGGGTTCTTCTGAATGTCAAGTTCAAAGCCGGCTATCGTGAGAGATACTGTAGCAACATCAGTTCCACCCATCCTTGTTTATTTCTCCCAGCTCCCTCTTTGTCTCTATCTCTCTCTCTCTCTCTCTCTCTCTCTCTCTCTCGCTCTCTCTCTCTCTCTCTCTCTCTCTCTCTCTCTCATTCTCTCTGTCAGACACATGCAAACTAAATGCACTAAATTCCACTCACTCGCCCTTTCTGTCTGCCTCTCTCTGTCCAACCCAATCACCAGAATAAAATGCTGGCTGTTGACATGCCTCAAAACCAGGGATATGTAATCTCAATGTAAAACTTGAATCAAAACGTTTCTCACGTGGCATTTTACGTCTACATTCTCAACGTAAATTTGGAAACAAAACACTGGATGATTTGAAAACCTCGCTGCCTTTTCAACGTTAAATGCAAATAAAACAAAATGTGCTTATGTTTAGGCAAGTGAAACAACTTGATTGGGTTTAGGCAACAAAGCAACTGCAACGTGCCTCGCTCGCAGGTCGAACACATGCACTGTAAGACGGGGACCCTACAAGTCCACCAACGTTAAATCAACGGTAAATACTGTAATGGCAAAAATCTGAATATAGGTCAATGACGAGTCGCTCGTTGAAAATAATCACTGGATGACTTATTAGTTCAGTCTGCAGAGAGAGTCCCACTTGCAGTGAAAGGTCCTGACAGAGTGAGCCCAGACACACATCAGCTGTCAGCATTCGTAGACGAGTAGCCCCCACCTCCCGAACCCGTAACCTCCCAGGAGGTCTGATGACTCAATCCGCTGAGGAATTCAACCTTGACACAGTTTCAATAGCTTTCCATCACAATACGGATACGCCCACGGACGAAGCCTTCTGTCCGTACTCTGCGTTCATTTCGTGCGTCATTCTGCACCGTTTCTGAAAGCTTGCGTAGATCACGGATCTATATAGTAGATACGTGATCTACGTGAAATGTAAACGTATTTTGTTAATAAATGTTCATATTTTACATTTCAGTGGATTCCGGATATGACATTTTATTCTGGTGCAAATCAGACTCAGTTCACATTCCGTCTCACTCTCCTTCCCCGCCTCCGCTCTTTCTTCACGGTTCATTAAGTTAAATCACTCTGGGGGCGGGGCATCCAGTGTTGTTAAAGAGTTACCGTGACAACCTGTCTCTCTCCCAGATGTTCACTTCACATGAGTAGAGAAAGACAGTGGTGTCGGCAGGGGTGTGTGTGTGTGTGTGTGTGTGTGTGTGTGTGTGTGTGGGGGGTGTGTGTGTGTGGGGTGGGGTGTGTGTGTGTGGGGTGGGGTGTGTGTGTGTGGGGTATGTGTGGGGTGGGGTGTGTGTGTGTGGGGTGGGGGAGTGGTTGAGGCGGAGACTGGTCCCAACTAATTAAAGAAACTCCCAGAATGCACCTTTTCTGGGTGAGCGGTGCAGCGAGCAAAGCCATGTGACCCGTGAGGAGAATGAGACAAGTGACCCGCGAATGTGACCACAGGAAATGGAGTCTGCGAGGAGAGAGAGGGAGAGAGAGAGAGAGAGAGAGATGATAGGAAGAGAAGTAGATTTAGAGGAAGAGGGAGTGTGTGTGTGTGTGTGTGTGTGTGTGTGTGTGTGTGTGTGTGTGTGTGTGTGTGTGTGTGTGTGTGTGTGTGTGTGTGTGTGTGTGTGTGTGTGTGTGTGAGAGAGAGAGAGAGAATTAACAGGACACAATAATAGGGTCAGGGTGTGACCCTGTGGGTGGGGGTCTCAAGAGGGCAATCAGCAAGCACTGAAACACGTAATTAGACTGTCTGGGTTTTATTCCATGGGAGGTATGTATCTTGTGCTGTGAGATGATCTCTGGGTTTTATTCCATGGGACGTATGTATCTTGTGCTGTGAGATGATCTCTGGGTTTTATTCCATGGGACGTATGTATCTTGTGCTGTGAGATTATCTACAGTATCATGTGTGTTTTGTAGTGCAGCAGTGCTTCCAAACCACAGAAACTGACACACCTGTCAAGTCATTTTTATAGCTGAGGGTTTTCCAGGATAATATCGTGTCTTTCAGGACATTTACTTGGTAGAAGTGAAATTGTCTTGGAGAAAGTTTTTGGCGGCGGTGTTTTATGGTGATTTCTTTGAAAGACGGCATATTGGTATGCATCAAGCGAAATAGCTCAATTGGAAGCAGCAGGACTGTCTGCCAGTGCAGTGAGATAATTGGAGTAAAAATATCATGAAATAGACTTGATAGGTGTAGGAAAGAGATGTCATTTAAAACCCCTTGGCCCGTCCAGCAGGCAGCATGGGGCCAGACTGCCAAGGGCCAAACTCACCATGCCACCCACACACTTTGACTGACATGTCTGTAGTCAGTGCAGGGCCTAACTGACCATGCCACCCACACACTTTGACTGACAGGTCTGTGGTCAGTGCAGGGTCTAACTGACCATGCCACCCGCACACTTTGACTGACAGGTCTGTGGTCAGTGCAGGGCCTAACTGACCATGCCACCCGCACACTTTGACTGACAGGTCTGTGGTCAGTGCAGGGTCTAACTGACCATGCCACCCACACACTTTGACTGACAGGTCTGTGGTCAGTGCAGGGCCAAACTCACCATGCCACCCACACACTTTGACTGACAGGTCTGTGGTCAGTGCAGGGCCTAACTGACCATGCCACCCGCACACTTTGACTGACATGTCTGTGGTCAGTGCAGGGTCTAACTGACCATGCCACCCGCACACTTTGACTGACAGGTCTGTGCTCAGTGCAGGGCCTAACTGACCATGCCACCCACACACTTTGACTGACATGTCTGTGGTCAGTGCAGGGTCTAACTGACCATGCCACCCACACACTTTGACTGACAGGTCTGTGGTCAGTGCAGGGCCTAACTGACCATGCCACCCACACACTTTGACTGACAGGTCTGTGGTCAGTGCAGGGCCTAACTGACCATGCCACCCACACACTTTGACTGACAGGTCTGTGGTCAGTGCAGGGTCTAACTGACCATGCCACCCACACACTTTGACTGACAGGTCTGTGGTCAGTGCAGGGCCTAACTGACCATGCCACCCACACACTTTGACTGACAGGTCTGTGGTCAGTGCAGGGCCTAACTGACCATGCCACCCACACACTTTGACTGACAGGTCTGTGGTCAGTGCAGGGCCTAACTGACCATGCCACCCACACACTTTGACTGACAGGTCTGTGGTCAGTGCAGGGCCTAACTGACCATGCCACCCACACACTTTGACTGACAGGTCTGTGCTCAGTGCAGGGCCTAACTGACCATGCCACCCACACACTTTGACTGACATGTCTGTGGTCAGTGCAGGGTCTAACTGACCATGCCACCCGCACACTTTGACTGACAGGTCTGTGGTCAGTGCAGGGCCAAACTCACCATGCCACCCACACACTTTGACTGACAGGTCTGTAGTCAGTGCAGGGCCAAACTCACCATGCCACCCACACACTTTGACTGACAGGTCTGTGCTCAGTGCAGGGCCTAACTGACCATGCCACCCGCACACTTTGACTGACAGGTCTGTGGTCAGTGCAGGGCCTAACTGACCATGCCACCCACACACTTTGACTGACAGGTCTGTGGTCAGTGCAGGGCCTAACTGACCATGCCACCCACACACTTTGACTGACAGGTCTGTGGTCAGTGCAGGGTCTAGCACCAGAGACAGACACACATAAGTGTAAATAAAATGCCTCTCAGCAGCAGTACAACTCTGTATGAAGTACAGGGGTCACAGCACCTAGAAAACACAAGATGGTAACTCATTACCTCTGCCCACCTCCGCCAACGGAGTTGACCAGGAGGTGGAG
>NC_139649.1:4404842-4424842 GCF_964638095.1 Poromitra crassiceps
CGTATCTGCAGATGGAGTTTAGAACCTGTAGGTTTCATTTTGCTGCACACATAGCATTTAGAATGAGTTCGTTCAGAGGCGGCCTGGGGCTTTCACTGTGGGAGCCGAGATTACCTTTCCTCCTCCGGGTCAATACGGCCTCCATCACTGTTCACTGGATCAACAGCAGCAAAGGAAGGAACAGGAGGCACAATCTCCACTCCTCCTTTCATATCGACAGCATTGTGAGTCCACAGGTTTCTCTCTGGCAGCTCAATGGACTGAGATTGGAACAGTTGTGATTGCATTGGAGAGACAAGAGGCTGTTAGGGCAGTTAGGGTGGTGGTGTCTGGGCCGGTCGGAGGGCTGTTATCACTGTGGAGAACAAAACAATAAATATATGTTTTCAGAAGATGTGGAGGAGCCAGCTGGAGGAGAATCAAGACGTGCGGGCAGGAGAAGCACATTGAGAGAGGAAAAGTTAAAGTGAATCACAGCAACGAAAGAGAGAAACAACAAAAAGACACGCCAGCTCAAACTGGCTCCACGTGATGGATCAGATAAGATAAGGCACAAACATTTCAGGCCGGGGGAAACTACCCGGTGAGGAAACGGTGGTTTTTGACTTGACTTCAGCTGATTCTAATCGAAAAAGAGCAGCGCTGTAAAGTTTAAAGAGTTGAGTCAAGTTGCATTACCCCCCAAAAAAATAAATAATAATAATAATAATAATAATAATAATAAAAAGTCTGGATCCTCTATATTTTAGTCAAATTGAAAGACAAAGTTATTTATTTAGATTTGAAAACAGTTGCAACGGTTGTGTTTAGGCAAGTGGGGGGGGGGGGGGGGTGTAGCTCAGGAGGTGGAGCGGGTCGTCCAGTTTTCAGATATGGCAAATGAAGAGTTGATTTGAGTTCAGTTGTGGACCAGTGATGTCGGTTGTGCATGAATGACATCACTGGTCCACAACTTCACTCAAATCAACTCTCAATAACAGGTGTGCATGGAGTGTGCCTGATTTACAGGCCTGCTTTTCAGTGAATGACAGCATGGCAAAAAAAAGTCTTTGAGATTTTGCACAGGCACTCTTGGACATCAAATGTCTTGTGTATTAGTGGAATTGAGAAAGTCACATTTGGAGTGCACAGAGAACAGATTGTGTATGTTTATATCCATGATGAACAGGATTGATTAGCCGTCACTCACACACACACACACACACACACACACACACACACACACACACACACACACACACACACACACACACACACACACACACACACACACACACACACACACACACACACACACACACACACCTGTTCCTCACACATGCATAAACATTATACATTAAACCAAAAGACACAATGTATCAAACACAGGCACACACATCTACCTCCATCAAAGCGCAGCATCTAAAGCAGGATTAGGTGTGTACTGTAATGGCTGGCAGAGCCTGTCTTTATCTGAGATGAGCTTTCTTCAGAGTTCACAGTCTTTACAGTCTGATGGAACGGGGTAATCGACTGGATCCAAGCACAGAAAATACTCCTGCGATGGATCAGAGAGCACAAACTCTACAAGATTGCTTGATCGGAGTTTTTCTTTTAAAGCACCTGTTTGCCAATATTGTTATTAGTCTCTATGATTACATATTCTGTTCGTGGTTAACCCTCTAAGCCATTTTGTCTTATTTGTGGTCCGTCTGGTCTCCTTATGTAATAATGCTTATATAACCTCAACCCTGGAATACACCATCAAGTGATCGACCTCCTTTTTTATGACAAGCAGAAGATACAGTGATGCCACATGAATGTGCTACTCTGCGTCTCTCTCTGTCCGTGCTTCCATACAGTCATTTGCCCCTGCTTGCTTGGTCATAATGTTGGTTCTAGTTGTATCTACAATTGTTCCATACTTGGATGCTGTGTTATGACAGAATGGCAAATACGGCTAATTAGCCGTATAGCTCTTTGTGTTTTGAGACAGGCTAAATGATACGTTCTTTGAGTTGATCGTTTCCCTCGAGCAGCATGTGACAGTTGTTTGTGTGCGTTGGGGGCCTGCTGCTGCCGAACACGTTCAAGATGAAACGGCGCGCTGTGCATCCTGAGATTCTGTATCTCTGATAGCCGGAAAATTACCCTCTTCCAAACAATCTGCAAAGCAGCTTATTGCCCGCCCGTAGTGTGCAGCGCTGTGGCAATTCAATCTGTGGCACTGATTACAACGTTGAATCTCCTCATGAAAAACAAAAACAAAAACAAAAACAAAGCAACACTTGGAATTAAGGAAATTCCACCCTTAAACACCACTGCTAAAAAAGCATTTTTCTATTGGACATTCCTGTGCCCATTTTGTTGTTTGGTGCCGTATTATTTTATTTCACTGGCAAGACAGATGCCATAAGATCATGTCAAGACATTTCCACCATAGTGTAGTGTAGCTGAAAACATGGTGTAAATGACGTCTTTTCAAGTCAACTTGTGGAGACTTGGATTGGCCTAAATACCTCATACAACCCCACATCCAACTCAACTATCCCTTTAATCTTTATTTATTCAAAAGATGAAGTCTGGTTTCCACTGATGCAAAAGCTTTCTTTCAACTTATACTGTAGGCTAGATAGGCTTCACACACACGCACACTCACAATTACACGCACACGCACACGCACACGCACACACACACGCACACACACACACACACACACACACACACACACACACACACACACACACACACACACACACACACACACACACCCTCCTTTAATGACCCTCCTGAATGTTGAATCCATACTGCACATGCACAGTGCACACTCATGCCCACGTTGCACTTTGCACACTCACAATGCATAGTCATAGCTATATTACCATGTAATATAATATGCCATACAGGGTACGGCATAGTCATTGCAATTATAATATAAATAATCAAACAGTGTACAGCTTTAGTCATAGAAATAATAGTAGCCTATTATTTAATATACTTACAGTTTCTGGGAAACGAAAGATGTAACGGCGGTGGAGTAAAGTTGTATATTGTAGTTTGTATTTACGTATTGTATTGTTTATTGCTTCTTTCTAGCAATATGTTGATACTCCTGTTTTTGCTCTGCACCTTACCTACGGGAATTTGTGTAACTTTTTATTGTTTAATTAGTTGTTGTTGTCACTGCTGCTGTAACACCAGAATTTCCCTACGGGGATGAATAAAGTACTCTATCTATCTATCTATCTATCTATCTATCTATCTACACACACACACACACACACACACACACACACACACACACACACACACACACACACACACACACACACACACACACACACACACACACACACACACACACACACACAGTACCACTGTTCTGTTAGTATTACAACTGCCAACTAATACTATCACTGTTCCTATAGAGTGCCAAAGTCACGCCCCCTTCCGGGTTATAGGCATACGAACCAATGTAACCAGTAAAATGCTTTTAAAAATAGTTTTATTTGGTCAAAACAGACAGAATTCTCTCGTTTTGTTTTATTGAGTCCAATGAATTGTGCACACTTTTCACCAGTTCTGTTGTGTAGATATGTAACTTCCTCCTAAACAACATATATGATGACATGTCTTCTCTGTAAGGTGAGACAGATCTCTATCAGCTCTGGCTGCTAGATGCTGATCTGAGATGGCAACATGGTGGCAAATGTGGCCAGGGTGTGATGCGTTTGCATGGAAATGTTTTCTCTATGTGGGTAACATAATGCTTTCGTGCCTGCACGCTTTTCACTTCCTGTGCGGTGTTCTGTCTTTGATCGACACGCCACTCGATGTATAGGGAACAGCAGTGTTCGCTGCAAGGTAACTTCAGGTAACGGCGGGCCTGCTGGGCCAGGTTCCTGTTTGTTTAGGTAGAGCATTTTCGAACACCCATTTACCTGCCTAATTCTTTATTTTTTTTAAAATAAATCGACGTTTTTGTATTTTGAATGCTGTTTCCGTTTGGTTTTGTGTTGTGTCCAGCGGCGTAGTGGAGGGTAAACGCAAGTAAACGCAGTTCATCAACCTCTTTGAAATGATGCAGATAGTTTACTCACCTATTTTCAGATCACCTATATAAAACAATGAAGGGACACAAGGTGGGTAAACTGCTCACCTTGGATAGTTTACCCACCTCTGTATTTACCACTACACCCCTGGTTGTGTCCTAAACCCTAGACTCGGGGCGTAACAGTCTGACAACACCACTGAATTCACCATTAACTAATTCACTTGAACCGTTTATGATTTTGTGGTACAATTGTAATCCTAAACCATGAAAACAGAGATCACCGTTTCTGTGTTGTCATGTGTGGTTCAGGAGATATCAAAAATACATATTTTGGCTATGGTGGAAAGTAAAATGGTCACCATGGCAACCACGAGGCGTTTTTACGATGGCTCCATATCTGAACATGCTTAGAGCCCCAAAATCTACAAGCACGTCAAGTTTCAGGCTTTTATGAAAACGAGAACATGGTGGACATTTCAAATTGAAATTTGGCATTCACCTGGACTAATTCTTCTCACAATGTCACTGAATTCACCATTAACTATTCACCTGAACAGGTTATGATATATATGGTATCATTGTAATCCTTAACCATGAAAACATAGGGATAGACATCACCTTTTCTGTGTTTTCATGTTTGGTTCAAGAGATATGATGCAAAATAGATAATTTGGTTATGGTGGAAAGTAAAATGGCCGCCACGAGGCATTTTTGCGATGGCTCCACATTTGAAAATGTTCAGAGCCCCAAACGGTACAATTAAACGGAAATGGAATGGTAAAAATGGTAAATGGACTGCATTTATATAGCGCTTTTATCCAAAGCACTTGATAATGTGCCTACATTCACCCATTCACACACCGAAGGTGGCAAGCTGCCACACAGGGTGCTGGCACAGCCATCGGGAGCAATTCGGGGTTCAGTGTGTTGTCCAAGGACACTTCGACATGCGGACTGGAGGAGCCGGGGATCGAACCACCTTCTGATTGGTGGACGACCCGCTCTAGCTCCTGGCTGTGATATACAAGTATACCAAGTTTCATGCTTTTATGAAAAAGTGAGCATAATTTTCACAGCTGGACTAACTGACAACTTTATAAAGTTAGAAGGTTACAATGTGTGGGCCCTATCTTCATACAGGCGATATCCCCTATTAGCGCTGGTGCACCAGTTTGCCCGTGCCTTAACGCAGGCAAGATAACAGTCCGCCTTGCGCATTTGTCCGTGTGTTATGCCGAGTTTTGCACCCCCGCATTAGGGGATAGCGCCTGTCGCAAGATAGAGCCCATGGCGTCTTGTGTGAACAGTAAGGCAGTAAGTTGGGCTTGTGCCTGCTTCAAGCTTCAGTTCTGCTTACGTTCAGCGTCCTGCTGTGTGAACGAGGGCTTACTGTAGGCTATTGTGGATTTGGGTTTCCAGGGGCTTTAAAAACCCATGATGAGCAACATTTGCCATGAAACATCAACCAAAAACAATGTGTGTGAGCAGCATGTGATGTGAGGCAGGCCTGTGATTGGCTGTCTGACCCTCCCGGTCAGGCTGTCCAGCTCCACCTCGCTGCAGCAGGCTCCATAAGTGAAATAGGCGTAGGACCGACCCCCCATCCTCTCCTAGTCCATACAGCAGTCTGGACCGCTGACACACACACGCGCATACACCCAGACGCACGCACGCACGCACCACACACACACACCCAGACGCACGCACGCACGCGCACACACACACACACACACACACACACACACACACACACACACACACACACACACACACACACACAGTTTTATTTGGTCAGACAGAATTCTCTTGCTTTTTTATTGAGTTCAATGAATTGGGCACCCTTTTCACCAGTTCTGTATGCATCTATATGTAACTTTTATACATTTTCATTTGGTTTTGCTCAGAATCCCTCCTAAGCTTCTCTGTAAATTGAGACAGATCTCTATCAGCTCTTGCTGCTACACTACTCCTTCTGATCTGAGGTTGGGTTGAAAATGTGGCCGTGCTGTGATGTGTTTCCATGGCGATGTTCTCTTGGTTTCACATGATTTAGCGCTTTGCTCTTTTCACTTCCTGTGCGGTAGATTGACGTCTTTTCAAGACGCCTTTTTCTAAACATTTTAAACACTTTCTCTGTCAAACTGGGTTGTGTTCAATCCTGCCTGGCATGAGGGAGAAAGCAGAAACGCACAGAAAGAAATGAGCAGACAGAGCTAGCTAGATATAGCATGATAGATGAGTATCGCTCATACCAAGCTAGCCAGTTTGTGATAGTTTAGGCAGTGGTTCCCAAATGGTGTGCCTAGCTACACTGTTAGCTAGCTACACCAAGGTGTGCCTTGGGATTTTGTGACAACCATACATTGTTATTGCAAATAGCCTAAAACTATATAAAAATGTACGAGTGAAATTTGTATTTACTATATCAGTTCTTTGTACACACTCAATTCCAAATACAGAGGCAAATTCTATATCCTAAAAAAGAAATCTCTCAAAAATGCAGTTTTTGCCGTAAGGATAGCATTAAAGGGATAGTTTGGATTTTTTTTGATGTGGGGTTGTATGAGGTACTTGCGTGGTCCCAGTTTGGAGAAATGGAGACCAGCCACATCAGGCAAGTAGAGCTGTCTGCTGAATGTGAAGGGGGCTATGAGCAAAATGTAAAAAAACAACAACAGAAACAATACATAAAATCCTTGCCTGGCCTCAAGCAAAGAGGTCTTTACCTTACGAACTAGACCCAATTTCTTGGCCCGTAATTCAATTTGCTCCCATGCATTTTCTTTATTCTTATAATATGAGAAGTATTCAGGTCTCTCAGTGTTGCGACGGCCATCCTTGATCTAAACTTTGTCACAAAAAATGCACTCTGGTGGAAAGATGAGTCTAGCAGAACCCCCTGAAGACAATTACGGGGGGTGGGTGGGGGGAGTAGAGTACTGTGAGGTTGATGGTTCTCGTTGTCACCACTGTCATGCTAACCTAGTAGCTAGCGAAGGTGGTAATGCTAGCGTCAAGGTTAGCGCTACTAAAGTTGTCAGAGGTGTCACCTCCGACACAATATTGTTATCCAAGATTTTGATGCCATGGTATTCCCAAATATTGCGTAGTTTCACATGTATTCACATGCCAGTGCCTAAATGTAAGCTCAAACACAGCCTTCTTCGGCTGTATCATTTCAGGTTCAACTGCTCCACAGCGCCAGATGTATCGGTTCGGTGCTCAGTGGTGCGAGGGTGTACTGCAGTTTACAATTTAGACCATCGGCTGTGCTTCCTTGAATATCGTGGATATAACACTCGATCCAGTTGCTGTAGCCCTTTTTTTGAATCCTGTACACATTCAACTACCCATTTATTGATGTGATCAAACAAAATTGGTGTGACAGAACTCAAACTTTTGGTCTACTGCTCCCATGTTCAGACAGGGGTTTGGCTGAGAGTCTCGTTGCGTTCCCAACCAGCGGGTGATGTCATTCCAAGATGGCCATGCTGTGAATGGTCTATACTCGCTACCCGTGCACCTAAATGTTCTTATTTGTGTGTGCGTGACCACGTGTTATGGCCTTGGTCAGGGCCTGGCCTTGGTTTGGTCTCAGTATTTTTCCATTGCCTCACCTCTGTCTCCATTCCAGACATGCCCACCTCTGATTACTTGATTGCTGTGAGGAGTCCTCACCTGGAGCTGGTTCTCAATCAAGCCCAGCATAAGAAGCCAGGGATGATTCTCCTCAGCAGTGGACTTTGACCATTTCTACATCAGCACTTGTTCTGTATGCATGCTTTGAAGCTGCAGCTTTTGCCATTTAGCTGTCAGCCCATTTGTTGGCTTTTGCTTAGTTTTTCTGTCAACTTGACTTTGCTTGTATCCTCTTACTGGCCTTCAACTTGATGCTTATGCTTAGTGGCCTTTTGTCATATTCTACATTGACTCTGTAGCTTGTATTGTCTTTCTGGCCTTCTTACTAGCTACCGTTTGACTTTTGACGATTCCAGCTTATCTTTTTTTGGTTACTGTTTAATGTTATCTCATGAAGCCCTGTAGGGGTGTGTTACCCTTTATTTTCATCGCCCCCTTTTCTCATGTTTTTTGAATGCTATGGAGGGTAGCATTGTCTTTTTGTTTATAGTGTAGTTGGCTTTATTTTCGATGGAATTTGGTTTGGCCTTTGGCCACCCTGAAGCTATTGGCTTCCTGCAGCATTCAGATCAGAACATCCTGTTAAGAAATAAATCCTTCTTGTTTGTTCTTTAACTCAGGTTATCTCCTTTTGTCCTGGACTCATTCTTATGTTACTGTTAGCCCCTAGACAACGTTTTCATGGTCGTAACACCACGTTTTTACCCTGTAGGCTAGTAGAATTGTGACCTGTTACATGTCTGTATTGTGATCTAGTGTGGTGTGTTGCCATAACCTATCTTCTTTTGGATGTGTGCACATTTCTGAATTGAATAAAGGACATTTCAATCATGAGAGACCAGAGGGTAGGATTTTTTACAAGCAAGCTTTATTCACAAATAGCATGGCGATTAGATCTATGGCATGAAGTGGTAAGATGCCTCTCTTCTTGTGGTGAGAGAGGAGGGCATCTGCTCGGACTAGGATAGAGAATCCCCCCCCCCCCGTAGGGGATTCTTCAGGGGTCAAGACATTGGTGGTGGACTGGGGAGGTGACAGCGACCATGAAGGAGAAGGATCAGGGAAAGAGGACGATGACGCGCTGAGCATGGCTATAAGTACTGCCACGTCATAGCCTCGGCATTGACGTCATTACCAACGTCATATTGGCAAGTTGAGGGGCTGATTGGCTGTTGAGGATGCGGTGATGAGTCACACGTCGCAGCGGACGACACACTAGGATTACGCTTGGCGTCACACTAGGATTACGCTTAACGTCACACTAGGATTACGCTTGACTTAGGCTGGGAGCTGATGCCTATTGTGATGTGAGGTAGCGTGTCTGGTCTTCATCTTGAAACTAGGTCGAGACCAACATTTTTGTGCAAACTACTACTGAGTTGTGTTGTGCTGCGCTGTGCTGTGCTGCGAGTGTTGGCGGTGCCAGATTGGTCGGCCCCATTGGTGACGCATATTCCACAGCAGCCTAAAGTGCGGTAGCTTCCTCCCTGCCCCATGTGATCTTGAGATGTGATTTAAATGCTGACAGAGTTTTCAGTCTAACAGAGACAAACAACAGATGCAGAGATCAGAAGCAAACAGAGATGCAGGAATGGCGAGGGGTGTCCGACGAGATAAACTTGAAATAAAGGAGCTCAACGAGGATCATCTCAGGAGGCCTAATTGTGTTGAGAGGCGTCAGCAGACCACCCAGGAACATGGTGAGGAAAATATGGAAAGAGAAATTGAAGATTTCAGATTTCATGATACATTTTCTTGACACTGAAAGGCTTAATGTATTTGAGCAGCCTAAGTGAAAAAGGTATTGCGAGCTGATTTCTCACATGGGAATGTTCTGCAGAGAGAAAACTTTTCTTGCTGGCCTTGGTGAGCGTTGGGCTGCTGTGTGGTATAAATGTCACTCTCAACATCTCTCTGCGTCTCCTCTTGAGTAAGTGTCATTTTCTTCACATTTAGGGACATATGATATCAGTTTAATTTTTTCCAAATTCCATTTAATTTGTTCCCAAATTCCATTTTTTCCATTTAATTTAGGGGTTAGGATCGATATATATATATATTTTTTGATGACTTGGCTCTTTCAGACAGCCTCTTCGACATCTTTCTCAAAGTGAAAACCAAGTTGTGAGGTGATCTAAAGTCTGGTTTAGACCAAAGATTTAGATGTGACGGGCCAGTTTACAATGTTACAACTTTTCCCTGCTCTAAAACGGTTTTGTCTCGTTGTAAAAATGTGTATCATTGGTGTATGGGCTTAAGGCTCTGCACGCAAGACCGACCCCCCTCTCAAAACACCCCATCCAAAAATGAAATCATTTCTCTAGGCACATTTTACATCATTTAGGTTATTACAATAATTAGGTTTACTTTTGATATTTATTTATTTATTTTTAATCAGGGACAGTGCACATTAATCAACATCAACATCAACATCAATAATACTTTTGATATTGATGATTAGACCTGCTTTTTATCAATATCAGACAAATTATGAAAGATTCTGCAATATTCCATGTTTACAGTTCAATTAAATTTTTATTACCAAATTCCATTATCCCGTCCGTTTTTTCCATTTTGCGGAAATCATATAGCCCTATGTATTTCCTCGTGCTTGTTAATGTTCACTGCCAACAGCAACACATATCTCAGTTCCTCAAACCTACTAGGAGTAACTTAAGGAACATGGTTTTCTCTGAAATTTGCTTTCAGATAATTCAGATCTGCAGAAGCTTGAGCTGATAAAGATGGAGAGAGACCAGTTGAGAGAGCGTTTCTGTCAACATTGTGAGTAATCTGTTCACCAGAACAAGTAAATGATATTAAACGGAGGCAGTTCATATGGTTATTATTACACATGTGTCTGAGTGTCCGTCTCCACTCAAAAATGTGGTTTCCTTCTTGTTCCTTCAGTTGGATGTGTGAGCTTCTCTGTACAGAATGGTGTATCTGCAGAGTTTGACCTTAGAAGGCTGTTTTCACAATAATCTGCTGAAAGTGGAAAGTTTCTCTGTGCTCACTGAAAATGGGATTTTAACAGGCGGGCCTACGAGCATGATTTGTGACATCCAAATAGTCGGAGCCAAATCCCTGTCTAGTATTTAGCAGTTAAACTTTAGAAATCAACAATATTTGCATGTTTACAAATTCTGGAATGTCTTAAGGAGGGAGAGGGAGGGGAAGTCGTTAAGGATTTTAACAAGATAATTTAACTTTGTTGTGGTCAAACCATAGAGACAAATGATTAAACTGGAGTATTTAAAACATGTCTGGGGGGATCTCTAACATGTGTTCTGTTGTATTGATTTGTTGCAGCAAAGTTTCCACTTTGTTGGATTGAATTTAACTCTCACAGGTATGCAGTCTTCAATGAGAGCAAAACCTGGGAAGAGAGCAGACAGGACTGTCTGAAGAGAGGAGCTGATCTGGTGATCATCAACAGCAAAGAGGAACAGGTGCGTGTGTGTGTGTGCGTGTGTGTGTGTGTGTGTGTGTGTGTGTGTGTGTGTGTGTGTCAAGTGCTTCCCAACCTTGGGGATCACCTGAAATTAAAATGGGGCCGGCAGATTTTTTTTATTACCCGCCCCCCCCCCACACACACACACACCCACACACACACACACACACACACACACACACACACACACACACACACACACACACACACACACACACACGCCACAATGTAAAACTACCAACATGTGAAACATTTATTTGAGTTTTGAGTTTAAGTCATGATTCTGAAAATAAAATCATCTTTTTTAGTTCAGTGTCTTAATGTCTGAATTCTGGGGGAAAGAAAGTCAGCATTCTGATTTTAATGTAAAGATTCTGAGGGGGGGGGCAGTCAGAATTCTCAGTTTAAAGTCAGAATCCTGAGATTAAAGTCAGAATTCTCATATTAAAGTCAGAATTCGGAGAAAAAATTCAGCACAGTGTTACACGTGATGTCACTGATGATGTCACTGATGATGTTCCGATGCTGTACTGACATTTGAATGTCTGGGATCCCTAGATTTTTGTGACATCAAAGTGGCGTCACGAGCCAAAAAAGGTTGGGAACCGCTGCGTTAAACCCTCTCTACCCTCCTTCAGTCATTGTTATCACCTGAACCCTCTAAATACTTCTCCACAAACAGAAATTCCTGCTTGGACTAAAGAATACGTCGTCCAGGGCGTGGATTGGTCTGACAGACAGAGAGGAAGAAGGGAACTGGACATGGGTGGATGGATCACCTCTGACCACAGCGTAAGATCTCATCACATTTGTTTCTGACTAATGGTGTGAGACTTCCAGAGTTACTATAGCTATGGGCCATGTCTTCACCACAGTGGTTGACTGCTTGTCCTCCTGTTTTCAGCTACTGGGGACAGAGGGAGCCTAACGATGGTCTACCGCACAGAATCAACTTCAATCTGCCTGATTGGACAGAGGACTGTGCTGAGATAAGGAGTAATCATTTTGCTGACCCTTTGAACATATGGAATGACCATCCTTGTGATGTCCCTGAGAGCTGGATCTGTGAGAAGGTGGTCTGACAGCTCTACATTGTTAATATTTTTTTTATCTACTGCTTGGATCCCAAGGGGTGTAAGGGCGTTATATACTGTACAATTTGGATCATGCTGTCGTTCCTACATACTAAGCACAATATTTTAACTTTTTGTGTTATCAGATTAAACATTACTATAAGAAACAATACTGCTACAGTTTATGTTTAATTATATGTGGTAACTTTTTTAAATGGTAGTAAAAGAGTGAAATATGCCTTTTTGGCACATTGTCCCAATACAGCCATACAGAATAGGGTTGTACTGTATGTAAACATACAAATCAAACAATTACACTGGAATCATATCTTCATCTTGAAGTAATGCTCAGCAACTTTCACCAAGGCTTTTAAAATCGTATTCACCTTATGTTCAGACGCGGGGGTGGGCCAAATTCTTCCGGGTCGTGTTAACACTTCCGGCGGTCACGGCGCGAAATATAAAAGAACGTCGAGGAAGAGAGTTGTTTTTGTAGCGGACAATGCAGGGGGTAAAACAAAGAACGTGGCCTACTACTTTGAGCTCGGTACACAGCAAGCAAGCAGAGTATCCACTGTTAGCCAGGTCAGATACTCTAACGTTATCGTCGACAATGACGAGCACTTTCTTGTAAAACATACCTGGACTCCAACAAAGAAAGCTTCAGAAGGTTTTCTCTCCTCCAAGCGCACTAACGTAATTCCCTGGAATGCGAGAATTAACGAGCCAGTTACATGGCGTTGCATTCTTATACATTGCCGTTTGCTTTTATTTGGTATGTTACATACAATTGGCCAAATTATTAGGTAATTCAGAGTTAGATGATATTGGAGCAGCCAGCCGTTTTCTTTTTCTTTTTGCCGGAAGTCGTCACACGACCACACAACCGGATCAAATGGGCGTGGCTACATAAGGTGAATAGGCTACATGGAACACAACTAATTAATAGTTTTTTCCCCTGTTATTTTTTTATAAACTGTTTTACTAAACCTCTATAGACATAAGAAACTATTTAGATTCTAAACTCCTCCCCCCCCTTTTGCTAGTATAATACGTTTTTGTATGTGTCCCAGCACTCATCACTTATTGATTTGTCCTGACGTACAAAGACCTGTAAAACTCACAACACTGAGGGATAATAGTGTGGCAGCTTATCTTAAAGACCCCCTAAAGTCAAAAATATGAAGTTATTATTCAAATTAGAGTATTTACATCTTGAAACATGACTTTAGGCGTCTCTAAAACTCCATAACAATTGTGCATTTTGTATGAAAGCATATCATTTGGTACACTCACTCAGCCGAAGGCATTCCAAAATGAATTGGATATGGAGGCATCAGGAATTGGGGGCATGTTTTGCGGCCTTTAGAATTTTAGACTTTAGAATCTTCCTTCAATCTCACAATTCAAGATGTTATGTTTGGGCAGTTATGGAAATCACTTATTTTGAGTCGTGAATTGTGCCATAGAGCTTCTGAACAATTCTAAAGTTCAAAACTGTATTTCCTCATCATAAGAAATGTATGATTTGACACCAAGATAATAATCAGATTAATCGACACAACTTTATTGCAGTCTCACTTTCCATAGGCTGCCAGTCCGAGTCTGTGGCCACAAAAAAAACCTGAAAAGATCTCACAGAGACCTTTCAATCGATGTATATAATGATATTCACTCCAAATTGCATTTACACCTCTTTGGCTCCAAGCCCTCAATGTCATTTTCATATTCTCATATAACATAGTATAATGGCTGTAGAGTAATGAGACCATGGCAGTGGTGAAAGCTGGAGTACCATTTGGAGTAAAATGTGCAGGACTGATTTAAGGAGGAGCCTCCAGCCAATCAGGAAGAGCACTGCTTCATTCTACTTGTGTGTAGCTTATTGTATCAACAAACACATCACCAAGTCAAGATGCTGTCCTGTCCCACAGCACGTATAGCTAACTGTGCATCAACTAGCTGTCATTCAGTACTATGTAACATTAGTCTGTTTGCAAAATGTTTCATTGGAGTTTGCTAATTTCCTGCATTTCCCTGCTGTTTTAACATCACTGCACAGTTTCTAGTGCTATTACACCTTCTGAGATATTTGCTATTCTTCAGATTTGGTATGGCTGATGCCGGTTTGCTCTGATGATCACAGTGCTTCCCACACGCCAGCCGCGAGTCGGTTTGATATTGATATGCAAATGAGATGTCATCTGCTGACTTAGTGATTTGTTCAGCAGCCAATAGCGAAGCCTACTTGGAAACCAGCTGACAACACTGGCAGTTAGCAAGGGCCAATAGATTTGACAGTTTCTAGTGTGCAGTTCATAGAAAACTTAGGGAAACTTTGGATTTATTTTACTTTGTAACTAAAGTGATTTAACAAAGTACATTACTTAAGTAAACAAAACGACTTAAGTAAAAGTTAAATTACTGGTAATTAATGGTGGCACAGTGGTAGCCCTGTTGCTTCACAGCAAGAAGGTCCAAGGTTCAATTCCCGCCTGGGACGTTGCCGAGGGTGTGTCCCCATTCCCATGTCCCTAGTGCCTATTCGGCCCAGGTGGGGTTGTCAAAAAAGGCCTTTCTTTGTGGAGTTTGCATGTTCTCCCCGTGCTCCCCTGGGGTTTCCTCCAGATAGTACCCTCTGCTAAAAACATGCAAAAAAAGAAAAAGAAAAGAAAAGTAAAATTACTCATTTAAAAAATGACCCAAAAAAGTGATTTGATTACAGCAACGAGAGTGATTGTAATTAGTTACTTCCCATTTCTGAGTGTGCTTGTCCCTTGCCACCGCCGGAGCCAGGCCCGGTTTAATGCACGGGCTTACAGGGGCTAAGCCCCGGGGTCGGCCGTCTAGGGGCCCCAGGGGCCCCTAAAAAAAAAAAAAAAAAAAAAAAAGTACAGTACACCTGAACGCAACATGCAAAATACCCGCTGAATAAGTGTCCAAATGTTCATGTCATTCTGGCCAATACTCCACTTTTGTTATAACATTTAGGTTTGGAAGATATAATCTTTATGAGTAAAAGGCTAAAAGTAATCTCATGTGTAAGAAATGACTGTTCTACATTGAGGAAGTTTGAAGTAAAAATGTATTAACTTGTTTGGTTTTTGATTGATTTAGCTTCAAGAGTGCATTTTTGTTCTTGTGTGACCATTAACACAGGCTTTGAGAATCCCGGGCCACTTACTGATATATGCTTAAATACTTATGCTTAAACCACGCAGTGAGAAAAGGATCAAATATTGGTGGTTAAGACTGAATAATGACATCACATAATATGGGCTATTTAAGTTTTAATTTACATGTATTATGCAGCTGCCTGTTTTACCCAGTCTTTGTACTTTATTTTGTTTTAATAAAAGTGCTTATTGTGACACCTTACACATGGCTTTGAATGTTAATTTAAAATGAGATATAACTTTAAATATAGCAAAAAAACATCAAAACGTCCCAAAAATGTCTATCTTTTTTTGCGGTCTACAGTCCCTTCCTTGCAGCAGGGGGGGGGGGGCCTTAGAAAATGAATAGCCCCGGGGCCCATGGTACTATTAATCCGGTCCTGCCCGGAGCACCCCCTGTCTCTGTCCCCCTTGGCCCCCAGAGCACCCCCTCTCTCTGTCCTCCTTGGACCCCGGAGCACCCCCTCTCTCTGTCCTCCTTGGCCCCCGGAGCACCCCCTCTCTCTGTCCTCCTTGGACCCCGGAGCACCCCCTCTCTCTGTCCTCCTTGGCCCTTGGGTGTGCCGCCCAAAGAGATTCGCTGAGGCTGTAAAAGATGTTCCGCTTGCCCCCCCCCCCCCATGACTGAACAGGTGTCTGTGTCCAGGAGACGGTTTGACAACAAACACAGAAAGGGAAGAAGAGAGACTGATTCAAAAAGGAAGGAAGGAAGGAAGGAAGGGAAGGAGGTAAGAAAGGCAGGAGGAAATAGCCAGTAAGAAAGGGTGATTTATAACAGTGGTTCTCAACATAGGGTCCGGGGACCACCAGAGGGCCTTGAAGGAGTTCCAGGGGTCCCCAGCAAATGTATGAATTGTTAAGACTTCACCATTATTTCATTAGAAACATTGGAGAATGTAGAATAATGACTATTCTGGTCATAGTTTCATTGTCATCTCTTATACAGTACCTACAGTACCATCAGGCTACAGATAGTCCTGGAATTCTGGACAACATTTCAGATTTGGATCTGAGACACAACATTTCATTAAATGGAGGGGGGGGGGGGGGTGCTCGTCTGTGGACCAAATCAGGGTTTCTTCATATGAAAAAGGTTGAGAACCACTGCTTTCTAACATGATCTTTAAGAACAGAAGCACTGATTTCTAAGATGATAAGGTGATCTTTAAGAACAGGAGCACTGATTTCTAAGATGATAAGATGATCTTTAAGAACAAGGGTTTGTGAAGTGTATATAAGTCAGACGGCAGGGTGAACGGAAGGAGAGGAGGAAGGACACAGGCAGGGCATATGAAGGAGGGAAGGTAGACAGGATGGATTGAAGGAAACAAGGATAGAGGGAAGGAAACAGATGTAGAGGGGATATGAAAAGTATTTTGCCGGAGTGAAGCCTCCCTAAGGCCGCAGCACAAATCTTTTCATTATAGCAAAATCCCTCCACACGTCAACTCCCTTGCCGTTCATTGTCAGACTTAGCACTAAACAGTGTTTGACAGAAACTGCATGTTGTTTTGTGTTAGCAACAAAAAGTTAGCAGCAAAAAGTTAGCAGCAAAAAGTTAGCAACAAAAAGTTAGCAACAAAAAGTTAGCAACACAAATGACAACGGGAAGTTATTTGTCAAATCCAGGCTTTGCCTTTTCTTCACAGGCTGCATGTAGACTGATGAACACTGAGCCCTGTCACAGGCTGCATGTAGACTGATGAACACTGAGCCCTGTCACAGGCTGCATGTAGACTGATGAACACTGAGCCCTGTCACAGGCTGCATGTAGACTGATGAACACTGAGCCCTGTCACAGGCTGCATGTAAAGAAGGGATGGGCAACTTTGATGATAGAGAGGGCCACACAAAAATGTCCTCGCTACCAGAGGGCCAGATTGTAACTGTGCACTTCCACCAGTAGCCTATACTGTAACACCATCACTCCCAATTATAGCTATACTAATTGGATGAAAAGGACTGGTAATCAAAGTTTATTATACCAACATTTATATTTTTCATATTCAAATTGACTAATTCTTCCATTCAGATGACACCAGAAACTTTGCTCTAGCTTTAAAACAGCCCGCTACAGCAATTTGATGGGGTACATCACCCAAATATGTCATATTCATCAGATTAGTAATGTTGCATGTGCAATGTGCACATGGAGCTGCTCTGTAGACATAATTGAACAGTTCTCTGTTTATAGATTGATGGACTTCTGGTTGTTTGTCAAAACACAACCTTTTCTGGCTCTGGTTTTATTTAGCTGCTCTAGACTAAACCTATAAATTAAACTATAAAAACTAAAGTAAAAATTATATTGCATTATATTGCATTGAGCCCTTTGTTAAAAGCCTTTTAGACCAGTGGTTTGACCCTGTAGACGCTAACCTGCTGTGTGAATGAAGGCTCAGTGATCCTGGACAGCAGTTCCTCTCAGCCTGGAAAGTGCAGGAATAAGAATGATAGTCCAGAAAAGTGATCGATTCTTGACAATATTATTCTAAAAAGATTTCTGTAGCTTTCATAAAGCTCATGTGTGTTTTAGTGCATGCTTGCCTGTTTTATTCATTGTTCATTCGATGTTATCGGTTATTGTTTTACTGTCCCTGAAGCACTTTGCAACTTTGTTTTGAACAATAAAAATGTCAGTACTGTAGGAGTAATATTAACGGTATTATTTCTGTTTATTTTCACTATAGTAGCAGTACTTTTTTTTTTTATTGTTTTCCAGCAGTCAGAAGGCCGACTAGCAAGTTTTATGTGGTAATTATGCCTCTTCAGGAAGAAGAAGCTGCTGCGGACGACTGCAATACAAAGAAGACTACAGGACGATGTAGCACAGATGCATGATGGGGGAATTATACAAAGACTAGCAGAGAAATGTAGAGCAATGTAAGATTTCCTGCTCGGTGGTTTTTACTTTTCTCTGGACCATTTGACTCAGTGCAGTAACGACAAACAGGCTGGAACTCATTTTCCAAAGTGCCGTTTTCCTCTTGACCAGTCAGGTATGAGAGTTAAGTCACTAGGCCGGCCTATGAGCTGAGCTTTACCGTCTGTTGGAGTGGAAGAGCTGTGTTAAATATAAACTCAGCCTGGGAAAAAGAACCAGCTGCAGCCACCCTATTAACATCAGCTACCATACTGCTGGTTCACCATTAAATACCACATCAGCCCGCAACATGCACGCACGCACGCACGCACGCACGCACGCACGCACGCACGCACGCACGCACGCACGCACGCACGCATGCACGCACGCACGCACGCCGCACGCACGCACGCACACACACACACACACACACACACACACACACACACACACACACACACACACACATACACACACACACACATACACGCACACATACACATACATATACACACACACACACACACACACACATACAAACACACGCACACGCACACGCACACGCACACCAGAGGTTGCGTTAGACTTTGTCGTTGTCCTTTTGAGACAAGGCCATACAAATTCTGTCATAATCTACTATTACCTGTCATTTTCTTTTTTTTATCATAATGATTTTTTTTCTCCAGAAATGTGGCAATATTTGGGAAATATCACAATTTGGAACATTTACTTTCAGAGGCTGTAGCAGGCTCAGTTTTCAAGCCAGAGTGAAGTTTCTGGTATCATATGAAACTAGAAGACCTAAGGAATCGATTTGTAGCAACCATGTCATGCTAGTTTGTCAGGAAGGTAACTAAATAACACTTCAAAGTTAGGCTACATTTTGGTGAGCGAAAAAACATTTTCAAAGGTGTCACAGTGTGTGTGTTTTGAACCAGCTAGTAGCTTTATATTGTTATTTAGCCTTCCTGCTGCTATTGCATGGTTAAATCAGCCAATGTTATTTTAGAGTGTGTGTGTGTGTGTGTGTGTGTGTGTGTGTGTGTGTGTGTGTGTGTGTGTGTGTGTGTGTGTGTGTGTGTGTGTGTGTGTGTGTGTGTGTGTGTGTGTGTGTGATGAGTGGCAGCATCATATTTACTTTTTTGTTGGTGTTTGTGGTTTGGTACGTAGTGGTACTTGCAGGATGCAGGCGTTATACTGGATGATACAAATACTTTAATTAATGCACAATAAATCATTCATTTCCCACTCGTGTCTTGCCTGCACTCCACTGCAACACCAACTTCTCTCCAAGCAGGAGTTTGGGGAATCAATACAGTTGGATTGAGTTTTCTGTGTCAGCGTTTGGTAAACGCAGACTGAAGAAGAGTTTACATCGCTTTTACTTATTTGCCCCCCAAAGCAGAGCTGACTCTTATTACAGTCATCTTTTCTGCTATTAGACTTATTGTGAGCACTTACATAGAAATTGGGCTTGTAGGACATGAGGAAGTGTGTGTGTGTGTGTGTGTGTGTGTGTGTGTGTGTGTGTGTGTGTGTGTGTGTGTGTGTGTGTGTGTGTGTGTGTGTGTGTGTGTGTGTGTGTGTGTGTGTGTGTGTGTGTGTGTGTGTGTGTGTAGGAATTCCTACGGGAAAACCGGACTTGCGATTAAGACACGCTGAAAGCGTGCTGACGTAAGACGTTGGCTCTGACCACGTGAGACTAGAGAGCAGTGATACTCAACCTAGAGCCCCTTTATAGATAGTTGTGGCTCTTTTAGGT
>NC_139649.1:4429842-4447342 GCF_964638095.1 Poromitra crassiceps
TTGCTCTAGTGTAGAGGATGTTGGAGACCTGTATGTGTTGTTATCTGTTGCTCTAGTCTAGAGGATGTTGGAGACCTGTATGTGTTGTTATCTGTTGCTCTAGTCTAGAGGATGTTGGAGACCTGTATGTGTTGTTATCTGTTGCTCTAGTCTAGAGGACGTTGGAGACCTGTATGTGTTGTTATCTGTTGCTCTAGTCTAGAGGATGTTGGAGACCTGTATGTGTTGTTATATGTTGCTCTAGTCTAGAGGACGTTGGAGACCTGTATGTGTTGTTATATGTTGCTCTAGTCTAGAGCACGTTGGAGACCTGTATGTGTTGTTATCTGTTGCTCTAGTCTAGAGGATGTTGGAGACCTGTATGTGTTGTTATCTGTTGCTCTAGTCTAGAGGACGTTGGAGACCTGCATGTGTTCTTATCTGTTGCTCTAGTCTAGAGGATGTTGGAGACGTGTATGTGTTGTTATCTGTTGCTCTAGTGTAGAGGATGTTGGAGACCTGTATGTGTTGTTATCTGTTGCTCTAGTCTAGAGGATGTTGGAGACCTGTATGTGTTGTTATCTGTTGCTCTAGTCTAGAGGATGTTGGAGACCTGTATGTGTTGTTATCTGTTGCTCTAGTCTAGAGCATGTTGGAGACCTGTATGTGTTGTTATCTGTTGCTCTAGTCTAGAGCATGTTGGAGACCTGTATGTGTTGTTATCTGTTGCTCTAGTCTAGAGGACGTTGGAGACCTGTATGTGTTGTTATCTGTTGCTCTATAGTCTAGAGGACATTGGAGACCTGTATGTTTTGCTATGTGTTGCTCTAGTCTAGAGGACGTTGGAGACCTGTATGTGTTGTTATCTGTTGCTCTAGTCTAGAGGACGTTGGAGACCTGTATGTGTTGTTATCTGTTGCTCTAGTCTAGACGATGTTGGAGACCTGTATGTGTTGTTATCTGTTGCTCTAGTCTAGAGGATGTTGGAGACCTGTATGTGTTGTTATCTGTTGCTCTATAGTCTAGAGGATGTTGGAGACCTGTATGTGTTGTTATCTGTTGCTCTAGTCTAGAGGATGTTGGAGACCTGTATGTGTTGTTATCTGTTGCTCTAGTCTAGAGGATGTTGGAGACCTGTATGTGTTGTTATCTGTTGCTCTAGTCTAGAGGATGTTGGAGACCTGTATGTGTTGTTATCTGTTGCTCTAGTCTAGAGGATGTTGGAGACCTGTATGTGTTGTTATCTGTTGCTCTAGTCTAGAGGATGTTGGAGACCTGTATGTGTTGTTATCTGTTGCTCTAGTCTAGAGGATGTTGGAGACCTGTATGTGTTGTTATATGTTGCTCTAGTCTAGAGGACGTTGGAGACCTGTATGTGTTGTTATATGTTGCTCTAGTCTAGAGCACGTTGGAGACCTGTATGTGTTGTTATCTGTTGCTCTAGTCTAGAGGATGTTGGAGACCTGTATGTGTTGTTATCTGTTGCTCTAGTCTAGAGGACGTTGGAGACCTGCATGTGTTCTTATCTGTTGCTCTAGTCTAGAGGATGTTGGAGACGTGTATGTGTTGTTATCTGTTGCTCTAGTGTAGAGGATGTTGGAGACCTGTATGTGTTGTTATCTGTTGCTCTAGTCTAGAGGATGTTGGAGACCTGTATGTGTTGTTATCTGTTGCTCTAGTCTAGAGGATGTTGGAGACCTGTATGTGTTGTTATCTGTTGCTCTAGTCTAGAGGATGTTGGAGACCTGTATGTGTTGTTATCTGTTGCTCTAGTCTAGAGGATGTTGGAGACCTGTATGTGTTGTTATATGTTGCTCTAGTCTAGAGGACGTTGGAGACCTGTATGTGTTGTTATATGTTGCTCTAGTCTAGAGCACGTTGGAGACCTGTATGTGTTGTTATCTGTTGCTCTAGTCTAGAGGATGTTGGAGACCTGTATGTGTTGTTATCTGTTGCTCTAGTCTAGAGGACGTTGGAGACCTGCATGTGTTCTTATCTGTTGCTCTAGTCTAGAGGATGTTGGAGACGTGTATGTGTTGTTATCTGTTGCTCTAGTGTAGAGGATGTTGGAGACCTGTATGTGTTGTTATCTGTTGCTCTAGTCTAGAGGATGTTGGAGACCTGTATGTGTTGTTATCTGTTGCTCTAGTCTAGAGGATGTTGGAGACCTGTATGTGTTGTTATCTGTTGCTCTAGTCTAGAGGATGTTGGAGACCTGTATGTGTTGTTATCTGTTGCTCTAGTCTAGAGGATGTTGGAGACCTGTATGTGTTGTTATCTGTTGCTCTAGTCTAGAGGATGTTGGAGACCTGTATGTGTTGTTGTTTTAGCTGTGACCAGTTTTCGCCCTAGGAGGCTGAAATTTGGCATAGAGTTCAAGTGTGTGTGTGTGTGTGTGTGTGTGTGTGTGTGTGTGTGTGTGTGTGTGTGTGTGTGTGTGTGTGTGTGTGTGTGTGTGTGTGCGTGCGTGTGCGTGTGTGCTTGTGCGTGTGCGTGTGTGTTGATGCCATTCGGCTACTGTAGAAAGGGGAGGGGTACATTTCCTAAATGCAGGGTGGCAGGGTAGGACCGGCCCTACTCCTACATAATGAGCATATATATATATATATATATATATATGTCTCTCACTTTTTTCAAATTGTTTGTGTTCAAACCCCACCCAATAATTGTATTTGAGCCAACAGGATGAATCTGTCGCATCTCAATTTATGGCAATTGAAGGCGTTTCTCTTTGGCAGTTGGTGATTTAAGCTAAGATGGGTGTTGGTGTTGGGTGTTGGTGTTGAGATGGGTGTTATTTTCACATCAAAATCTTGGCGAGAGCAGCTTTCAACATTCCTTGGTGGAGTCGAGATCAAACGTTTGGACCTTCCACAATCCATTTGCCCTTTGGGACACTAATAAACTTGAACTTGAACTTGAACTTGAATCCTTCCTCCTGGACAGAGAGCAACAGCCCTGCAGCGGTGATGTGGGTCTATGTTGTGGCTATATCCAGTGAAGATGATCCGTGGCTCAAGGAATCTAAATGGCATCTATACTGTAGGGATATGAAAATTATATTGTGATATGAGACTAAACCCAATGCACACCAAATGCGGTACGGCTCCGTATGGATCCGGTAAACCTGCTGGAACACACTCTCAGCCATGTTAATAGATGTGCAATACATGCGGTACTGAAAAAATACTGACCTGTTCTATTTTTGTGGGATCCCACATGTGTCTGACAGATTACATGAGTGTGTCTGTTCAGGCAGCTGCACGGAGCCGTATCGCAGGCGGTGGACATAGACCATTAGATTTTGGATACGTTTGTTTCGTGTTGCGGCATAAATGTTGTCTTTTCCTGGTTTTAAAGGCTGCATTACAGTAAAGTGATGTCATTTTCTGAACTGACCAGACTGTTCTAGCTGTTCTATTATTTGCCTTTTACCAACTTAGTCATTATATCCACATGCTGATGATTTTTTATACAAAATTGCATTGTGCAAATATTTTTTTGAAAACACCAATAGTCATCGCTACAATATTGTTGCAATGGTATTTGGTCAAAAAGTGTGTTATTTGAAGTTTGTCTGCATATCGCCAAGCCCTACATCTCACATGTGGCTTTGACTTCAACCTGAACATGATCCCACTTGGTAGAAAATACAGAGATATAACATATATATATATATATGTATATATGTGTATAATGTGTAACGCCATTCAGCTTAAGAATACAGAGATATGTAACAGCGTCTGTAACGGCATTCAGCCTAAAAATAAAGAGGTATGATTTTGGGTCCATGTCGCCCTACTGGCATTTCAGTGCTGATGACAGATGATTTCATCAGCATCTATCCTTCAGAGGCTATAATAAGATTGTCAGGCCTTGTACATTTGCCACATTTTCAAAACAGTGTCAAAACCTTAAAATCATCACACCCATCCTTGGAGGCGTTGTGACAGCTATTTCCTTTCAAGAATTTGGGTTTTGGAGACAGCTGTAAAAGGGAGGGTTTGACTGCAGCCGTGGCTATGAACAGGGGATGGTTGTGAAGCTATTTGATGAGTAGTATCATTCAAAAATGAGATGCTCATAAGTTGACAAAAAATAATGGCACCTTACAAATTAATCATCATGTGACTGCATGTTTTTTTTGTGACAAAATGGTTTGTTCTGGAGGATAGGATCATGGGCTTTTGAAATATTCACTGTTGAGAAATATTTTTTCCAAAATAGACATAACATTCTGTGCTGAACCCAATCGACAGTGACTCTCAGCTCATGTGTGATGCTTTACTGGTTGACACTTTTGAGTCAATGTCATACTATATCCCCTGTGATAAACGTCCACTCCGTAAATGTCTGGAGTCACTGTAAAAGTACATAAAACAGTAAACTGTTTCCAAAAATGAAACCCTTAGAAACCTGCGAATATATTTGTGGGCTTATAGAAATTGTAAATGGGTCGAGATATAATACATTGGTATTCAGACAGACAGACATTCCGACGAAATGATAAAGCTCAATATTGGATGGGGCGTTTGCGCGTCCAAAGGACACTTTTAAAAACACGTTGTCATTTTAATGAAAGCCAGGCTGTCCCTGAATAACTGCTCTCTCAATGTCAGAGACGCTTCAGTATTCAGCGCCTGCTTAATCAGGCGGGGAGACGCCAGTGGGAGATATACAAACAGTATGTAAATAATTGTTATGATCTCTGCTGGTGCATAAAGCAGGGTGAGACAAATAAACATCAAACCTCTCAGCAACAAGCCTCTCCGCCATCGCACACAAACAGCCTCCCTGCACTGCCTGATGTTAGACAAACACAGTGGAAGTTGGAAACACATTTGATGTGATACATATCAAAGGTGGTAATCAGTTCAGCTGACATGATTGATATTTCCATATAGATCACTGGATCCTTTCTTTATGCAGAGCATGTAGACGAGCGCTGCGGCTGCTTTGCTATTAAAGGAACACTTTGTTGCCTTTCAACCAGCTTTCTATCGTTACAATGTGGCTAATATGCGCAAATGAACAATATGTTTACCTTCCCTCCATGTTTCCTGCACTGGGAGATCCCCGTTCATCTGCCTGCCGAAACTCCGCCCCCCAACCAGCTGGTATGGCTCGTTAAGGCTCGTTAACGCTCTCAATCCGACACAAATACAAAAATGAGCAAATAGAATCGTAGCTGGAATAACCACCGTGCATCAAAATCTGCCCTACTTCCTAGAAACAGTGACATCACGAGTGGTACGAGGAAGTAGAGCAGATCCTGGAGCCACGCCCCAGAGACAGATGGCTTGTTTCTATTGCCGCTTTTGCCGCCAGGGCTGGCCTGAGCCACATCACGCTGATTTCCTTTCCCATCATCAGTCTTCTCGTGCCTGCCTGAGATGGACCTGTGGGGTCGCAGCAAGCCAGCCCAGGCTGGACCCGCCCCCCTAGCGAGCTGCGGTGACGTCCCACCAACCGCAGGTCCGCAGCCAACCCGTGACGACCCCCACCCCCCCTTCCCCTTCTCCCCCTCAAACAGCTGTGTTGTCTCCTGCCTCTGTGTGGAGAGCAGAGAGAACGTTTTTCAAACGCCTGTGTATGTCCAGCACTCAGTCCTGTTGTAGCTTCTACCTGAATCTGTGTGATTTGAAGTTGAGTTTCTCTCCCATCTGTTTCTGCTTGCATTTTATGATATCTGCTTTATTTGATGGCTTCCTGATCGCTGTCAGCCAGATGTTACCGGATATGTTCCTGCTGAGCTGATGAAAACATGCCCTGTTGCTGCTGCTTAATAATAACAGCTTTCCACTGACAAACTAAAGCAAGGCCTTTTACATGTAGTACTCAAATGACTGTAAGAGTGTACAGCTTTTTTGTGTACTTGTACTTTTTTGAGTAATTTTTTAAATCAGTAATTTTACTTTTACTTAAGTAAATATACTTAGTAAAACAAAGTAATGTACTTTGTTACATTTTAAATTGCTTCAATTAAATTACAGAGTAGAAAAAAAAATATTGGCCCTCGCTCACTGCCAGTGTTGCCAAGGACAGTAGCTATTGGCTGCTCAAAAAGTCGCTAGAAGTCGCTGCTGTGGCAATGTCCTGTGACCTAAAACAGCTGCTGTGACAATGTCCTGTGCCCTAAAACAGCTGCTGTGACAATGTCCTGTGACCTAAAACAGCTGCTGTGACAATGTCCTGTGACCTAAAACAGCTGCTGTGACAATGTCCTGTGACCTAAAACAGCTGCTGTGACAATGTCCTGTGACCTAAAACAGCTGATGTGACAATGTCATGTGCCCTAAAACAGCTGCTGTGACAATGTCCTGTGCCCTAAAACAGCTGCTGTGGCAATGTCCTGTGACCTAAAACAGCTGCTGTGGCAATGTCCTGTGACCTAAAACAGCTGCTGTGGCAATGTCCTGTGACCTAAAACAGCTGCTGTGGCAATGTCCTGTGACCTAAAACAGCTGCTGTGGCAATGTCCTGTGACCTAAAACAGCTGCTGTGGCAATGTCCTGTGCCCTAAAACAGCTGCTGTGGCAATGTCCTGTGACCTAAAACAGCTGCTGTGGCAATGTCCTGTGACCTAAAACAGCTGCTGTGGCAATGTCCTGTGACCTAAAACAGCTGCTGTGGCAATGTCCTGTGCCCTAAAACAGCTGCTGTGACAATGTCCTGTGCCCTAAAACAGCTGCTGTGGCAATGTCCTGTGACCTAAAACAGCTGCTGTGACAATGTCCTGTGACCTAAAACAGCTGATGTGACAATGTCCTGTGACCTAAAACAGCTGCTGTGACAATGTCCTGTGCCCTAAAACAGCTGCTGTGACAATGTCCTGTGACCTAAAACAGCTGCTGTGACAATGTCCTGTGACCTAAAACAGCTGCTGTGACAATGTCCTGTGCCCTAAAACAGCTGATGTGAAAATGTCCTGTGACCTAAAACAGCTGCTGTGACAATGTCCTGTGCCCTAAAACAACTGATGTGACAATGTCCTGTGACCTAAAACAGCTGCTGTGACAATGTCCTGTGCCCTAAAACAGCTGATGTGAAAATGTCCTGTGACCTAAAACAGCTGCTGTGACAATGTCCTGTGACCTAAAACAGTGTGACGCAGGGCATATGTCTTGTCTAACTGAGTGTGACGTGACGCAGGGCATATGTCTAACTATACGAGTGTGACGTGACGCAGGGCATTGCTGAGACATTTTCTTCAAAATGGTTTGAACTAAATGAAAGTAGAAAGACTAAATTAAGCCATACTTTAGGATAATTATGCTGGTGTCTTTGGGGGACATGCAGCAATATCAAGACTGGCACATTGTTCCTTTTTACAGTAATTTGAGAAACTGGCTCCGGCTTGCTAAGTCTCACCTGTGAGTCTAATTACACCATGTTTTGCTCAAGGCAGTGTTTCACTTAAATACAGAGCACAAGAGCTAGATCAATACATGTAATTAAGATCACTCTATTTTGATATAATACTGTATATATCAAAAGGTTGTTATATTAATATTATAAGAGCAATGCAAGCTGTGGATCAGTGGGTATAGCACTGTCTGGCTCTGCCTCCCCCTGACCCTGAACAGGAATGAGCAGACATGGAAAATAAATGAATCTAAATGTTTCAATAAGGCCACAAAGGAGAGGTTAAGGAGTGGGATTGAGATCATTCTATCGTGGTATATAATGCAGTAGTGTATATCAAAATAGAGTTCTGTTCCCCCACTGGTCTGTAGGATGAGAAAATGCAGCAGCATGACGTGCGTAACGGTGGGAGGAATCTTAAAGAGGAGTTTGGATGCCTGGTAACCTCTTAAAAGAGTCAACTCTTAGAAAGTAATTGCTGGCATCCAACATAATTGAAGTGAATAAAATCATTCTCAAATCTTTGCCAAAAATTCCTTGGGTGCGCTCACCTGTAGCTATTCTTGAAATAATTACTTATTAAAAACAGACAGCAACTGAAGCCGAAACGAAACACAACATCACCTGAATCTGATCCGGTCTGTTTAGCATTTTCTTAACAATAATTATTTTTTTGATTTTGTGCTGTCTGCTGTTCTGTAGAAGAAGCAGGTTACACTTTTTTCAAAAGGGACATCTCTTATTTTAGAATGAAAGTGTTCAATTGTTTTGAATAGTGAATTAAACATGAGTTTTTTTAAATTGGACCAATGTTACTAGACAATCCCTCTACTCCAGTTGTATTATTACGCTGTCTACCTTCCACCTCTCAATTACAGTTCAATCATGAGAGACCGGTCGGTGAGGTTTAACAAGAGACTTTATTTAGCAAATGGCGCGCATGGCAAGTACTTTGGCGTATGACTCCATTGTAAGGTGGCGCTCCTCTTGAGGTGAAAGGAGGGCATCTATTTGGGCTAGGATAGAGAATCCCCCTCGCCCCCGTGGGGGATTCTTCAGGAGTCAAGCAGGGCCGTAACCAGGGTCCCGAAATAGGGGAGATCCAGCAAATTTGAGGGTTTTTTTCCCCCTTTTTTAGCCATATTTAGAGTAATATATCATTTTAAATCAACATTAGGATTATACTGTTGTGATGTCATTATTCAGTATATTCTCTTTCATGTCACCACCTGCTCAGCTCTCCTGTCAACATAATTGTAACTAACAAACACAAACTGTTTTAGCCAAATTCATATCAAAATGACACCTACAAACACAGGTACAAAACCCAAGCCGTACACAACACACAAAGTCATCATCGATAATAAAAAAAAACATACAGAGGGACATTTATTTATTCCTGATAGGAACGATTGAAAAATAAAATAAAATATATTATGTTGTTTTTAACTTTACACCACCTCTTTTTGTTACTTATTGGGTCATGAAACTGAAACCATGCATATAGCCACCTGCATACCTGACTTCGGGAGCTTGGCAATTGGCATCATGCATGATTAGCCAGTAGCATCCCAACGTGTCACACAGGTAACATTACTTAAGAGACAGACTAGACACTTACTTTCTTGGCTGTTGCTAAAAAATCTGTCAGTGTCACTCACTGTCTGTCGTTCACTCGCTCACTGTCTCGCAGCTCGCTCACCTTCAATTATCTCGCCAGGCAGACAGACAGTCATCACTCACCACCATGCTGCTGCTCTCTCGGAATCAAGTTACCGCGGACGCGGCGTCAGATGACTTCCTGCCTGACCTGCCTTTCGTTTCAAAATAAAAGCGATCCCGTGTTTTTCATGCTTTCCCATGCATATTGTTTTATAAAAAAAAAAAAAAAAAAAAACTTTTTTTTTCTCTCTGAAATATTAGGGGAGGTCCGGACCTCCCCGTCCTCATAGCTAGTTACGGCCATGGAGTCAAGACTCGTTGGTGGTGGACTGGGGAGGTGGGTGGGTTGAAACGACAGCTTCGGCGGATGGTTTCAGGGGGAACGAGCAGCCGTGATGCCAACTGCTGCTATGATCCGCCAGAGTCGTAGAACCCTCGCTATATACAGTATAGTAGGAGGAACTGACGACAACTGACATCACAACTGACGTCACACTGCACGGGATGAACTGACGTCACGTCACGCTCGGGCTTGACTGACGTCATGGGCTGATCAGGTAACGTGAATATGGCGGCCTTCCTGATTGAAATTTGGTCCGAAAACCTCACTACTAGGCAACTTAGAGAAACATTAGGGTTGGCTTATCCTCCATACACATGCTGTCAGTCACAACCAATAACAATGTCACTTAAATGCCTCATGTCAATGTTGACATCTTGACCTTGTTTGCTGGTAGAATCACCCCACCCCAAAATAATACTCTCTTTCTGTAACCAATTATGCTTTCCAACCCTCTTGGGGATATATTCAGTCGAAGCTGAAGCAATTGCAGCGTCAAAATCCATAATATTTACAGCCTATTTTTTGAGGTGGTATTTCGTAATCTGCTGCCGCACAGATTTTGATTGCAAAATAGGCATATTTATGGACAACCCACGAAACTAGATATGTAAGCAATTTGGGGGGGGGGGGAATGGTTTATTTTGCGATTTCGAGCTCTAACACAGACACACTTCATTATCCCTTCAAGATTAAGCTTATTTTCAAAAACCCATTTTTTCCCTCCGCTTGATTTCCACTGATTTGTCTGACAGCTTGTGTGCTGCATGCCGAGTGATAACCTTTGCATTTCTAAGCGACCGCCTTCTAAAAGGGGGCTCTGTGTAGAGCCCTGTTCCCTGGGACTTCCCTGGGAGAATATTCACACCGGCAAAACTTCTGGTGTAATTCCACCAAGGTCAGGGGAGGGCAGGAACTCGCAGCCCTCAGAGAAGAACACATCCCCCCCATCCGGAAAAGTTTTCTCCAGCTCTCGTCGACTTCTTCCAGGGCTTAGGGGGCCATATCCAGGGAGTTTTGCGACGACACAAGCCAGCGTCTCTTGATACCGTGCCAGCATCGCTTAGCCCCAGCCTGGCTGTGTGACACTCCTCCTGGCACCAGACTGGGACTTTGGGGCGAGACTTTCAAACGTTATTTCTCATAAAGCCCCGATGAGTCCAATTATGGCTAATTAGTCACCGGGCTGCCATGGTTTATTACGAGTGACAATGGCACATCATCTATAGCTGACAGCGCTGTGTCTCTCTCTTTCTCCCTCTCTCTCTCTCTCCTGCTCTCTCTCTCTCTCTCTCTCTCTCTCTCCTTCTCTCTCTCTCTCTCTCCCCTGCTCTCTCTCTCTCTCTCTCCCCCGCTCCCTCCATCACTCACATTCTCCGCCGTCAGCAGTGACATTGCAGGAATGGAAGACATTATTGAAATAAATAATTCACCCGCACATCTGTTATCTATACACAATAAACATTTCTCTCATCAGCATGGAGACGTGTATGGCTCATCTGTCAGCGCCTTTGACAGGACGATGATTCTGTGCTGAGCTTAGCAGCAGCCGACTGGATGTGTTAGGCTACAGCATGCTGCCTGTGTGTTTGGACTCCTCGCATGCTGTGTGTGTGCTGGTATATAGGCCTACGTTTGGACTGGTTCAGACAGGAAGTTCACCTGGCATGCTGTGTGTGCTGGTAGGCCTACGTTTGGATTGGTTCAGACAGGAAGTTCATCTGGCATGCTGTGTGTGCTGGTATAGGCCTACGTTTGGACTGGTTCAGACAGGAAGTTCACCTGGCATGCTGTGTGTGCTGGTATTAGGCCTACGTTTGAACTGGTTCAGACAGGAAGTTCACCTGGCATGCTGTGTGTGTGCTGGTATTAGGCCTACGTTTGGATTGGTTCAGACAGGAAGTTCACCTGGCATGCTGTGTGTGCTGGTATAGGCCTACGTTTGGACTGGTTCAGACAGGAAGTTCACCTGGCATGCTGTGTGTGCTGGTATAGGCCTACGTTTGGACTGGTTCAGACAGGGAGTTCACCTGGCATGCTGTGTGTGTGCTGGTATAGGCCTACGTTTGGACTGGTTCAGACAGGAAGTTCACCTGGCATGCTGTGTGTGTGCTGGTATAGGCCTACGTTTGGACTGGTTCAGACAGGAAGTTCACTTACAACCGAGGAGAGAGAGAGAGAGAGAGACATTGAGGGGGGTAAGGGCACAGCCAAATTAGTCAAGTCAGAGTCAATTCTAACCAAGTGGCCAACCTCCGGAATTGAATGAAGCCAATGTGGAAGTGCCTTAAACCAGCATTATTTCTAATGCCCTGCAGGGGGCGACTCCACTGGCTGCTAAGAGAAGTATGGAAGTCGTTGGGAAAATTACCGTACTTCTCACTTGATTGATGATCTCAGTAAACACTTTCATGTGGAGTTTATATGGTCTTAATGACCAAAGTCTCCTTCAATACATGATGTTGTTCATTTAAAGACGAGCTGAACCAAAAATTACTTTTCTTTTATTTTAGTTCAAATACCTGGGTATGCAGTGCACCTATTTAATCATGTATGCCAAACAAAATCACAAAAATCTAATTTAGATTTTCACACTTTTTCACATAAAAAGTTCATTTTTCAAGATTTCATTCATAACAGTAATCTACAGTTTGCTGACGTCACCCTGTACTATCAAATTTCTACCCCATTTCAACCAATCATATCACGACATGGCAGCTGTCAATCAAATCTTCATTTCAGGATAATTTTCTCCTCCAAATGAAGGAGAAAATGGCGCCTAGTGCCTGTCATCTGGCAGAATTCCTATCCCATAAACTAACTGCTAACTTGGTCAATTGTATGTTGATCTACACAATAAAGAAAACTGTAATTTCTAAGAATGCAAAGAAATGTAACTGGCTCGTTAAATCTCGCATTCCAGGAATATTGTATTTACCGAAATAGCGATAATGGCGCGCGCATGAGAGCCTGGTTGTCAGGGGTCACCCCTCTGAGATTCCATGCGGGCGGGCAGCACCCATGCATCGGATTGTCCGCTCGTTCTACACAGAAGTAGCTGGCTGCCTGGTACTCTGCGGATCGCACTCGCGTAGCACGACAACACGCTGAATCCCACTCGATTTGGGGGTGGAACACGCCAGGATTGGCCAATGCTAAAGCCAGTCCTCAGAATTGTCAAATCAAATCATCGACACCGTATATGGTCCGCCTCTCAACCCTGTCATCTCAGACAAGATTTGTTTGAGTCTCCGACGCTCGCGCTCTTGCATTCGCCTCCGGTTAACTTCGACTTTAATAAATTATGGTCCCATTTAGACTTTTAGAGTCAAATAGACGATAAAGCAGACTATGTTTTAGGAACTGGGGGGGGGGGGGGGGGGGGTAGTATGATCTCTATATGGCCTGGGCAGGTTTTTAATTAAAAAATGGCAAGATTATTTCCAGCTAATATATGGTTCTCCCTCTATCTCTCTGCCTGTCCGTCTGTGCAGTTTTGATTGTCATGTTAGTACAGTATTTCATACCTGCTGGATAATCCCTTTTTATCTGTCTGTCAATCCATCCAGCTATCTCTGTCTAGCTGTCTTTTATTGTGAAATATTCCAAATGTTTTATGCATGCCCATCAGGATATGTGCTCTCTTTTTGTCTCTCTCTCGCTGTCTGTCTTTCTCATCCTTCCATCCCTCTCTCTCCCCTCAGTCCCTCCCCCCTCCCCTCCCTCCCCCCAGGCTTTATAATAACCAGATTAGCTGGCCTGGGTGAGAGTAGCAGTTACAGCCTTCAGCGACATGCGTGGGGCTAAGAGACCTTAATTAAGAGAGCCATTTATAGTTTCTCATGCCGGAATATAGCAACGCCGCAGCTCTTGGTTTTGACGGAGCTCTGTCTGTCTAGGCGGTCTGTGTCTGTGTCCGTCTGTCTGTCTGTCTGTCTGTCTGTCTGTCTGTCTGTCTGTCTGTCTGTCTGTCTGTCTGTCTGTCTGTCTGTAGGTCTGTCTGTCTGTCTGTCTGTCTGCCTGCCTGCCTGTCTGTCTGTCTGTCTGTCTGTCTGTGTAATATTGTATGGTAATGATATGTAATGCTATAGTATATTATAAGATATTGTCCAGTATAGGTTCATGTAGGATGGATTTGATGGTAGCCAAGGTGACTGAGGTGGGGGGGCGACCTGTTGTCGGCCAGCCAGTAACTGAGCCGGTGTCTCACTCGTCCCTATATGTTATTAGATCTTATAGTATTTTATTTATTTTATTTATTTTATTTGATTATTTTTTTAAAGTATGTTTTTATTAGGATTTGATGGGTTTATTTTTTAATAGCACAAATTGTCTTTTATCTTATTTTATGCTTATTTTTATTGGTTATTCACTGTGCCCCACTTTCCCATATCATTCTCCCCCCTGCGTGGCAGGCACACCCACGCATTACCCTCAGACTCTGACAAGTGCTTGTGGCACTCACACTATCACACACTTACACACATCCAGACATACACACAACAGTACACATTTTATAACAGTCATCATGAGGACCGCAATGGAAATAAGCTGTCAGCTTTATTGCGTTTTTATCCTTTTGATAATGGTGGGCCTGTGTATGTATATATGTATATTGTATATACTGTGTATTCATTATCAATAAAGAACTCAATCAATCAATCAATCAATGTCTGTCTGTCTGTCTGTCTGTCTGTCTGTCTGCCTGCCTGCCTGCCTGTCTGTCTGTCTGTCTGTCTGTCTGTCTGTATGTCTGTCTGTCTACATTGTACTGCAGGGTGTGACTGACCTTCTGACTGGCTTTAATGAGGAGAAGAGAAGGGGGTGAGCTGCCTAATAAACTACAGCAGAATAAGAGACAGTAAAATCTGCAAGCAATGTCTAGGGTGCAGACTCTGGAGAGGATGTGCCATGGGCGCACTTTTTTTGGGGGGGTGACCAAACTCATGCCACCCATGTGTTTAGCTTCACCCCCTCAAGCGGAGTTTCTCTGGCTCGAGCCCATTTCTTGTCAGTCTGTCAGTCTTCTTCTTCTTCTAATGGCTTTCCGGCAGACCGGAAGCCTCGGGGCACATTGCTGCCTCTGACAGTTGGATGGTCTCACTCTAGACCTGGTTCTTCTTCTTTCAAGTTTCCGGTGTTTCTCACACCTCCTCAATCTTGGCTGTCGCGCCTCGTCTCATGTTCCTCTGCTCCTCATCCCTCCTGAGCAACGCGCCTTCACCTTTGTGAAGGGCTCCTCTGTTAGTCCTGTCAGTGCCTCTGACCAAGGCACTGGCAAAAGAACTGGAGTTGGTCCCCGGGCGCTGCACTGTGGCTGCCCACTGCTTCTAGTTCTAGGAAGGTTCCTAGTAGGCTAGAGGATGGGTCAAATGCAGAGGATGAATTTCCCCATGGGGATAAATAATGGATAACTTAACTTAACTTAACTTAACTTAACTTAACTTAACTTAACTTAACTTAACTTAATAAGAGATTTCAGCCCATGGGCGGAAGCCATCGTCTGGTTCCTCAGCTCTCTCTTGTCATCAGTGATGTCACTCTGTCTATGTGAGCAATTGTGATGTCATCGGTGATGTCTTCAGTGATGTCCGTTGAGCAATTGTGATGTCATCAGTGATGTTACTCTGGGACACCTTATTATAGTGGTACGATAGTACTGGACTTCTAAAGGGGAATTCACTGATACCCCTTCACAACCAAGGCAGTTCCATGGCCGGTTCGGAGTCTGTGCCTAATTCTTTGCCTTTCGACAAATTCGCCAAAGAACTGGCCCTCTCTATTGGCTCTTTCTTGGCAAGCACTCGTCACTCGTCTCAATACCAGACCCACGAGAGTTATCCCGCTGATACACTACACTTAGTCATGCTAACTAAGTTACTACATTCTCCAGATCTCTCTGGGTTTGGGACACTTGGCTCCAACATGGTGTCTGAATCCTGGCCTTTCGATTGGTCCCCCCAAAATCCTGGCGGCACAAATCAGTAACGACTAGCGTTCAGGCGCAGCAGCCCATTTTTTTCGAACCACTCCCTCATTGGTGCTACGACCTGTCAGTCATTCAATTCTGACCCCCCTAGAGACCCTCCCTCAAATCAGCCAGCTGGTTGCTGCGAAGTGGCACAGACTATTATGTATGCAGAGTGCAGCGATTCAAAGCAATATTTGAGTCTGGGGAGAGAGACTAGAGTGGCACCGACTCTTTGCTGGACTCAAAGAAAGAAACACTTTCAGGGCAGGATTATAGCCTGATGTAAATCTAGCTTACAGCAGCCATTGCCTGGACCTCACTAGCTTCCCGCGAGGCAGCTTCCAGCCGAGCTGACAGCCCGTTCCCCCCCCCGGCTGACAGTTCTGCTCGTTCTCGCTCGGCGAGGAACTGAAACGTTGCTGCTTTTTTAAAATTCACTTCTTATTTTGTGCACGTTGAGGAGCACTGTTTGATGTCTGGAATTAAAGAGACAATATTTCGGCATTGATCTCAGCATGCGGGGCTGCTTATTGGGCCGTTTCTTTCCTTAGCCCGGAGATATTGCTACGCGGGGTATCTCCGCTGTCGACACCTTTAATAAAAACATATAGTTCCACTGGGACCCCTTTAAAAGTGTCAGTATTGCTACACCTGAATAAAGGCGTCTCTATTTACTACGGTGGAAACATGCCTCAGTCTGCACCTTATTCAATTTGGTGTTGATATGACTTACATTACAGTCAGCGTGGGTAGTGGGGTTTGTATGAACAGACGCAGCAGTTATTCATACAGTCAAAGAGAAGGGAAGGGAAGGCCGCGGGTTTAGGATAACAAATTAGCATGTGATTACAAATATCATTAAAGGGGAATTTCATATAATTTCAGCATGTAGGCGACATCTTTTATTCAGCACGATACGCCGCAGGGCACTTTGGCTTGTTTACGTGAGCAGCCATTACTGTTTCCCATAGGAACAAACGCTGATGGAGAAGCGGGCTGCTATGAAGAGCTATGGAATTACAGAAGATAGTAATGATATGTTGTGAGCAGTCTGCTTTAGAAAACCACTGCACTATACTCTAGTACTGCACTATACTCTATGCATAGTACTGCACTATACTCTATGCATAGTACTGCACTATACTCTATGCATAGTACTGCACTATAATCTAGTACTGCACTATACTCTATGTATAGTACTGCACTATACTCTATGTATAGTACTGCACTATACTCTAGTACTGCACTATACTCTATGTATAGTACTGCACTATACTCTATGTATAGTACTGCACTATACTCTATGCATAGTACTGCACTATACTCTATGCATAGTACTGCACTATACTCTATGCATAGTACTGCACTATACTCTATGCATAGTACTGCACTATACTCTATGCTGCATAGTACTGCACTATACTCTATGCATAGTACTGCACTATACTCTATGCTGCATAGTACTGCACTATACTCTATGCATAGTACTGCACTATATAAAATGACTGACGGCACAACAGAAACAAATTATGGTATTTGCTGTGGATGGTACAGTAATACTTAATGCTTAAATCATCAAATCATCAAATCATTAAATCAAGACAACATTCAATTTTCATATTTGATATTAATATTGCTCATAATATTTTGTTGGCTTGTGTTATGTGCTTGTGTGTGTGTGTGTGTGTGTGTGTGTGTGTGCGTGCGTGCGTGTGTGTGTGTGTGTGTGTGTGTGTGTGTGTCTGTGTGTGTGTGTGTGTGTGTGTGTGTGTGTCTGCGCGTATGTGTGCAAGCTGGCACCACACCTTGAGAGCAGCCACAATTTCAGACAGTCATCAATAAGGCGTTTCGCTCTCCTCTCCAATGTCGTTTGTCTGGCCGACAGAAACCAATAGGAATCCATTATATTGAGCACCATCTTGATTCCAATTGGACAGTCAGGCCTCTCACACTGTCCTGACAGTGACCAATCGAATGCTAAGATACAGTATCTGCTGTCCAATACAGTTCAAGGAGAATGGAGGAAGATTGGGATTCTTAATTGTTAATAGACTTGGTATAGCAGATTGTGTTCTCTATCTTTCTCCTTTCCTTGGGGTTTAAAGAAAAAATAGTCTTACCTTTTTACCTTGACCTTACCGTTATTAATGTAGCACATCGCTGTCATAGATGATCATAGGTCA
>NC_139649.1:4457342-4472342 GCF_964638095.1 Poromitra crassiceps
CTGTTCTACTTTTGCAAACATTTTGGTAAACAAACCCCGTCACTGGGTGGCAACGGAAATGGGACCCTATGGAGCGCGTGAGTTTGAGCGTCTGGCTCCAGCCGGCTGACCGTGTTTACATTTTAAGAACTGCAACATTTTAAAAAGTTCACACAACTTTAACATGACATGCACATATACATCAAACTCTTGAGCTAATTCTGCTCTCACTCAGAATGTCAAAATATAAGCGATGTGATGTACTGTATAGTTTTTGAGATATTAACGTTTGTTTGGCACAACTCATACTAGTTAACTGCCGCAGGGTTCCGCATTTCTGGGTGGTTGTGACATCACGTTGATTCATCCTATATTGTCGTGTATTAGCCAACAACAGCACATACTCCCTCTCCTGTGATATTATTGCTTAACTATATCATCATGATACACTGGTGTCCTAGAAAGTAACAGAGATAAAAGACTTTATGATCACACAACAAAGGAACATTCAGTCCTGTCATTTTCCTTCTTCAGGTCTTTATGGCATTCTCAAAGTGACACACACACACACACACGCACACGCACACGCACATGCGCACACACACACACACACACACACACACACACACACACACACACACACACACACACACACACACACACACACACACACACACACACACTGTGTTTGGAGAAGGCAGGTAGAAACTCGTCAAGCTGCAGTAATTTAGAGGGGGAAGAGGGAAGAAAGAGAAGCATTTCACCAGACAAGAATGTGTTATTTACTTTACAAAAGCAATAGAGAGCCAAAGTGGAACGTCACTTCCTGCTTCAGCACTGTACCAGAGATTTTCATCCGCCATTTATTTTCCCATAGACATTTCGTAAAATGCTTATACAAATAGTTTTACTTGGTCAAACTAGAAGAAACAAGTAGACTAGTAAACTAGTAGAACAACTACAATTGCGGATTTAAAGAAAATATTTTTTCGATTTTTTAAAGTTTTGCTCCGAATGAAATGTTCTATGGTCTCTCCCGATTCTAAATATAGCTGAACCATTTGGTTTGAACAAGTACAACTCTTTTTATAAGCATTTTACGAAATGTCTATGGGAAAATAAATGGCGGGTGAAAATCTCTGGTACAGTGCTGAAGCAGGAAATAGGCGGTGATTTGGCTCTCTATAGACGGTCTGTGGGGTGGGTGGGTGGATGGGAGACTCACACGTCACTGTTGGCAGAGACAAGGTCAAGAACACTCAGCGTGACAAGATGAGTGATTGGAGAGGAGTTTAAAGCAGAACCTGTCCCATTACATTCACTGGGAATCAGACAGGTGTGCGTGTGTGTGTGTGTGCGTGTGTGTGTGTGTGTGTGTGTGTGTGTGTGTGTGTGCATGTGTGTGTGTGTGTGTGTGTGTGTGTGTGCGTGCATGTGTGTGTGCATGTGTGTGTGTGTCCACACCTCAGGAGGAGAGAGATACCAGTAGATGAGGGGAGACAGCTGAAACGGTGAGATCCGACAGCGGATAGCCAATATGGTGTAAACCTGCTGCTGTTTGCTTTGAAGACTTTTAATTCTCAGCACGAGGGTTGAGAGGAGAGCATGTTCTCACAAGCCCCGTTTACACTGCCATTTCAAGCCCCGTTTACACTGCCATTTAAGCCCTGTTTACACTGCCATTTCAAGCCCCGTTTACACTGCCATTTCAAGCCCTGTTTACACTGCCATTTAAGCCCCGTTTACACTGCCATTTCAAGCCCCGTTTACACTGCCATTTCAAGCCCTGTTTACACTGCCATTTAAGCCCCGTTTACACTGCCATTTCAAGCCCCGTTTACACTGCCATTTAAGCCCCGTTTACACTGCCATTTCAAGCCCTGTTTACACTGCCATTTCAAGCCCTGTTTACACTGCCATTTAAGCCCCGTTTGCACTGCCATTTAAGCCTTGTTTACACTGCCATTTAAGCCCCATTTGCACTGCCATTTAAGCCCCGTTTACACTGCCATTTAAGCCCCGTTTACACTGCCATTTCAAGCCCTGTTTACACTGCCATTTCAAGCCCTGTTTACACTGCCATTTAAGCCACGTTTACACTGCCATTTCAAGGCTGGATGTTGCTATTCCACCTCGCCGTCTTGTGTGAACAGTATGGACAAAATAAGCGTCACTCTGTTAAATGACATAATGTAATGTAAGGTAATGCAATTTTGCAGCATCTCTTTCAAGTTTTTACAGCACTTCTACAATAGTTGATGAATTCTGGCCATCCTAGTGTTGAAATGACTCCCACAATCCCAAACGTCCCCTTCAGCTCGCCTCCATGAGGAATTCTTTGGAAAATCACCATTAAAATCGACCTATGTAAAAAATAGCTCAGGACTTGAGGATTAAGAGCTGTGTGACTATTAGGCAGAATTAATACTAGAACGAGGCCACTAATTGAAGATAGAGCCAGGGTGAATGCATGGCATTAAATGAAACTATAATCCTTGTGAGCGCCCCCTGGGGAAATAGGAGGGAGAGGCGTCTGTGATGATGGCTACCACTGTGTTTCCGATCATTATCTATTACTACTGCATGGAGGCACAAAGATCTACACAGAGTATGGTGGAAACACTTGTTTAAGATGTCAACATACAGCGTCGACGAGCATTTAAACTGAACACTATTAATCACAGAAAGACAATAGACTTGGTGAGTTCAGTCATTCGACCCTCAGTGTGCGTCTCGCTGGAAAGTCCTCGTGATAACATGGACAATAGCCAGACTGTAGATGAGTGCATGAGCTGATCTCAATGACTTCTTCCTCCAGGACTTTCACTGGGATGGATAGTTAGATAGATAGATGGATGGATAGATAGTTGATTTATTTTCAATTTAATGATCCTTCACCTTCTCGAAAAAAGATAAACTGTCCAATGTGCAATGTTCAATCTTGTACTTTTGTTCAATTACTGAAAAGAGATTCCGTCAGCTCAATTTACAACTCATAAAGTCTGTCACAGAGAGAACAGATCGTCGACCAGAGGACTGAAGGGATTTTTTATTCCCGTTTGTCGAGTGAATTTTTCACCTGCTTCTCCCTGTACATTTCCCCGTCTTCTTGTCTTGTTCAGTAATAATAATCATCATTATCATTCCAGTTGTAAGAAGTCATCTGAATATTACAAAAATAAAATTGTCGCTCCTGTTGCGTGAAAATCTTCTAACTGTGATTTTGTTTTTCCTACCTCCGTGAGTGAGAGAAGTTGAGCTCGTCTGACCCACATGGTGCTCAGGTGCAGGATTACGTCCAAATGGAAAGATATGAAGATCCCAGCAAGTTCGTAGCAACGTGTTGTCCCACAACGTCTTCACTAAAATCACATTGAGACCACGAGAAATTCTGCATTCTGGGTTTGTTTGTCATACTCTAAAAAACATTGTGTGGAGATACGTGTTTTTTTTTTTACCAAGAATATGCTCGAGCAGAAATATGTATGGAGATTGTTATATGACAGCTGCAAAGAGGTTTATGAGGCATAAAGGCTGAGTTAATGTGACACATCGTTACACTGCATCAGAAAATGGCAACAAATGAACAAGTGGACAATTAAATATTAACCAAAGAAAGGACTCCTCATTTTGTGGGCTACAGCTGACTTGGCTACTGTGAGTAATGACTGGTTAGATGAACACACAGACAGAACATCTGTCCTTGTGCTTTGTGGTTCAGATCAGATCTTTCTGGTTCTTGCCTGACAGCCATGCTGCAAAGATCAGTCTTGTTAAAAGCCTGCATCAACCAATTCCATCAGGCCGTGTTGTAGTTGTAGCTACTCCAGTCCAGGAGTCCTGGCCTCATTTTCACGACTCGTGACTCCACTTGGTCTTGAGCACTGATGACTTGGACTGGAACATTCATGTATTTGGACTCGGAGGTTGAAGATGAGGACTTGGACTTGTTCATTTATATACTTTTTGTAATAGGCCCTAAAATAATTTGGCATATATTGATAGCTATATTAATACTGTGACAGTATTTAATTTCGTGCAAAGGCAGGCACGCGTGTTCCACCTACATGTGGATTCACACTCATGTTCAGTAACTCCGGACTCGGGTAATATGGAATCAACTCGGACTTGGTCTCCGCCTCCAACACTGGGGACTCAAGACTCAACTTGGACTGGAGATATATAGTGGCTTGACTACAGCCCTGACATCAGGAGTGCGAGTATATAGAATGCATTCTATATAACCCATTGACTTCCTTAGTTTGTCTTTTCTACAGCCCACATCTACACCCTGCAAGAGTCATTCACTCAACACATCTAAACCCTGCAAGTCATTCACTCAACAGATTTCAAAAGGCAACAGAGCCAGAGTGAGAGAACATGCACGTTATGCACTTCTGTGTGTCGGTCTTCTTTGGTTTTCTTCTTCTTTCAAGCATAACCCAGTCTTCCAATTATCCAACTGTTTGGCGTGCTGCCCCTCCGGCGTGGGCCTCTGAGTGGAGCAGGAGTTCTGCGCCAGGCAGGTTTAATGCCAGTTTGGACTTTTCCTTGAACCTTCATGCACGCTAGTGGGTGGCTGTTCCAGAATTTGATGATATTCATCTAGTATCTAAGAATAGGAGTGCTGAGGACTAGTGTGTATAAGGAACCTAGGAGAGTTTGACCTCCTAAATCATAGTTAAGTGTACGGTGGAGTAGTCTGATCATCGATCGTACTCTGAGGCTTCTATTCCGAGAAGTCCTCCTGTTCTTGGATGCATTAAGTAGAGTGATGCTATTCTCAGATGCTTTATAAACTACAACCACTCCGCTTCAAAGTGTCCTACAGGAACCTTGTATCCAGGCCCGGTTCTACGGGGGTGCAAAAGCACGCATTGCACCCTTATTTTAATTGTCTGCATGCTCATTTTAATAAATGCTGCAGCTGCACACTTACTGTTTAAACTAGAATTATAATTGTTGTTTTTCTTAGTTCTTGATGTGAATTCATGGCTTTTTCGCACCTATCATTATATGGTCCAAATATTTCAGTAAAGCACTTGAAACACTTGAAATATTCTTGCTTGGGTGGTATCATTCTACCGTACTTGAAATTATGGTAAAATGCATTATTTTTAGTAAAATAACGGGCCCGGCCTTTGGCCGGGCATCTGCACCCCTTCCTATCTAGGATTCATCCCTAGTCATCTTGTTCTGGAACCGGCCCTGCTTGTATCTCTCTTTACCATAACAAACAGCTTCCACCACCCGTTGTGTGTAAAAAAACAACATGCTATATAACTATAGGCTGGGTATCGATACACAATATCTTTAAGGTATCGACCGAAATAACCATACCAAGTAGTAATATAATAATACCAAGTAGTATTGAATCTTCTCCACTCAAAAAATACTGCATTCGATCCTTAAAGTGTGCACAGATCAAAAAATATATATATATTTGAATGGTTTTGCTCGCAGCCAATCACCGCAAGCGTTCTTCGATTAAATGTGACATGTGATTGGCCCAACCAACCATACAGTGTGTGGTGGGTAAGTGGAGCATGGTGTATGGGACAGAGTTGGCAGTTCAGCGTGCTGAAGGAAATATATAAAAGGTATCAAACAAAGTACTCTATTGGTATCGGTATCATTTTAACGGTACTGTATCGGCGCTGGTGTCATACTTTTTCTAACCCATACCCAGCTCAAGTCATGACCGTCAAACTACTTGCAATAACTTGTGAAATCTAAAAAATACACCCAGGCATGAATGTGGAAAAATAAATCAGCTTTCCTCAGTTCGTGTGAAGTTGGCTTTTTTCTGTGATACAATGTTGCAGCAGGATCTACTGACAGAACGGCACTCCAGATCGTTTCAGCAACTCCCCTGTGATTGATTGAGCTTGTCTGGCGCATTGAAGCCGATTGATTGGGGCCCCCATAAAATGCAAACTCGGCACATCTGTAATCTTTCAGACAGGCGCGATCAGATCAGACGCACATTGGAGTTGAAGATTTCCACGTGCGATCCTTCTCTACACCGCAGTCTGGCTGGAGGTGGTTGAGTTATGCGAATGGGCTGCAGGCTCTTTATATACAGCAGAACAGTTCACCCCAAAATGAAAATGATGTCATCATCTAGGCCAGTGCTGACCCCCCCCCCCCCCGATTTTTTATCCAGAATGCAACTCGGGCAAGTTATCAGATATCTGCACTGATTGCAAAGCGTGGACGAGCTTTTTCATGTGGTGACTTTGTGAAACAGTGTCTGAATGTGGCTGCGGATACTGGGCTCTATTCTCCCACAGGCCATCGGCGCTATTACGGGCCTTAACCGCAAAAAAACGTGCCTTGCGCCTGTTTCGGCAAGATAGCAATAGGCTTTAGGCTGCCAAATGCGCTTTAGGCCGAATGGGCGTGGCGCAGTCCCAAAGTGGGCGTGTCGGCGCTAAATACCAGCCTAGTTATATCTTGGGAGCTGGCCTACATTTAGCGCTTTGCGCTTTTGAAAAGCAGGCCTATTCTTTGCCTTCACTGCTTCTTCTCTGTCACCCTTCTCTCTCTCTCTCTCTGAGTTCCCAGCATGCATTGTGTTTCTTCATTTCGCTACTAAATAGCCACCAAATGAGCCAAAATAGATATAAAAGGTAGTTCTAAATTAATGTGTAATGGTAACACAGCCTGCCATTGTCAACATTTCAATATTGGACCAAATAAAACCTCGAAATGAAAACACCACCCTATGTGAAACATATATGTCCTCCTGGGCATATATATACCCCTTGTCGAGTTAACGTGATTTAGAGAAGTAACAGCGGAACGCGCTTCGGAATGCGCTTCTAATGGCATCTGCTATACTGTGATGTTCCTCCAATAACTTGGCCCTATTTCACATTTAGTTTTACAATAAAAACACATTTATGCAATGACTTGACATAATGTAGGGTATATTTATGTGCATCATCCTTCCTGCAGCAGGCGAGAGAAAATGATATCTTTCTGGACAAACTTTCACCAATCTAATAGGCTATATTTTTCTAGCTGATGCATAGAACATTATTTTCACTTTGATCTTGCTATAGTGTAGCGTATTTACATGCTTGCAGTATTGAAACTGCAGTTAGATTGGTTTGAGAAGCATAATAATATGGAATAATAGCCTATAATGCAGACAGACAGGCTGGATGAAGGGAGGGGGGGGGGGGCAGAGCGTTTGGCTTTCATCTGGTTTTGCGGGATCACTGGAATTGGAGCTAAAAAGGCAAGCGTGCGATTCGTTTATTGCACTTATCCAATGAGCATGACGGTGCATAATTTTACGCCTAAAAGGCGTGGTTGTAATGCTTTGGGCTGCATCTAGCGCCAGCACGACGATATCAAGTGCGCCTTTCCACGCCCACTGCTTTGATCTGCGCCTGCCGCTCGGCCTAGAAACTGCGCCGATGCAACGATAGGGGCCACTGTGTTCACTCCTGAGATTGCATCCCTGCAAATTGTCATGGCAAATTGTTTACAAAAGATGGACAATAAAGCTGATTTTCAAAGTACCTTGAGGATTTTTCAAGTTGTGAATTAAGTCAAATTTCTCTCTTGATTACAAAGGTGGAAAATACAACTGATCAAATGTTTAAGCTCCCCACAAATGCAGATGTTTTTTTTAAATATATATAACCAATTGCAAATTATTACAATTACCAAACAGATAAAAAGTAGATTAGGCTATTATATTGAAATGTTATTTTAGATTTAGAATGTTAATTTTCTATAAAACACAATACATTTTAATGTAATTCCACAACGTTTATTTTTGGCCCTCGGCCCTCCACCCAGATTGAGTTTTGATCTAGGCCATGAGTTTTCAAAGTCTGAGACTGTGGGCCTCCCCTTAGACAAAGCTTGGAAAAAGCCCAATTCCTGGATGCCTCTGGGATCATGATTATGTTCCTGGATGCCTCTGGGATCATGATGATGTTGTTTGATCCTCAGACACTCAACAGTTGAGCCAAGATAGCCTGATAGCTGTTTGACACACTTCAGACTACACCAAATAAATACATCAAAAAGGTCGGTCTGAAGGCATTATTTGTTCCCTGACTCTGGGAAAGTGGAAGAACAGTAATATTCACCAAAACGACCGTATCTCTGAACTATCTCTTTAACCAAATCACACACATTTTAGGCTAGTCTGATGGAACATTTTTCACCTGCGATTCATTAACATGACAGAATTTAACATTTTGGGAGAACTATTCCTTTTATGGAATATCTTTACCCTTAGCCCTCCACCCACCACCTCTCTACTACACCATCAACCACACGCAGCTTAGAATCGCCCTTTACATTTCAGAATTCCTCGTCAAATCCACAGCTTTGGCAGCCAGCGCCTCCTGTTCAGTGTCTTTGTGCAGCACAAAATGCTGAGAAATGCCCCGTCGCATTGCAGATTTTTGTTAACAAGCCCGGTGCTAAAAGGACCTTGTCATGTCCTTATGATACACAGGCACCCAATCTGACAAGGTGTCTCAATCAAACCCAGATCAATCCCCCATTAATCTCTGTCATCCCTGTGATCCGTGTATCCATTTCAGCGACTAGGCATGCCTGGGGAATACATCCATCACCATTCCCCCACCCCCCCTTCCAAATTAAACTGTGTCATGAGCGATCAGGGGGGGGCGCCGCCGAGCTGGCAAATTGCTTACATCTAATCAATATTGTAAGTAATCAATGCAAATGATCTGTATGTAATGTGTGGGTAAGAGAGATGGAGCTGAGAGCGTGTTTTCACAGCGTGGCCTTTTTAATGGGCAGAGCTTTCAAACTGAATTGTCCAACTAGTCATTCAATAGCAGGATGATATAATACAAAAAGGACAGTGGTATATATATATATATATATATATATATATATATATATATCGCGCCTGTCTATATATATATATATATATATATATAGACCATTCCAATGAGTCATAAGAGCTACGGCAAGCCGTCTAGGGACAGAAAACCCCTTGTGGACAAAAAGTCCAGTGACAGTGACCAAAAGCCTCAAATCTATGTATGTGTGTATATATATATATATATACTGTATATATATAAATATATATATATATATATATATATATATATATATATATATACTGTATATATATATATATATATATATATATATATATATATATATATATATATATATATATATATAAACCATTCCAATTGTTCAATTGAGTCATAAGAACTACGGCAAGCCGTCTAGGGACAGAAAACCTCTTGTGGACTTCGGATGGTTTGATCAATTCAAGGCTAAGTGGAAGCAGTAGAAAAGTGACAGTGACCAAAAGCCTCCTCCATAATAAACATCAATCCTGTTTGCGATGGCATGATGATGACACAATAACACACTTCCTGTCGGAGGAAATAACCTCCCAACGGCGCCGGCTGGTTGGCGGGAGTCGAGTCAGATACACGGATGGAAAAAGGGTGATTTTTTGTATCGTACCAGTTGGTTTTATTATGACAATGCACACTTGTTAAGCAAAAGAGCCTTGGCATCCTGCAAAAACCAACAACATCATGACATTATATACGCATCACTTCCTTGAGCCGGCCTGGACCAGTCGCCAAACGGACTGCTGCACCTTACATCATTATTGCAAAGGGTCACTCTCAGTCGAAACTCATCAGCAAAACTTAAGGACATAAAAATAAAATTTGTGATTACATAAAATATGGGTCATTCCAACTTTGAATAGTGGGAGATACACTTTGATATGCAAACACACACACGATAAAATAAAACACTTGAAATATGTGACCCCATGAGAGAGAGAGAGAGGGGGAGAAAAAAAGTGTACATAATTGAATCATAATTGAATCTCTAAGCTAAGATTTTACAAATCGCAGAAGACTAATCATTAATCATGATTTCTTTTTCATAATCAAACAATTTGAGGCTGTATCAAAAACTTTGTAAAAAAATTAGATAGAGATTTTCATCGAGCGTTTTTCAGTGTTTTCCCCTCGAGATGAGCTAATTACTGGAAACTCTGTGTTGTTTCTTAGCGACAGTCGCCTCCTCCGCGACCTCTAAAATGTGAATATCTGTACAATCCCGTCTGGGACAGTCTCCATGGCACACGCTATGTTTCTCCAACGACCGCCTCGTTACATAAAAAAATAATTATTCCCTGGTCCAAAATAAACCGTAGGGCTCTTCTTCCCATTCACGTCAACGTTGTACTTTTACACACTTTCAACCTGATGGACGAACTAGAAAAGATCTTGTTGCATCACCGAAAAGGCAGAAATGGCGTTCTACGCTTGCTATAGCTTTTGCTAACTTGCTCATTTGAAGTCAACAACGTGGAGGGGACAGAGAGGGTTCTTGCATTCATCCAAATCCACGTGAAAGTACAACCTCACAAGTTGGATCATAGTACGTATTCAAAACAGTAGTTCATTTATTTCTCTTCCCGAACCACGAGTGAAAGTTCTGACTTTCATCCAGTGTCTCATGATTCCCTCTCCCTCACAGATCTGAAACAGTGCACGGTCCAACCTAGTTCTCTCGTTTACACCGACAGTTACAGCCAAGCCTGCTGGATGTGAGCACGTCTGAGGAGGGTGAGGTTTGCCGTTAATGGAAACCATCGTTAGCGACCGATTATTAATTTTTTTACAAATAAGGGGAAAAAGAGCACCTGCGGCTTATTTTAGTGAGGCACTCCTTTCCTCCACCACCCCGAAAATAGATATAATAAACACAATCTATCAGAACATCTTCCAGATATACAGTGACGTTTTAAAACCCATAAAACAAACAAATCATTTATTATCATCTCTAAAATCTTTTTTAGGCTACCTTGTTATTCTCATCTTTACTAGACATTGTGAATAAGGATAGAAACAGACAGCTAGTGTTAAAAGGCAAACCGTATTGAGTCTGAATACACACACACACGCACGCACGCGCGCGCACACGCTCTCTCACACATACACACAATCACACGCACGCACGCACGCACGCACGCACACATGCACGCACGCACACGCACGCACGCACGCACACGCACGCACACGCACCCAGGCCCACCATTGCCTTGTGTTGTCTGCAGGGAGACGATTCGAGCTCCTTGTGATCGTGTGTTATTTTCATTTCATATTCAGAATCTCACTGTCCTTATTAAAAACCAGAGTTGTTGCCTGCAGTGGTCTGATGGCAGTTCATTGTCTTCTCGTATTATTCAAAAAGCGAGACAAAAGAAGAGCTGTTAGGCAGAGAGGATTTTGAATTGACGTCAGTCCGGGGGAACAAAAAAAAACAGAACAATCTGGGGATAGACACTCAGGAAAAAAAAGAAAAGGCCAGTTTTCAAAACAACGGAGAGAAAAAAAACCAAAGCGCAGGGAAGGGAGAGCACATTTCCCAATTGTCGCTGCTGCTGACCAACTGGTCGGCCCGTAAGCCAACGTGACGAGAAGTTGTTTGTCCTTTGCAGGCCACCGTAGTAGCTGGGCTAACACTGAAACAGTAGTCCCTCCCAGCTTTTTCAACCAGCCCATCTGTACTGTAAAAGCCCCTCCCCACCCATCACTCCCCCTCCTAAACCAAGTCCCCCTTTAGCTGTTCTGTACGTATAGCACCTCTTTGCATCCCTCCCGCTGTAAATATCCAAAACAGACAAGACATCAGCATGGAAACCGCCACAGTTCCTCAGGCATCCTCTCCCTCCAGCCTATGAGGGGAGGGCTGGACCAGTCTTAGGGCGGGACATAGGGCGGTGGGGATCTGTAGGGGGTCATGTTCTTGGGACGGGAGCCCTTGCCCTCCATGGGGGCGGTGAACGGAGGCGGGGGCTGGTAGGGGGGCGCGTTGGGGTCCTCGTCCCGCAGGGCCGTGTACTCCCCGAGCATCTCCTGGTTGAGGGGCGTGGTCTCTGGCGTGCCCATGTTGGGGTACTCGGGGGGCGGGAGCGGGGGCTTCTCCTCCTGCAGAATCAAGGGCATGCTGGAAGAGGGCGGCGGCTTCGAGTCGTCCAGCTCGTCGGCAAAGATGATCGGCACGCCTTTCTTGATGAAGGTGGCCTGGTCCTCGATGGTCAGCTTGCCCTTTCGTTTCTTCCTGTAGCAGATCATGGCGATGATACCGGCGATCAACAAGATGGCGGCCACCACCACGGCCGGGATGACCGTGTGGAGATAAACGTCTTCGACGGGCTCCCGGCCTGTTCCGTGGGCTGGCGTGACCGGTACAGGTTCAGGTATATCGATTACTCCCTCTGGGATGAAGGAGTACGTTACGCAACTCGCTCTCCCCTTGACCGTGACGTCCATTGGTCTGAAGTCTGGCTCCATAGCGCTCCTGAACTTCTTCGAGGGCTTTCCGTCATTAGTGGCGAGCATCTTGCTCATGGCTGTGATCTGTTCCTTTGGACACGGGTGATGCGGGAGGCTGGTGTTCGTCCACTCGACCACAATGGACCCTTTGCTGATGTTTCTCAGGCTCACCGCGCTGCTGTTGCGGTCACCAAGTGCGTACGCCAGCTTCTTGACCAGAGCGATCTTCTTGTGGATGTCGTTGGTGACTGACCGTGGCTCGCCGTCCAAACGCGCCGTGAAGATCACGGGGCTCTTGTCGTTGGCAGGCCAGCGGTTCACCCGCACCTCAAAAGCATCGATTGCATTCAGGCCACCTTTGTCAGTTGCCTGCATGAAATATTCATGCTTCCCCACCTGTTGAACATCAGGCATTCCGTAGAGAAGTTGGCTGGTGGTGTTGAACTGGATCCAGGAGTCTCCACCCACCTCCGTCATAATGTTCTGTCGCAACGAGAGCCGCAGCTTGTCTGTGGTGCCGTCCTCTGTATCGAAGAACGTATCCGACGGGATCTTGACCTCGAAATAGGTGCCCACCAACGCGTTGACCTGGTCGATGGGGTTACGCAGCTCGGGCTTGGTGTTGTGTGGGTCCGGGACCGGGATGACACCCGCAGCGGGCGTGGTGCGCCTCGGTGGCCTGGCTGTGGTTGTCTTAGGCTCTCTGGGCACCGGCGTGGTTTTTGGCTTCTTGGGTTTCCTAGTGGGTCTTCTGGTAGGTGCGGCTGGAGTGGCGGTGGCTTCCACATATGTAGGCCTGGTCACGGTTGGCTGGATGGGGACGACGGTGCTGCTGGTGGTCTCCATCACCCTGGTGGGTTGAGGTGGACCCAAGGTCGGGGTGTGAGCGATAGACTCGCGGACCCTGATTGTAGGCTTTCCCGGCAGGGGAACGGGGCCCCTCACCGGGGGAGCAGAGCTCTCTGTTGGTGCAGCGATGGCAGGAGAGGAGAGCGTCGGGACGATCCTCACCGGAGGCTCCACCAGAGTCGTGGGAGGAAGCACGGTCAGAACCGGGGTCGGGGTGTTGTTCAACTGGCGCCTCACCCGCTTGGGGATGTGGGGTTTCTTGTTGGCAATGTGCCATCCCACCACAGGGTAGCCGAGCTTGGCCGACATCGCGCCCTCCTTGGCGGGAGTCTGGACACTGCTGATGTTTGGTACTGTGCTCTGGTCCAGAGAGCAGCCCAGCTTCCAGGATAGCAGAGCTCCGTTCTCCACCACCTGAAGAAACGAGAAATGTATATAAACATCGATTTGTTAACTCAATCCGTCCACGTGTTCATTAATTGTCCAGCTTTGTATCATTACGCAAATGAACAATGTTTAACTTCCCTCCATCTTGCCTGGACCGAAAGCTCCCGAACTTCCTAGTCCAAATGATGTCATAATGATGTCATTTGGTCCAGGAAGTTCTGTTAATGAAGGTAGAGAGAGCAATGATATCATAGTGATAGTACTGTAATAGTGATAGTGACAGTAATAGTGACACCATGGCAAAACTGCTGACATCATTATGACATCATTTGGACCAGGAAGTTCTGTGAATGAACGGGGAGCGCTCAGTCCAGGCAAGATGGAGGGAAATTAAATATGTGCATATACTACCGATTTTGTAATGATATAAAGCTGGTCTCTCGCTCGCTCACTCACTCACTCACTCACTCACTCCCCACCCACCTTTTTGGCATTGCCCGGCCCAGCCATGAAGGCCGACATGTCGAACAGCCTGTTGTTGACCACAGGGAGGATCTTCATGTGCTGGAGGTCCACCCCAGAGAAGCTCCTCATGTCAGCCAGCAGATCCACCCTCTGCTCTGAGGTCATCTTGGTCAGATCTGCATCCAGGATCACCGTCAGCACCGTCACCGGCTCCTCGCCGCCACACAGGAACGGCTGCACGCTGCCATCGCCCGGGGCTTGGTTGAGCGCCAGCTGGGCCGAGTCTGTGTCCAGGTGGTCCTCAGGGTGCACCTCGATGGAGAAGACCTCCGACGAAGAGGAGGTCTTGCTGTGGTTGGAGATGGAGACGGAGATGTAGTGGAGGCCCTTGTCCTCCTCCAAAGGTAGACCCTGCAGGACTCTGCTGGTGGCATCCCAGTGCAGCCAGCCAGGGAGGGAGTCCTTCCCAGTCTCTGCGATCTGAGAGAGAGAGAGAGAGAGAGAGAGAGAGAGAGGATTATTTTACTTATTAAAAAAGGAGACATGACGAATGAGGCACGGTTTAAAGATTATCACAACCATTTAAAAACGGAACGACATTTTAATTTGAAAGATCAAGAGATGAATATGTATTAATATGTCTGATGAATATCAATCAAGCAAATCCAACTTTCAAAAGCACGCATGGCAAGATTACATCTTAATCTGAGGCAGACAGAAAGAAAACAATACAAAAATATAAAGTGAAGTGTTGACAAGAATTTAACAGAAAAAAACAGATTATCTGATCATTGTTAACAACTGCGGCAATATTTTAAAACTTGATTCTTTCCCAGTTAGGAAGTAACATTGTTCAGATTGCGTATGAAGTGCAGGTCTATTTAGCCATTTCCTGTGATTAAAACTCAAGCTAATTCTTAAGGCTAAATGGAAAGATGAGGAAAAAGAGACCTGCATACTGAGATCAAACTACGAGGTTTTCACAGCAACGTCTTATATG
>NC_139649.1:4477342-4479842 GCF_964638095.1 Poromitra crassiceps
TTCAAATTTGGCTGGTGGCTTATTAACATAGGGTCCTGTGATGTGATGAACTCAAAATGCTAAATAATAAAGAAATATTTCTGGTTTCCAGGGACTTTAATGGATTTGGAAGTTGGACACCCTCGTTAATGTTTTACTTCCTGCCTTTTAGACACAAAATGGCCACTGTGGAAAAAAGGGCAATCACAGCTGCCAGCCCCCGTGTGGAGGCAGCGGCAGTGGGCACGCCCCCATCTGTTTGGCCCCGCCTCCTCCACCCGCCCCCCCCTACTAAGAAGACTGTTCATTCAAACCGGAGGAATGATAATCTCATCAAAGTCAGGGTCTGTTTGATCATCTCTTTTTCACTGATACACACACACACACACACACACACACACACACACACACACACACACACACTCGCAGTACTATAAGCTCTGGTGATGGCAGTGTGGTGTGTGTGTGTGTGTGTGTGCGTGCATGCGTGTGTGTGTGTGTGTGTGTGTGTGATGGACAGGCGTGACGCATGGCGAGACGTGGTGGCGTATCGTCGTCATCATCATCATCCTCACTTGACTTGGCTCTTCTCCGCCTGCTGTGAACCAGCTCAGCTGTTTTGTTTGAGTTCTAATCCTGCACGGCTCAGAGTCACAGTATGTTGACGCGTGCTGCTATTATATTAATAATATATATATATATAACGCTCGGGCAGAGAGATGCTGATAGCTCATGTTATGGATCGTGAGTTCAATGTCACTGTAATATCTCTGTGCGTGTGGATCACAGCCTCTCTCTCTCTCTCTGTATCTCTCTCTCTCTGTATCTCTCTCTCTCTCTGTATCTCTCTCTCTCTCTCTCTCTCTGTATCTCTCTCTCTCTCTGTATCTCTCTCTCTCTCTCTCTCTCTGTATCTCTCTCTCTCTCTCTCTCGCTCTCTCTGTATCTCTCTCTGTATCTCTCTGTATCTCTCTCTCTCTGTATCTCTCTCTCTCTCTCTCTCTCTCTCTCTCTCTCTCTCTCTCTCTCGCTCTCTCTGTATCTCTCTCTCTCTCTGTATCCCTTCAGGTGGAGAAATAGCTTTGAGGCGCTACCTGTCTCCTCTCATCGTCTCTTGTTTGTCCTGTCTTCCCTCCTCCCTCTCAGGGGTTTTCTTTCTATCTTTTTTTCCCAGACGAAGGTGGCAAAAGACTGGAGGACGTGCGTGGCTTGTGCGGCGTGCGCAGTTTGTGCGTGCACCTTTAGGGTTGTGCTCATAAGTGCGTGAAAAATATCACATAGGATTTACATTTTACACCAAGATGGAACATAAAGATGAAAAATAAACGTGACAAATGACATTCATTTTACATTGACATGATGTCATTTTAGCAGACGCTTACCCCAGTATGCAAAGATATTCAAATTCAAATTCATTTATACTGCATGCAAAAAAACTGCATGGTTTTTGCCAAAAACGGCATGATGAGATGAGCATAAAGTGGGCATGTTTGTAAAGGTGGAAACTGGCGGCTACTCATAGAACACATTCTCATTCACATATCTTGAGGTGAGAGGTCAAGGGACCTTTTGAAAATGGCCGTGCCAGTTTTTCCCTCGCCAAAATAATAGCACATGCTAGCCCTCGACAAGCTAGCATGAACTGGTTGCTGCCAGTGAAGGCTGTAGGTCTTCTCGTTTCATACGACACCAGTATCCTGAGTGTGGCTTTAAACATGAGCATGCTACAGCCTCTGAAACGGCCGCAGATTTCATGTTTTTATTTTCACCTTTTTACCTGGATCTCAACCAAGGCGGGAGGCAGCCAATAACACACAGGCAGAGCACTTGTGAGCGAGAGGGAGAAACCCCACCTCTGTCCACCACTCCGCCTACCTGCCTGGGTGTCCATCTAGAGAGCTGCTTCATCAAAGCAAAGAACACCCCTCACCCGGCACCTTTATTTTCTCCTGAGAGACGAGCAATCTCATCAGAGAGCTCCTCTGAGGAGGACGCACCGAGCCAGGGGGCGAGCGAGAAGGCAGGCAGAGAGAGAGAGAGAGAGAGAGAGAGAGAGAGACAGCCACTGGGGTATTGAGACGGACAGAGAGGCAGTACGAGAGAGAGAGAGAGAGCAAGGACTAGACTAGAGAGAGAGAGAGAGAGAGAATAGAGAGAGAAACTGGGGAGAGGCAGTAAGAGAGAGATTGAACAATGACTAGAGAGAGAGAGAGAGAGAGAGAGACTATGATCCCCTACACAGAGAGATATTAGGGCGTGGGGTTTAGGGGAAGAAAGCAGTGCTTTGTTGTGGTGAAGAGGAGAACATGGAGAAAGGAGGCCATTGTTGCTGCACAGGAGCTGCTGACAGCTCCACAGATAAGCTCATATCTTGGAGGAGGAGGAGAAAGAGGAGGCGCGGGCAGCCTGCCTGCCTGCCCTGTGTGTTCAAGCTCAGAGGGGAGGTGGGAGGAGGGAGGGGAGGGGAACTGAGGGGGCGAGAAGGTATGGTAAGAGTGAGCCTGACCTCCTCCCGCCCCCC
>NC_139649.1:4494842-4502342 GCF_964638095.1 Poromitra crassiceps
CTCCAGACTGGATCCATCGTGCCCTGTGAGGAGAGCTCCAGACTGGATCCACCGTGCCCTGTGAGGAGAGCTCCAGACTGGATCCATCGTGCCCTGTGAGGAGAGCTCCAGACTGGATCAGCTCCACCGTGCCCTGTGAGGAGAGCTCCAGACTGGATCCACCGTGCCCTGTGAGGAGAGCTCCAGACTGGATCCACCGTGCCCTGTGAGGAGAGCTCCAGACTGGATCAGCTCCACCGTGCCCTGTGAGGAGAGCTCCAGACTGGATCCACCATGCCCTGTGAGGAGAGCTCCAGACTGGATCCACCGTGCCCTGTGAGGAGAGCTCCAGACTGGATCCACCGTGCCCTGTGAGGAGAGCTCCACACTGGATCCACCGTGCCCTGTGAGGAGAGCTCCAGACTGGATCCAGCGTGCCCTGTGAGGAGAGCTCCAGACTGGATCAGCTCCACCGTGCCCTGTGAGGAGAGCTCCAGACTGGATCAGCTCCACCGTGCCCTGTGAGGAGAGCTCCAGACTGGATCAGCTCCACCGTGCCCTGTGAGGAGAGCTCCAGACTGGATCCACCGTGCCCTGTGAGGAGAGCTCCAGACTGGATCAGCTCCAGCACACAGCCCTGTGAGGAGAGCTCCAGACTGGATCAGCTCCAGCACACAGCCCTGTGAGGAGAGCTCCAGACTGGATCAGCTCCAGCACACAGCCTCACCTCTGCACCCTGCTTTACTTCAATCTCTGTGAGACGACATGACGCCCAGGCAGCTACTGACCCAATGAGCCCTGTGTCAACCCTGCTATCAAATACAACACAATCACATCCACCACAGAGCACACACACACACACACACACACACACACGCACACACGCAGACACACAGACACACACACACACAGAGACACACGCACACACGCACACACGCAGACACACACACACACACACACACACACACACACACACACACACACACACACACACACACACACACACAGAGAGACACACGCACACACGCAGACACACACACACACACACGCAGACACACACACACACACACACACACACACACACACACACACACACACAGAGTGCCTGCTGTGTGCCAGTCAGCCTCAATCAGCTGAATCCCTCTGTGCAGGCGTTGCTCAGTCATCTGTGAACTGCATCAAAACATCCACATTTATGACGAGGTGAAGAAAATATTTGGAAATAGACCAAACGGTCGCTGCCACAACAGCAAAACCTATTGAACACACGGGCGTCTCAGCAGCAGGAGCGCTATTGCGTTCATTTGAGCGCACCGCTGTGAGGAAAAGAGAGCTGAGACAGGAGGCAAAGCTCTCGATCGAGCGGTCGATCTTCACCCCGACCCTCATCTACGCTCATGAAGGATGGGTCATGCCTGAGCAGCTGAAATGGGTTTTCTCAGGAGGCATCTCCCTCTTAGGGTCAAGGTGAGAAGCTCAGTCATCCGTGAGGGACTCCGATCCGCTGCTCTCCTTCAATTATGAAGGAGCTAGCTGAGGTGGGGTCGGGCATCTGGTAAGGATGCCACCTAGGTGGCCTCACCAGGGAGGTTTCCCTGTAGCTGGGAGGAGACCACCACGGGGCAGACCAAGGACAAGGGTGGAGGGATTCCATCTCCACGCTGGCCTGGGTGAACCTGTTTGTACCAAGTGGTTTGTACCTTCTAGGTCATAAAGTAGGAGCACATTGTCATGCTGCTCAGCAGTGGCTATAGGGAGCTTGACTGAGATGATGTGAGCGGGCGGAGAGACACAGGGAGGGAGGAGGAAGAGAGAGATCTCAGCAGGGAGGAGAGTGAAGGAGAGAGCTGGAGAGGGAATCAGGGAGAGGATATGAAAGGCTGGGATGGGAGGAGGAAAGGAGGAGGTGGGAGGAGGAGGAGGAGGGGTGAAGATAGAGATGGAGGGAGGGGAGAGGAGAGCTTAGATCGGGCTAAAAAAAACACAAAAAAACCCAAACCCGACCGGAACACGTTAGACAGAACGTGTTCGACTTCCTGTCTGTTGTCATTTTGAGACATGATTGAAAAAGACTGTGATCGTCTGTTATTACCTGTTAAACTGACAGACAAAAAGATGTTATTACCTGTGTTCAACTGACAGACAGAAAGATGTTATTACCTGTGTTCAACTGACAGACAGAAAGATGTTATTACCTGTGTTCAACTGACAGACAGAAAGATGGGAAATCTATCGGTTAAGGTGACCACTGCTCTGAGCCGGGCCCGGCCCGTCGCCTGCATGTCGAGGCCAGAGTCCGCTTTAATTCCAACATTTTTGTGAGTAAATTTGCTGTTTATCTAAACTGTTCAGAATGATGTTGGGATGCATGGGAGATATGATTTAGATCCTCTGGGCGGTTTATGTCTCTCTCTCTCTCCCTCTCTCTCTCTCTCTCTCTCTCTCACGCGCGCGCACACACAGAACTCGCAAAGCGAGTGTAGTGCTGCAGACAGTAAACGGCAAAAAAAAGAAATCGACTCTCAATGTCGATTTCAAATTGTAACCTTTTGATTGACTGGTGATAAAAAATAATTGACACAATTAGCGAGCCATTAGCAATTAGACTTTGCGGATGACAGAGACATTTGAGTGTCATAAACCTGTTCAGAATGAAGCACAGAATCCACGCTTCATCAACCTCTGTGCGTGGGCGCAGGGCGGCGAGGGGCAGGAGGGGCACCGCTGTATAACTGCCTAATTGCTAATTGATTTGGACGGGCGGTGCTATAAGTAGCAGCAGTAGTTTGAAGTAGTTCAAATAGTCACGGAGAAGCTTCCAGGAGAGACGGGACAGAAAGATCGTCCTCTGTAGGACACCAGTCGTCACGGAAGGATTTGAAAGACGTGTAAAAACAATGAACTCCTGCAGCTTGGTGTGGGCGTACTGGCAGCAAAGCAGCGATAGAGAGGTCTTTGTGACGGCTAACGTTAAGCTTGTTATGTCCCTAATTTACTATCACGTCAACTTGATTAGCTACTGTTAGCTCAAGCGTGTGTGTGTGTGTGTGTGTTGTGTGTGGTGTGTGTGTGTGTGTGTGTGTGTGTGTGTGTGTGTGTATGTATGTGTGTGTGTGTGTGTGTGTGTGTGTGTGTGTGTGTGTGTGTGTGTGTGTGTGTGTGTGTGTGCGTATCTGAGACAGCCTGTGCTGAAAGGCCTCAGTGTTGTCCGACTCACTCTCTGTAAGACACCTGCCATCCACACTTTGTCTTACAACAATAAAACAACCTTGAGAGAGGAGGAGAGCGAGGGAGACAGATCACAGGGTGTGGATGATGAGAGGAGACGTCTAAACAGAGGGAGAGAGAGAGAGAGAGAGAGAGAGAGAGAGAGAGAGAGAGAGAGGAGGTGAAGAGAGGGAATGAGGGATATGACATTGAAAGAACAAACCATGGCGGAGGGATGGAGAGAGATGTGAGTTAAAGTCTTTGTGAGGAGGAAAGTGTGATATGAGCGATGAGGAGGGGGGTAGAGGGGTAGAGGAGATGATGCAGCCTAGTGGTCGACGCTGGCATTGTGCATTTCCAAACCCAAACCTAATCCTAACTTTATCCAAGTTGTTTTACTTGCCTAAACGTAACCAAAGTTGTTTTATTTGTTTAACGTCGGAAAGTCAGCGAGGTTTTCAAATCACAGTACGTAAACTTACGTACTCTAATCGTAGGTCGTAGGTTTGCAGAAAATTAAAATGTCGTCGTTTTCTAAACGTTTTGTTTCAAATGCATGTTGAGATCGTACAAACTGTATCCCCCGTTTCAGAAATGTCAAGTGTCAATGTTTTATTCTGGAAAGTGGGTTTGGAGAAGAAGATGGATGGATGGAGAAGGTGGAAGGGTGGACAGAAAGAGGATAAATGAGGGATGGAGTGACGGAGTGGAGGAGAATAGGACAGAGAGAGATGGAGAGAGAGAGAGAGAGAGAGAGAGGGAGGGGGAGAAACAGAGAGAGAGAGAGGGAGGGAGGGGGAGAAACAGAGAGAGAGAGAGAGGGAGGGAGGGGGAGAAAGAGAGAGAGAGAGAGAGAGGGAGGGAGGGGGAGAGAGAGAGAGAGAGAGGGAGGGAGAGAAACAGAGAGAGAGAGAGAGAGAGGGAGAGAGAGAGAGAGAGAGAGAGGGAGGGAGGGGGAGAAAGAGAGAGAGAGAGAGAGCAGACAATGACACTAAAGCCCATGGCACACCAAACGAACATTCTCAAACAAACACGAACAAACACGAACAAAGACAAATGTTCGTTTGGTGTGCCATAGCTGTCTGTCCTTGTCTGTTCGTGTTCGACGATGTTCGGTGATGTTCGCCCGGATTCAACATGTTCAATCCGTGCTTGTTCGGTGTTCGCTGTTCGCGGTCATCTGGTCAGAGCCTCCTCTAAACTAACGTTACACGCGACGCAGCAAACACACGTTTCTCTGCCAACCATGTGCCATCACACTGGGCATCAACACTAGCGGGAGACTTATCCCATGCACTCCCGCAAATAAGTAATGTTATGCGCAGCACGGTTACGTCATTATATCTTACCGAGAGGCAGAGAGAGAACATCCATGATCGCTAACAGCGAGCTATGCTGATAACTAGCTAGCCGTTCAGAAACGCATGTAAACAGCCGTGTGATCACTGAGAACGTCAGTAAAATAAGGAGAGAGCTGCAGGTGCTTATGCAGAACTAGTGCACGATTAAGTGCACAGTGGGTAATGACCCGCTGTGATGAAGAATATAACGAGATTAACAAGGTTGATAGCAAAACACTGTCGGCTGCCATCAGCAGCACCTCCAGGCTTCAACTAGCGTAGCCTGTCACATGACGCCTTCATGGTCCCTCGATAAAGTCTGCAGAAAGATGCACGTTACCTCTCTCTCAAGAAGCGTCACGTGAGTGTGGCGTTTAAGGCCATCTGTCGCTACAAAATAAATAAACTGGGTGTATCATTGTATTACTCGACAGACATGTAACTAACTTTGCCAGTCTGAGCCATCTTCTATGTGCTGTAACACAGTGCAGTTTCTATTTTTCTGGTGTTTCTTTTTTACATGTTTGGGACAGGCAAATGTCTCAAAATGTTTTATTTTTTTGTAAAGATAATTTTATTTCAAATTGTTTTATTTATTTAGTTTTAATATATTTTAAATTATAACATATTTCATGTATTTTAGTCTGTGATACGTGAAACCGTGGCATTTTTGTCCAATCATACCGTCAAAAAACTCATGCCGGCACATCCCTAGATACCTCTTGTTTATTATATCGCAATCACAATCGCAAATCGCAATATTATCCACCATAATCGCTAATTGCATTTGGTCAGCTTCTTCTTCTTTGGTGTTTTACGGCAGTTGGCATAGTTATTGTTGCATTACCGCCACCATTTGGCTGAAATTAGAACAACTGTTGTGCTGAATATGTTTGGTCGGTGTGCCATGCTTTCAAACAATCTCCAACATCTGCCAACATTCACAGACAATTGTCTGTTCGTGTTTGTTGGTGTTTGTTGGAGAATGTTTGATTGGTGTGCCATGGCCTTAAAGCTTCCAATTCAGATACACGCTCATACATATATTACAGAAAATGGAGGAAAATGCAGTACAATTAAAAAAGGCATATTTCTCTGAATTGCCTCAAATCTGTGTGGGGACAGGCAGAGGTGTGGCCTGGGGACAGGCAGAGGTGTGGCCTGGGGACAGGCAGAGGTGTGGCCTGGGGACAGGCAGAGGTGTGGCCTGGGGACAGGCAGAGGTGTGGCCTGGGGACAAGCAGAGGTGTGGCCTGGGGACAGGCAGAGGTGTGGCCTGGGGACAAGCAGAGGTGTGGCCTGGGGACAAGCAGAGGTGTGGCCTGGGGGACAGGCAGAGGTGTGACCTGGGGACAGGCAGAGGCGTGGCCTGGGGACAAGCAGAGGTGTGGCCTCTGAGAGAGAGACAGGTGTCTCTCTTCTGATTGGTCGTTGGAGTTGGTAGTTCGACCCCGACGCCCCCAATATTCTTTAATATCTTTTTAACGGCAGCTTTAAATAGCCTCTGACTGCAGCGTGTGTTTACGAGTTGGATATAACCTTGTGTGTGTGTGTGTGTGTGTGTGTGTGTGTGTGTGTGAGTGTGAGTGTGAGTCTGTGTGAGTGTGTGTGTGTGTGTGTGTGTGTGTGTGTGTGTGTGTGTGTGTGTGTGGACACAGAGTAGACCGAGCCGAGCAGTAAATAAAGAGAGAGAGAGCAAGGACATGCAAACACACAGGTACCGCCTGGCACCAGCTCAACCTCCATACACCTCTTTTGAGTTTCCACTGGGCAGCAGGTACCAAGCTGAGGCTGAGGGGACACTTTCTTTTGATCCACCTCCGTCCAGGTTCCAAGTAAGGTTGTCAAAAGTATCAATACTATCAATAAGTATCGATACTAACATTTGAAACTGATACAATACTCAGTTGCAACAGTAGCGATACCAGTGGTGCTCTCTTCATGAAAAATCAAACATACTACTGATTTTCCCTCCTTATCATTGGTGGATATCTGTTGCTTCAACAAGCTGAAATCTTTCTGATAGGCTGATGACTAGAGCAGGTGTAATCTGCTGTGTTCTGATAGGCTGATGACTAGAGCAGGGGTAATCTGCTGTGTTGTGATAGGCTGATGACTAGAGCAGGGGTAATCTGCTGTGTTCTGATAGGCTGATGACTAGAGCAGGTGTAATCTGCTGTGTAAGTGCAAAGTTTTTAATGAGTTTTATCGGGGCTAGATTATGGATCAAGTATTGATATTTTCCTGGGTATCGGTATCAAAATTAGAACTTCTAGTATTGTGAGGCCATACGAAATGGTGACGTGAAAACACTGCAGACTAGCGATTGGTAGGAGAGAATCATCATGCTGTATGCTAACATTATGGTAGCTAGCAGTTTAGAAAGAAAGAAAGAAAGAAAGAAAGAAAGAAAGAACGAACGAACCAGACAAACAAACAAAGGAAAAGAAAGGCATGGTTAACTGGTGACTCACCTTGACAATATCGCCCAAGTAGACGTCCTCCATTTTGTTTGGCACCTGCATCTGGAAGATCCGCCCCACCACCGCCGAGGAGTCTGGGAAGGCGCTCTGTTGAGACGACGTCGCCACGGCAACCGCCTCCTCCCTGGCCCGGGTACCGGCCGTGGCCTCCTGGTAGTCCTGGAGCAGCGACGAGGTCATGGAGGCCTCCAGCATCTCGCCCAGCACCCAGACCTCCGGCTCGGCCCGGACGTCCCAGCCCGCCACGGCCAGAAGCAAGGCCACAAACAAGGCTCTAGTCCTGGGTAGTCTCAGAGCCGGCCCCCGGCTCGCCCCCGGGCATCCGGAGCTCAGACGATGCTGCATTCTTTACCTTTTGTGTCGGGGGGCCTGTCTCTCACGCGGGGGGGGGGGGGGAACGACAGAGGATGTCCAAGTGGGGGGGCTTGAGGGGGGGGGGGGCATGCACCCCCGACGCACCGAGCAAATCCCTCCTTTCAAATCTCCCTGGC
>NC_139649.1:4504842-4519842 GCF_964638095.1 Poromitra crassiceps
AAAAACTCTGCCCCGGGTGTACGCTCCGCTACTGCATGTAATACTTTTTACTTCACTACATGAGTTGACTTTTTCTTGGGTAGGTTTCTCAAATGGTAATTTTCACTTGTACTTTTGATGGGAGTAATTGTATTTGTACTTGAGTATAGATTGCCTCTCTAGCCAGCACAGCTTCTGAGCAGTTGAGAAGACTCTTTGTTGTTGCTACCTGCTCCTTCTTGTGGAGCTCTCACCTGTTTCCCTGCTGTCAAAAACAATGACAACCTCTTTCATGCACAAAGTCCACTTCAGGAAGTACTTTTATTCTCCAGCTTGACTGGGATCTGCTCCTCTGACAAGTTCCTAATGCTGTCTTGCAAGTTAGCTTTTCTTTCTTTTTGTCTTGATTTCTTTTGAGAGGAGTCTTTCTTCAGATGATTGTCTCACACACACACACACACACCGTGTGCTGTGAGCGGAACACAAACTTTCACCAAACACTCTTGAAACTAGTCCAAGATGGCTGCCAGGGGATAAACTCCACTGCTTTCATGTATGGCTACCTCCAACTGCCTTGCCGGGGGCCAGGTTTCTCCTTCCCCCTCATCGCTTTTCTGTTGTTGTTCAGTCAGTCTCTCATCCCCCCTCTCTCTCTCTCTTTTCCTAACATCTTCTCTGTGTCTCTCTCTCATTTCCTCCTGTCTCTCTCTCTCTCTCTTTTCCTAACATCTTCTCTGTGTCTCTCTCTCATTTCCTCCTGTCTCTCTCTCTCTCTTTTCCTAACATCTTCTCTGTGTCTCTCTCTCATTTCCTCCTGTCTCTCTCTCTCTCTCTTTTCCTAACATCTTCTCTGTGTCTCTCTCTCATTTCCTCCTGTCTCTCTCTCTCTCTCTTTTCCTAACATCTTCTCTGTGTCTCTCTCTCATTTCCTCCTGTCTCTCTCTCTCTCTTTTCCTAACATCTTCTCAGTGTCTCTCTCTCATTTCCTCCTGTCTCTCTCTCTCTTTTCCTAACATCTTCTCAGTGTCTCTCTCTCATTTCCTCCTGTCTCTCTTGGTCTCAGCATGTGTCTGACTGTCTACCTGACACATCTTTCTTCTCTCAAAGTCTTTATTTGTATTTATTATTCATTATTAACAATAGACAGAACAATTATTATTTGAACACAGGTAATAATAGATTATGAGAGGATTGTTACATCCCTGTCTGTAAAAAATAAACTGTCACTTTTCAGAGCATGTCATCCCTCAAGCCCTCTAGAGGTGGAGGTGGAAAAGAGCGGGAGAGGTGGAGGGAAGGGGAGAAAGAGAGAGAGAGATGGGGGGAGAGAGAGAGAGAGAGAGAGAGAGAGAGAGAGAGAGAGAGAGACCTCTGCCCTCCAGTCAGATAAACACAACCTGAGACTCCACTTGCCCCGGCTGCATCGTGCGTCGTGATTGGTCTTAAACATCAGAGAACTGCCAATCGGAGATGGCGGTGCAGATGCTCAACGTGGCTAAGTAGCCTCTATAGAGAGGGACTTTGTGTGTGTGTGTGTGTGTGTGTGTGTGTGTGTGTGTGTGTGTGTGTGCGTGCATGCATGTGTGTTAGTGAGGGGCCAACTCCGAGGCAGTGCAGTACATTGCCCACGGCTAAGAGATTACCATTAGCCAGAGGAAGCTGTGTGTGTGTGTGTGTGTGTGTGTGTGTGTGTGGGTGTGTGCGTGCGTGCGTGCATGCGTGTGTGTGCGTGTGTGTGCGTGCGCACAGCTAGCTTTGCGGGTGCTATGACGACGCCTTTGTTCCTAACCTGCAGTAAAGATGTCCGCCTGACTCTCTCCTCTCACAGCCTCCCAACTGCACTGACTTCCAGAGTTACTGCTCAGGTTCGGGGGTCACACAGAAGTAACAGCTGCTCAAGTCATATTTCTTCTCATTGTAGTTTCAACATGTCTTTGTACAGTATAGTCTCGTATTGAACCTTGTTTAGTTTTTTTTTAGTTTTTTTCCAAAAATCTAAATCTTGAAACAAGAGAAACATTCTGCCAAACAGGTGACTGCTGAGATGTAACTCTGCTTGTTCCCAACACAGTGTCAATAGTTTGAGTCATCTTCTACAATGAGAGTCAATAAATACCCTGCAACAAGTCAGAGCAGAGCTGAGGGAGATGAGGCAACGCTGTGGAAACAGCTCAGCGTGGAGGTGTCATGGCAGCACACTTAAGGACCAGCAGGATATTCTAACTGGGGATTTCCCAACGGGGACGTCCCCTCCAATCCACTTCAAAACCCAACAATGGAGGGGCTGCAACACGTGACTGCATCCCAAACTGTTTCAAGTTTGGGGGCCATATCTTAACGCTCAGCGCAAGGGTAAGCGTTATCTTTGCTAGTTTCTAGCACTCAAAATCTACCCGTTTCTTTTAATGACCACTGGGTCAGTACTCGGTACATCAGAGGATGTGTTTCAGCGAGCCAGGGGTCATTAGAAGAAAGAAGATGGAGATTTCGAGTGCTAGAAACTAGCAAAGATAACGCTTAAGGTCCTTACACATCAAGAGCGATGCGAATATACGGCACGAAATTGCGATGCGAGTTTTGACCCACCTGTCAATCACAGCCACAGATGTGTACACGTTGGAAGCGAATTTCTGAAAAATCGACCGTGGTTCGAAAAAATAAATACCGCAATAACGCTCAGCGAAACTTCGCCGTTGGTATGCACGGTTGCATTGACTGATAAAGGTTCGGAAAATATTATTGACGTGCTAATTAATCGCACGGAAAAAACACTCCTGATGTGTAAGGACCTTTAGCCTTGCGCTGAACGTAAGATATTTGATTGCACTTGCAACTTTGTGATTGTTTTTAAGTTATCTTTCCTATCTCTGTATATTGATCTGACCGCTACGCTGCATTACAGACATTAAGACAAATTGCTCGTATGTAACTTGCATACTGTGGCAATAAAAGTGATTCTGATTCTGATTGCCTCATGTCGACTTCAACATGTTTTTCCTAAGCCCTGGCATATTTACACATTTAAAAACGTTCATAAGTTGTTGTTTTTTATAAAGCATAGAGGAGCTCATGATCTGCTGTCATCTGGAGAATAAAGCCTCTGCTGTCAATGACTTTGTAAGAACAACAAGAAGAACCACAAGTCCAAGGAACTGAAGCATAAGAAAACAGAGGAAGCCCCGCCCACGTCCTTCCTCAGAGCGAACACTAGGTGCAGCAGATCACTGTTATAAATAGAGAGACGGGCAGACGTGACACCAGCCGGCACCTCTCCATCCACCTCCGCTATCAGGTTACCAGGACATCTTTAAAAAGAACCGGGACACTGGCATGTCTGGCAAGCCTCTCTTCTCTCTGTGGGCTGCTGAGTGCAGAGAGCTGTGATGAGTAGGGCTGCTGGGCCATATGGACCAAACATCATATCTCAGTCATTTCAGGTTAAATTATATTTATAGTAGATGATATTTATTCAGTTCAGTTGTAAGTCAAAGCCACATGATGCCACATGATGTGACATGATGTCACAAAGCCTTTTATTACAGTCAAACAAGACTGAGAGATGTGATGAGAACAGGCTCACAGAACACGAGGTGAGCATTGCACTCTGAGAGCTATAGTTAGCACAGAGAGTTAGCACATAGTTAGCACAGAGTTAGCACAGAGTTAGCACAGAGTTAGCACAGAGTTAGCACACATAGTTAGCACAGAGAGTTAGCACAGAGAGTTAGCACAGAGTTAGCACAGAGAGTTGGCACAGAGTTAGCACAGAGTTAGCACAGAGAGTTAGCACAGAGTTAGCACAGAGAGTTAGCACAGAGAGTTAGCACAGAGTTAGCACAGAGTTGGCACAGAGTTAGCACAGAGTTAGCACAGAGTTAGCACACATAGTTAGCACAGAGAGTTAGCACAGAGTTGGCACACAGTTAGCACAGAGAGTTGGCACAGAGTTAGCACACAGAGTTAGCACAGAGAGTTGGCACAGAGTTGGCACACAGAGTTAGCACAGAGAGATAGCACACAGTTAGCACAGAGAGTTAGCACAGAGTTGGCACAGAGAGTTAGTACAGAGAGTTAGCACAGAGAGTTAGCACAGAGAGATAGCACAGAGAGTTAGCACAGAGTTAGCACAGAGAGTTAGCACAGAGAGTTGGCACAGAGAGATAGCACAGAGTTAGCACAGAGAGTTAGCACAGAGAGTTAGCACAGAGTTAGCACAGAGAGTTAGCACAGAGTTGGCACAGAGAGTTGGCACAGAGAGTTAGCACAGAGAGATAACAGAGAGTTAGCACAGAGTTGGCACAGATAGTTAGCACAGAGTTGGCACAGAGAGTTAGCACAGAGGGTTAGCACAGCGTTAGCACACAGCGTTAGCACAGAGTTAGCACAGAGGGTTAGCACAGCGTTAGCACAGAGAGTTAGCACACAGAGAGTTAGCACAGGGCAGATGCCTTTCATATTCTGTGTTAATAACAGGGTGGAGACTGTCTCATGTCCACAGACGGCCCAGCTGTCACTCTGTGGAACGTGCACTTCACTCGCTGAGGACGTGCAACAGAAAGCAGACATCCAGGCTGGCATCATGAGACATGAGAGGGACTTTAGAGCTGTCATCTGCCACCAGTGACGGAGGCAAACTAAGGTCACATTTCAAGAAAGACTTTGATCCATTTCCCCCGGAGAAAAACACTATGTGGCGACGATAAGGCAGGGATTTCAATTATCAACATGTTTTTCTGTAAGAACAAACTATCTGTTAGAATCTAGAAAGCGTGTCTCATATATCAATATGTTTTGCTTTTTGTTTAAGGGAGGCAATTTTGAAATAGCCTGCGGGGGGGAAAACGTTACAGCAGCAAATTATATTTACGTTTCGCAGGCATGTTTCATTTATTAAATAAGTAATGGACTAGCGGTAAGAAATCTTTTAAATGGAAATGCACGCACACGCACACGCACACGCACACACACACACACACACACTCTCACACACTCTCTCTCTCTCTCACTCTCTCTCACACTCTCTCTCTCTCTCTCTCTCTCTCTCTCACACACACACACACACACTTGAACCCCCTGAACGCCTCACATATCGCTATAGAATCTATTTAGCGATGTTCCTTGCAGGAGTGAGAGAAGAAACATGATGGAGACACTGCAGACACAAGTTGTAAATGAGGAAATGTGCAAGTGACTTTGTGCTAAGGGCATGCTGGCCAGTTGAAAACAGGGCATGCCAAACTGGCCTTGTGGGCAGTTAATTTTAGACGGGGTATTACAGCCAGACTCCGGGGCATCCACATCACTGGCTGTTTGGCCTTGGTATCATTCCTGCACCGGGGTAGAGAAACCAGTTGTCTAATTGCCCAACCCTTCCTTAGTTCTTGGATGGTATTTGTACTGAGGAGAGTTTTCCACAGGTAAGCAGCAGTTAGCAAACTGAAATAAAGCCATCGTAAAGCTCAACTGTTCGCTTGAAGCCCTATGAAACTGTCCAGTCAAAGTGAAGGGCAAGATCCCACAGTCTGATTTGGGCTTGTTAAAACCAACTCAGCGAGAAGAAGAACAGAGACTGGACATGTGGTGACCATGATGAACAGCTCAGTGACCATGATGAACAGCTCAGTGACCATGATGAACAGCTCAGTGACCATGATGAACAGCTCAGTGACCATGATGAACAGCTCAGTGACACGGAGGGTCGAGTGTCGCCCAAAACGGGACGCAGGAGAAACATCTGAGTCACGCAGCAGAGTGGAGATCATCATCACAGAGCTGGGTGGCCCTCTCCTCATCATCACAATCATCTGTCATGTGTAACTTTAGCTTGTGGTCCTACGCTCTGGCATCCAGGAAGACTCTGAAGACACTGTTGTTGGTACAGTAGCTCCTAAATGTGTTGTTTTATTTTACATTAGAAATGACATCTATATGCCAGATAGAAATGATCATGACCAGCCTTTGAACTGTACCTCTTCTGTTGTGCAACATTTGTCTCTGACCCACTGACTCCACAGGCACTGAAGGTGAGGCGCTCCATAAGTGCAAGAACTGCAAAATGCAAATGCGCTTAAAACAGTACAAGTATCACTTGTTTGCATTAAATGTATTAACTGAAGCATGCAAATAGACGCTTAACAATGGGCACTCAAACAAATAAAATGATGACATTAAAAGCCAAAGTTTGGAGTCTTTCCTAGTTTATACTTTGTGTTGTAAGAACATACAAGGGAAGGGAGAGTGCGATCGAGTACGTTCTTACTTTAGTATCAGACATTAACAAAGATTACAAGCGTTGGTTTTTGACTTGATCATATTTCTACATGGCTTATTTGCATGGTGCTGTATGTTCTACATTGCTGCTGCCCAGATCTCTGAAGCAGACATGAGTTAACGTTAACACCTGTGCTGGAATGCCGCTCACTCAGTAGCCAATCAGAGCACATGGAATGCCGCTCAGTAGCCAATCAGAGCACATGATGGAATGCCGCTCAGTAGCCAATCAGAGCACATGGAATGCCGCTCAGGAGCCAATAAGGGCACATGGATTTTCCAATCAGAGCAAAGGAATTCCCCAGTCAGAGACTGCGTCTGCTCAGGGCAAACGGCTGACATCTTAAGTCTCCCTTCAGACTTTCTCTTTCTAACTTGTTATTCTTTCCTCTCTCCTCCTGAAACTTTCCAATCCCCAAAGACACAGCTGATGTCTCCATTACTGGCACTGACAGGGCGAGAGACACAGAGAGACACAGAGAGAGAGAGAGAGAGAGAGAGGGAGGGAGAGGGGGAGGGAGAGAGAGAGAGAGGGAGAGAGAGGGAGAGAGAGAGAGAGAGGGGGAGAGAGAGAGGGAGAGAGAGGGAGAGAGATAGAGGGAGGGAGAGAGAGGGAGAGGGAGAGAGAGGGAGAGAGAGAGAGGGAGAGAGAGAGAGACAGAGAGGGAGGGAGAGAGAGAGAGAGAGAGGGAGAGAGAGATAGAGGGAGGGAGAGAGAGGGAGAGGGAGAGAGAGAGAGGGAGAGAGGGAGAGAGAGACAGAGAGGGAGGGAGAGAGAGGGAGAGGGAGAGAGAGAGAGGGAGAGAGAGAGACAGAGAGGGAGGGAGAGAGAGAGAGAGAGACAGAGAGAGAGGGAGAGAGAGAGAGAGAGAGAGGGGGAGAGAGAGAGAGGGAGAGAGAGGGAGAGGGAGAGGGGAGAGAGAGAGAGAGAGAGAGAGAGAGTGATATACTCAGACACTGTCCATTGATCAGAGGAAAAACTCAAAATATGAGTGTTATGAACAGTAGACTTCTCTCACACGGAGATCCCAAGTTATAGTTAAATAAAATAAAATACAAATATTTACATTGCAGCAAGATTCAGCTTCACAATAGACCTTATTCGCTAACCCTGGACGGCACCACGTTGTTGACATACTGTCCTGCACGCACAGCGCTGCATTTATGTCGATGCTGACAACTACTAACAGCCTTATTGTCGTTTCTGTTCCATTACAAAATAGCGATAGTGATGACAGCAATAAAAACCCCAGAGTTGTTGTTTGTATGCTGCCGTTAATGCCTGTAATAATAAACAAAAGAACGAGGTGAACAGACTTTGCTGTGAGGAGCTGTCAGAAAGTTTCACCTGTCTCTCCTAACTATCCACACATCTCCTGTGCTGCTGACGTATCCTCAGTCTCGCTCCCTTCACGTCTGTGGACGGTAGAGATAGAAACAAACCACGGGGACTTTATTGCTGTCATTACTACAGCCGTGTGTAACGTAGGTCACCATCCGAACACAATTGGAACGATACAGGTAACGCTAACGGCGGCTAGCTTCCTATAAACGCTGCTCTTACATAGGCTGTCACTTAAGACATGGCGGCGGCGGACGTGCCCGTATGTGAGTTACGTCAATCTAATAAGGTCTATAACGTTTATATTTACAAAATGATTTAGATGATGTTTTTTTAAGAATGAGATGAGGCACATGTTTGTGTTCTTAAAATACTGAACCCCACATCATCAAAGTTAGCACATCTTCATTACAGTCAGTTTGTCGCTGGAGGTATGTGTGGATAATCATTGACTTACTGTATAAACCATAACACTGAAAACCCATTACCTTCAGTGATGAAACGATCTATGCCAGCAGCACCCACCCAAGTATCTAAAAAAAAGAAATCGTAAACCTGATCAAATTAATCTTAATTTCCCATTTGCAATTACATCCGTAATCAGTCTGGCTAGAGTCGGGCCAAAGCAGTGCATGCCAGTGACAATAAAATACAGCCAGGCAAAAGCAATCAATCACAGACACGCACACACACACACACACACACACGCGCACACGCACACACACACGCACACACAGACAGACACACACATTCATCTGTGGCTGATACACGGTTAGCTGTGACGGAGGCAAGCGGATGGCCATATGTGTCAGCAGAAGGTGGAGAGGAGAGGGTCTGTGTGCCGTGCCAAGCCTCAAGCAGCTCGGCCTGAAAAAACCCTCCCAACGACCTGCCCAATTATGAGCCATGACCAGAGACCACAAGACAGAGGAGAGATCAGAAAAGAAGAAGAGACATTAATAACCGTGGGTGTGTGTTCACACCAACCGCAAACATCCCGTTACCGACCGCGCAAATTCTTCGTTCAAGTTGAAAAATGAAAAAACCCGTTACTCGAGCGAACGGCGGCGGAACAAATATCGCGACATTCGCGACGCATCGTTCGCGCCGCCGGGGGGGGCGACGTGGCGTCTGAGATGTCATCTCGCCGCGCGAATTTGCGACATCGCGTTTGGTGTGAACGCAGCGTAAGAGCACAAAACTCAAAAGAACAAAATGAAATGAAATGAAATGAAAATCATATGCAATGACAACATCACTTGAACTGTACCTGTAACTAATTGTGGCATAAATCACAAATTCATCACTCCAAACGAACGTCATCACATCTCTGACACAGGTGGTGCAGAGAAGAAGATCAGAGCAGAACGCACAGCAGAGCCGATAGGGGAACAACAACAACAACAACACACTGATGTAACCCAGACCGGAAAAATAAGATAAACACAATGTGCAGAAAAACAGACAGTCCTGCTGCAGGAAAAACAACTTGGAATTCGGAGAAAAACAGGAGAAAAACAACCATAACTCCAACTGACAGAGATAACAAATGCCAGTGTGAAGGTTCTGGGCCGCTCCTTGGACCGTACGGGCTTTGATATGGGAGTCGGTCAGCCTGTGTGACAGAAGCATCCGAAGCAGATGTGAACCTGCCCCATAAAAACACGGAGAGGTTCTGGGAACGGCCAGCGGAGCGGAAAACCAGGAGCGAACAGACGGACAGGCAAACACCCCCTCATCACCTCTGTCTCACCAGGCAGAGAGAGGCCCCGGGCGGGGCGGGGCCGGACCCGCACGGGGCCTCATGTGTAAATATGATCTATGGGGAAACTAATACGCCACATCGGGGTGGGACAGCCATTCCGGGGGCCCCAGATGTCCGATGACGGTGGCCATTTTGGGGCGCAGATGTACATGCATATGCATAAGGTGATTGACTCTGCAAATCACTATAAATGGGGACGCCGCAGCCGTTTAGGGAGGCCGAGATTGAGGGATTCACGGGTTTTATTGGACAAGCAGGAAATGTGAATTAGGACAGAAAGATGTTGACCGTTTTTTTTTCTCATTGCGATTGACAGAAGATTTGCGATTGCGATTTAAACTGTGATTCGTACGGTGAGACGATTTTCTCGTCGTAAACTTTGAGAACTTAAAAATGGCTTTTTGTTTAAAATAATAATAAAGCAGCTCTCAAAGTTGCAGTAAAAGTCCAACTGGGAACGTGAAACCAGACACATTTTGGACCCAAGATCATTGCCTGCGTTTGGTTTGTGGACTCTCTTTTTTGAAGCCTCTAGTTTGGCGCTGTGGCCGCTGCCATCTTGGTTCTTGCTATTGGTCACATGATCAGGGAGCTGCGTGATCATTGGAGAGGCCACCTGTCAATCACGCCCAAAACCATCTTTTCTATCGTCTGTTTGACTCTAAACAGCTGAGCTTTACAAATATCCACCCGCTGTACAGCTGTCATGAAAGGTGACATTCATTCGCTATAGAAACCAAAACCGAATGAATGGGGATTGACTCGCTCTTGCAAGCAGTCTCAAGTGGTCAGTCGAGGAACTGCAGTTTTTAGTAGTACTCCTGCACTGGTGTCGATGCGACCAGGAAAGCCCCCCCCCCCCAGATGTATAAAGACTAGGGGTGTCACGATACACTCAGTTCACGATACGATACGTATCACGATACTGGGTTCACGATAACGATACGATACGATACGATTTTAACAATATTTTTTTAAACTTGAATAATGACAATATATGACTGGAAAAGTAGTATTTTATTTGAAATGCACAAATACAAAACATGCTGTTGTGGGAAATTGTTATTACAATAACAACTAGAAAAAACATGAGATTGGAGATAAGGCTTATCTTGAAATAGAATGAGTTACACCGTCACTTAGATTTACTTTGAACTAAAAGGTTTCTCAGCAGTATAAATTCTCATTATGCATCTTCAGTTTTTCTTCAAACTCAAACAACAAGACTTTTCTTAATCTATTTTTTATGCATCTTCAGTTTTTCCTGTCAAGTAAACAGTTTTGCCAGAAACTCAATTGAATGGTTTCTCTCCTGTATAACTTCTCATGTGTCTCTTCAGAGACTTGTTCAACTGAACTACTTTCCACACATTGAACTTCAACGAACAAAGACGTTTCTTAGTCTATTTTTTGAAAAAAAAAAAAAAAAAAAAAAAAAAAAAATTCGCGATATGAGATTTCATCTCAACGATACATATCGTGACGTTTTACTATCGCGAAATTTCGTGGGACGATATATTGTGACACCCCTAATAAAGACACAACAGGGAAAGTGAGCTGACGTCTGGGTGTGGCGGCTCGTCTCTTCCGGACCCCCTTCAGCGTTCCATCAACACAATGGAAGCTTTGTGAACAGAAAACATCAGTCAGATAGAGTTACACAGCCCACCTGCTGCTGCTGGGACGCCATTTATTATCTCCCAAAACATTAACTCCTCTTCTTCTGCAAAAACAAGATGGTTTACGCGCAAAGAAGAAGACCAGCGCCCCCTCTGTGTGACACACAGTCAGACGCCACGCCTCCTCTGTGTGACACACAGTCAGACGCCACTTTGTAGTTTTAATTGTCCTACTAAAAAAGGGAAGTGCATCAAAAATATGAACTCTGTGGAGATGAAAGAAAAAGTTTGACGTCCAGCCGTTTGAAAATATTGTTCATATTGATGCGTGTGCTTTCCTTTGCCCATCCTGTCACAGTCCGTGTGTTGTTCCTGTCCTGTCTGTGTCACAATGCGTTGACAAAGCCTCATCAGGCCCCACCGGCCTCATTGTGCTTTAAGTTCCTCCTAATGAGGATTTAATTTGAGGCTAAAGTTTAAAAAAGAAGAAGAAGAAGAAGAAGAAAGCAGCGTGGCAGAAATGAATCATGGGAATTGCAGTTCTTTTGCCAACGCAGCCAAACGCACGTCCACTTTGATTACAGCCGTGTTTCACAACACCAGCGCATCAGCGCTTTCGCTCGCTCACACGCTTACAAGGCTCATAGGCTTCTGAGTGTGTGTGTGTGTGTGTGTGTGTGTGTTTGTGTGAGTGTGTGTGTGTGTGTGTGTGTGTGTGTGTGTGTGTGTGTGTGTGTGTGTGTGTGTAGGCCCAACAGCTCATAAGGGGAAAGTGCCACGATGCTTTGCGCATCTCAGCCGGCTAATTATAACAGTGCAACCACTGCAGAAATGAAACATGAAAGAATTAACAATCACCAAGAGAGAGAGAGAGAGAGAGAGAGGGAGAGAGGGAGGGAGAGAGAGAGAGAGAGAGAGAGAAGGAGGGAGTGAGAGTGGTGGGAGAGAGGGGGAGGGAGGGAGGGAGATGGAGAGAGGGGGAGGGAGGGAGGGAGATGGAGAGACAGAGGGAGGGAGAGAGAGAGAAAACTGTTTGTTCAAGAATGTGTAGATAGCACCATAGCACGGTAATTACATTTCACTCCAATTAGACTGCTGAAGTTGTTTCCCCCCCCCCCCTCTCTCTCTCCCTCTGTCTCTCTCCCCCTCTCACCCCTCTGTCTCTCTCTCCCCCTCTCACCCCTCTGTCTCTCTCTCTCTCACCCCTCTGTCTCTCACTCTCTCACCCCTCTGTCTCTCTCTCTCCCCCTCTCACCCCTCTGTCTCTCTCTCTCTCACCCCTCTGTCTCTCTCTCTCTCACCCCTCTGTCTCCCTCTCTCTCCCCCTCTCACCCCTCTGTCTCTCTCTCTCTCACCCCTCTGTCTCCCTCTCTCCCTCTCTCCCCCTCTGTCTCTCTCCCTCCCTCTCCCCCCCCCTCTCCCTCCCTCTCCCCCCTCTGTCTCTCTCTCCCCCCTCTGTCTCTCTCTCCCCCCTCTGTCTCTCTCCCTCCCTCTCCCCCCCTCTGTCTCTCTCTCCCCCCCTCTGTCTCTCTCTCCCCCCTCTGTCTCTCTCCCTCCCTCTCCCCCCCTCTGTCTCTCTCTCCCTCCCTCCCTCTCTCTCTCTTGTTGACTCCACAATCCAGCTCTGATGTGTTTTTTAGGAGATATTTTTAGACACAGACACAAGGACGTGTCATTCACACGCCCAAATTCCATATTTTTAGGTATGGTGTGTGTGTGTGTGTGTGTGTGTGTGCGTGCGTGTGTGTGTGTGTGTGCGTGTGTGTGTGTGTGTGCGTGCGTGTGTGTGTGTGACCTTAGTCCTACTGGGACCCCCCAGCTAACACTTGAGACACACTGACAGCTGGGGGCAGTTGCCACTGGGTGTGTGTGTGTGTGTGTGTGCGTGACAGACAGCTGGGGACAGTTGCTAGCGTGACAGAAATGACAGCTGGGCAGGGCACCCCAAGACCCTGTTACACACACCAACTGACTACACACACACGCACGCCACGCCCGCGCCCGCCCGCACGCACGCACACACACACACACACACACACACACACACACACACACACACACACACACACACAGTAACCCTTACCCGTTTTACACTTCTGACCCACAGCGCTGCAGACTTGCTAATCTGTGCCCTTTAATCTGAGGGTGCGTTTCAATCGGTGCACTTCCCCTCCCAGGCGCCATGCAATTCCCTCTGAGGGTGCCTCCTCCCCTCCCCTGCCTCCCCCGCCTCCTCTCCCCTCCCCTCCCTCCCCTCTCCTCACTTCCCCTCCTCTCGCCCCCCCCCCTCCCCTCTGACAGCTCTGATAGGGGTGAATAACTTAAAAAGGAGCTATTTTTAGAGTCCAACTTAACACGTTAATTGCCAACAACGAGTTGAGTCGTCAAACACAATCCAGCTGTTCACTGCCAACGACGAGTTGAGTCGTCAAAAAAAAAATATATTTTTTTTTTGACGGTGCTACGTGGATCAATGCCCCCCGCGTCTCCTATGGAGATATTGGAAGTATTGAATGTGTATAATCTATTTTACCGACCAGCTAGGTGGCGACGGTCCTCTCCCGACAGAGATAAAGTCAACCAAAAGCAGCCGCCTCCCGCGGCTGCTTCCTCCAAGGAAGGAAATCAAGGAAATGGCTTGGCGATTTTACAGTCAGAAACGAACGAGCCTCATTTTCATACTGTAGGCGGGGACGCTTTCGCGCTGCTGCGGTGGGGGGTTCCAGAAATGGACTGGGTGAGCAGCATAAAGCCTAGAGTCGCACGGGCTTCATCGGGGCTCTCAAACCCAAGAGACGAGTGAGACCTATCCACACTCGCTGCCAGGGAGGCAGGCTGCTCAAACTCGCTGCCAGGGAGCGACGCTGCTCAAACTCCCAGCAGCAGAGCACTCACTTGTGACAAACGCAGGCTGAAAGCCACTAGACACGCCCACGGAGGGAGGAGTTGAAGGAGAGGGCGTTCGGAACTATATTGTTTGGATGTCTGATCTCTCACTGATGCCAAAAATAAATGGTTAAAGTGACTGTTCTGGCTGTTTGATTGAATTTCACAAAACTGCGATTATCTCAGCTTCCTGTCTGAGACGCTAAAACCATGCTGTACTCAACGGCTAATATCTACATAACTACTAACTCTACAAACTAACTCTTTTAGACAGAGAAAGCACACATTCTATTAGTACTTTTGTGAACTTTGTGTTGACAAACTCCAAGCAGAAAAGAATCCTCGGCTCTTGTAAAATGAGCCAGAATCCTCAAAAAAACGGCTTGGCAAAAGCTACCTACAGCAAAAAAAAACGGCTGGCAGTGAATGTGTTAAATACAGTCCATCAGCGGGAACAAGTGAGGAGGCAGCTGGAGTAAAACAGAGAGGAAATCCACGAGGTATTTCATTTCAAAATGTTATATAATGCTGTTATAACACTGCTATAACACTGCTTCTCATCGGGGAGACCAGCAGGGGTCCTTGCCACAGCAAATTGATGAAATGATCAACTTCAACATTATTTAATTGACAAGAAGTTAAAACAATGGGAGAAATACACTGTACATCATTATGTTAAAGCACAATAGACACAGTGTGCTTCTTTGTGTGAGTGAAGGTGTTGAGATGACTGGTGGTGAATAGTCACAGGAGGTGTTGGAGGACATGGAGGTGTTTCTGCTGGAGATATCTCACTGTAGGATGAAACACTTGTTCTTGACTCAGTGGACACGTTCTGCTGCTGTTCTGACATGACATGACGTGCTTTAGGGAAATAACATGTTTTGATCTACAATGCTATATGCTATCTGACATTGCGTTATACTTGACAAACACAGATGATTGTCTTTCAGATAGCTAAGAACCTCAAGAATTTCACTTTCATTGCTGTATTCTTATTCTTATTTACACATTTTGGAATAAAAAAAATAAAGTGATTAGTACCCTGAATCTGGCTGTGAAACAGATTTCAGATTTTTCTATCATTGGTTGTCTTCACTTGCTAATGAACTGAATTAACATATGAACTACATAACATG
>NC_139649.1:4527342-4557342 GCF_964638095.1 Poromitra crassiceps
CGGCACCAAGCCTGTGAAGTAACACAGGAGTCACGGCACCAAGCCTGTGAAGTAACACAGGTGTCACGGCACCAAGCCTGTGAAGTAACACAGGAGTCACGGCACCAAGCCTGTGAAGTAACACAGGTGTCACGGCACCAAGCCTGTGAAGTAACACAGGAGTCACGGCACCAAGCCTGTGAAGTAACACAGGAGTCACGGCACCAAGCCTGTGAAGTAACACAGGAGTCACGGCACCAAGCCAGTGAAGTAACACAGGAGTCACGGCACCAAGCCTGTGAAGTAACACAGGAGTCACGGCACCAAGCCTGTGAAGTAACACAGGTGTCACGGCACCAAGCCTGTGAAGTAACACAGGTGTCACGGCACCAAGCCTGTGAAGTAACACAGGTGTCACGGCACCAAGCCTGTGAAGTAACACAGGAGTCACGGCACCAAGCCTGTGAAGTAACACAGGTGTCACGGCACCAAGCCTGTGAAGTAACACAGGTGTCACGGCACCAAGCCTGTGAAGTAACACAGGTGTCACGGCACCAAGCCTGTGAAGTAACACAGGTGTCACGGCACCAAGCCTGTGAAGTAACACAGGTGTCACGGCACCAAGCCTGTGAAGTAACACAGGTGTCACGGCAGCGGCTTCAATACACGGATAAAGATTCATATCTTGAAGATAAGAGTTCATCCCTCTTCCATCGTTTTCTTTGTGGCCTGTTGTGTTATGAGCCTCTTGTTTTGTCTGTTGTGTTATGAGCCTCTTGCTTTGTCTGTTGTGTTATGAGCCTCTTGTTTTGTCTGTTGTGTTATGAGCCTCTTGCTTTGTCTGTTGTGTTATGAGCCTCTTGCTTTGTCTGTTGTGTTATGAGCCTCTTGCTTTGTCTGTTGTGTTATGAGCCTCTTGTTTTGTCTGTTGTGTTATGAGCCTCTTGCTTTGTCTGTTGTGTTATGAGTCTCTTGCTTTGTCTGTTGTGTTATGAGCCTCTTGCTTTGTCTGTTGTGTTATGAGCCTCTTGCTTTGTCTGTTGTGTTATGAGCCTCTTGTTTTGTCTGTTGTGTTATGAGTCTCTTGCTTTGTCTGTTGTGTTATGAGCCTCTTGTTTTGTCTGTTGTGTTATGAGCCTCTTGCTTTGTCTGTTGTGTTATGAGCCTCTTGTTTGGCACAAATGAGTCATTGTACGAGTGATGTCCTTTCTGTGATTTAATCATCTGATTTCATCTGTTTGTGTCATTTCACTGACACATTTGGCCAGTGTACAAACAATACTAGTAAGCAAAGTGTCCATTGAATCAGGCTGGATTCACATAAAGTGCTGTGGAGACGTGCTGCCTGTTCATTTGGCTGGTAAACGTTCACACAGAAACCGGCCAAACACAAAAGAGCTCTGAGGGCGCTGTGCTGTGCGGCCCTTCTGGGATCAGTCTCCTTTCCTTGGCAGCCTGGATGACTCTGACATCGGTACAGACAGCAGAGCTGGACGGGATCCATACCTTCTGCTCCATAACTGTCATATTAGGAGTGATTCTATCCTTGTTGTGCTGCACTAACTGCTGCTGCTAAAAGTGAACTTCTCAAAAGACAGAAATTGTTGCTCCTGGAAAGCATGTTTGACAAAATGCATTCTGAGACGTGGTGAGATATGACAACGCTGCAGACGGTTCACGTCACCTATACAGTCAAGAGGGAAACACTTTCCAAAATGAGCACATGACAGACTAGCCTGGAAAACCCTACTGATCACGTGACCTCACACATCCGGTTTCGCTCTACGTATCAGTCTGGACTTCCAAGCCGTCCACATCGATGTCAGTGGGCGGGAGTACTTTCCTTGATAGGCAACTCCTTCAGCCAATCAGCATCGCCAAATCCAAATCCAAATCCACTCGAAGAACGGCAAAAACATATTTTCCGCTGAGAAAGTCGCTGGTGCATAATTATTCCTGTTCTTGTTTCTTTGATGTTATTGACGTTAACGTTACCGTTTGCCAGTTGATTGGCCCGTTATGTTGTGTAGTGAGAATTAGACGTTGTAATAGCTCCTCCTATGCCTAGAGGGCGCTATCTGCAGTAAGCTGCTCTCTATACAGGACTTCCTGTAAACATCTATAGGGGTGTGAATGAGGGCATTCCGGGTCAGTTGCTTCACTACGGAGGAGGGGGGTAGCTGAACCCAGGGTCCTGTTAGACTTTGTTTGTGTAAATAAAATCATTTTTATACTTTTTAAATACTAGTTTATTGGTCTTTATTTAGTTAGAAGCAGTCATTTTACCACAGTTGTCAACTACGAGGCAGGTCCCTCATTGGTCCATACACTTAGTCATTTGTGGCTGGGGGCGGGCTGGAGGCCAGACGACTGATCCACAGAAGGAAGAATGTGATCAGGATGGGTCACCAGGCTAATGAAAGATATGAACGATAACAGGAGAAAAAGAGTTTTTATAGAACAGCAGGCAAAGATGATTCAAATGATGATGCTGATAAAAGCTGGACCGTCTTATATTTTTCCGAGATGCTGAAAGCTGCTCGCCCTCATTCAACTTTGCACAGACTGGCGGCTACACACGGTAGCGAGAGCTATAGCTACAACAAACGTACTGCGAGCTATAGCTATAACACACGTACTGCAACATCAGTCATCTTCAGACAGCACACTCATCATGCTGGCCAGCCTATCAAGTCTGTCTTTGTCTTTGTCTTTCCTGCGTGGGGACAAGTGTCCATATCCAACACCCACAGTTGATTTGGGCAAACAGGTGTCAGTTGGGAGCCATGGTGCAAACAGGTGTCAGTTGGGAGGCATGGTGCAAACAGGTGTCAGTTGGGAGCCATGGTGCAAACAGGTGTCAGTCGGGAGGCATGGTGCACGCGCTCCTCTGTTGCACAGGTGTCAGTTGGGAGGCATGGTGCACGCGCTCCTCTGTTGCAGGTGTCAGTTGGGAGGCATGGTGCACGCGCTCCTCTGTTGCAGGTGTCAGTTGGGAGGCATGGTGCAAACAGGTGTCAGTTGGGAGGCATGGTGCAAACAGGTGTCAGTTGGGAGGCATGGTGCACGCGCTCCTCTGTTGCAGGTGTCAGTTGGGAGGCATGGTGCACGCGCTCCTCTGTTGCAGGTGTCAGTTGGGAGGCATGGTGCACGCGCTCCTCTGTTGCAGGTGTCAGTTGGGAGGCATGGTGCACGCGCTCCTCTGTTGCAGGTGTCAGTTGGGAGGCATGGTGCACGCGCTCCTCTGTTGCAGGTGTCAGTTGGGAGGCATGGTGCACGCGCTCCTCAGCGCAGCCGCACGGTGTGATCAGGACAAGACGACGAGTGTATTTTTACATCCAAAAATCTTGCCTATAGCGCAGCTTTAATAATGAACTGCAGGTGATTATTTTTTTGATATATGGTCTTGTGGAAATGAAGTGCACAGCTGCAAACTGAGATACGAGGCTTCTGCAGGACGGAGGCTGGAGATATGAGGCTGTTTCCTGAGCAGTAGGCCGTATATATATATATATATATATATATATATATATATAAGAGCATTATTAAATTGTAATGCTGTTTGAAGCAGCAACAATGTAAACAATGCCCCCCTCTAAGTTGCAGAGCTGCTGATGGAGGACGAGCCGAACACTTCAAGGACGTCCGGCAGAAGTAAACTGCACTATCGCTTGTTTTCTCATTCACTCGTCCTTTGCCTCTCGCCCTCATTCTCTCTCTCTCTCTCTCTCTCTCTCTCTCTCTCTCTCTCTCTCTCTCTCTCTCTCTCTCTCTCTCCTCCCTTTCTATTAACCCCGTTTCTTTCTATCTCTCTCTCTCCCCCACCTTCTCTTTCTCCCCATCTCTCCATTTCTGCAGTCTCCAGTCCTATCAATCAAGACATTACTACACACACGCACACGCACGCGCACACACACACGCGCGCGCACACGCACACACACACACACACGTCTCCGCGACGTGAATCATGGCAGCACAGTGGCAGCAGACAGCCCTGTGTGTGAATGACTGCCCGTCATAAAAGATGGCTGCACGGATGGATGGCCGGCCTGAATAGATGAGTTGATGGCTGAATAGATGATAGATAAGCGGCTGAAGAGGTGGATGAATGGATGAGTCATGACATTCTGATCCCTTATACAAATCCACAAACAGGCTTGGGATTGAGCTGCATGCACTGACACATTCCCCCTGTCTGTTTACCTGGGTTGTAGTGTAACTGACACATTCCCCCTGCCTGTTTACCTGGGTTGTAGTGTAACTGACACATTCCCGCGGCCTGTTTACCTGGGTTGTAGTGTAACTGACACATTTCTCCCCTGCCTGTTTACCTGGGTTGTAGTGTAACTGACACATTTCCTCCTGTCTGTTTACCTGGGTTGTAGTGTAACTGACACATTTCCTCCTGCCTGTTTACCTGGGTTATAGTGTAACTGACACATTCCCCTGCCTGTTTACCTGGGTTATAGTGTAACTGACACATTCCCCCTGTCTGTTTACCTGGGTTGTAGTGTAACTGACACATTCCCCCTGCCTGTTTACCTGGGTTGTAGTGTAACTGACACATTTCCTCCTGTCTGTTTACCTGGGTTGTAGTGTAACTGACACATTCCCCCTGTCTGTTTACCTGGGTTGTAGTGTAACTGACACATTTCCTCCTGCCTGTTTACCTGGGTTATAGTGTAACTGACACATTCCCCTGCCTGTTTACCTGGGTTATAGTGTAACTGACACATTCCCCCTGTCTGTTTACCTGGGTTGTAGTGTAACTGACACATTTCCTCCTGTCTGTTTACCTGGGTTGTAGTGTAACTGACACATCTCCCCCTGTCTGTTTACCTGGGTTGTAGTGTAACTGACACATCTCCCCCTGTCTGTTTACCTGGGTTGTAGTGTAACTGACACATTCCCCCTGTCTGTTTACCTGGGTTGTAGTGTAACTGACACATCTCCCCCTGTCTGTTTACCTGGGTTGTAGTGTAACTGACACATTCCCCCTGCCTGTTTACCTGGGTTGTAGTGTAACTGACACATCTCCCCCTGCCTGTTTACCTGGGTTGTAGTGTAACTGACACATTCCCCCTGTCTGTTTACCTGGGTTGTAGTGTAACTGACACATTCCCCCTGTCTGTTTACCTGGGTTGTAGTGTAACTGACACATTCCCCCTGTCTGTTTACCTGGGTTGTAGTGTAACTGACACATTCCCCCTGTCTGTTTACCTGGGTTGTAGTGTAACTGACACATTCCCCCTGTCTGTTTACCTGGGTTGTAGTGTAACTGTCAGGCTAGTCAGACACTGTTTGCATGCAGCTTTTACCATTTAATTTAACCTGCTTGGAATAGCTGACGGCTAGCTGTGCTGTGCGCCACAGAGGACTGTCAGTCTATCCCGAGACTTTATACAATCACAGCAAAGTACTACATCAATTTAATGATTTGGGAAATATGAAAATATTTGATCAAATAAAGCTATTGAATGCCTTCCTTCCCACCGTGGCCCTTGACGGAAGATAACTTGATGTACAAGACAAAACGCAATAAAAACACAATGTGCGACGTGTGTATATATGCATCTATCCATCCATCCAGCCGATCACTCACTCAAAACAACAAGGAGAAATGATTGCCTGCACCCCGCGGGATATTCACTTCCTGGAACTGGAGCCGCGGACAAGTGTGCGCTCGCTCGCTCGCTCGCTGTTGAGCTGGATATAGCAACATAAAGAGGTAACTGACAACTTTCAGCCATTTCCTCGTTCTATTGTGGCACTTTTCACTATTGACTAAATCTGCTGAGCTGTCCAAACGTGTGTCTCAAGTTAAGCTTTCACTTCTATTTGTGACAGTGTATGTAGTGTGTGTGTGTGTGTGTGTGTGTGTGCGTGCGTGTGTGTGTGTGTGTGTGTGTGTGTGCGTGTGTGTGTGTGTGTGCGTGTGTGTGTGTGTGTGTGTGTGTGTGTGTGTGCGTGTGCAAACATACACACCAGCACACATCAACATGTGTGTGTGAGTGGTTGAATCCGCGCCAGGGACAATGTCATCCATTGAGAATCCGACGGAACGATACACACACAAACACACTCACACTCTCTCTTTCTCACACACACACACACACACACACACACACACACACACACACCGGTGGTGTTTGCCTGTTAGATTTCGCGCGGCCCTGCTCTCTCCAGGCTCATTTCCAGGCCTGGCTGCTGTGTTTGTCTGCACAGCGACACTTGAACCTTGCTGCAGGTGGAGAGAGAGAGAGAGAGGTGGGCTATAGGCTAGCTAGCTGTTTGCCCGCCTCAAACAACACACTCAATGGAAGGTTTGTGCTTTTCCAGTGTTGGAAGTGTCACTACGAGCTCCTTCGCTTCCCACACAGACTGAACATTTTTCCACGGGCGCGCTCGAGGAGACGTTTAAATTTTTAATTACAAGACACGCAAAATGTAGTCTCAAAAGCAGTAACGCAACATGCCAGATAAGCTGTTTTTTTTATCGCCTTTTTTAATCTTTCTTGTCGTTAACACCACATGCCAGATAAGCTAAAAGCAAGCACGCTGCATTTTATATGAATGTATCTCACGATCAAATCTGTTAACACCATATGCAAGGAAAGTTAAAAACCAAGCAGTTATTTAGATTTTATTTTATTTTGTTAAACTTGTATCTTGGCTTAAGTCTTAAAAGTGCGGGCCTGAGCCCCCCCGGTGGCCGCTTAGTGCACAGACACGTTTTGGCATGCGGTGTGGGTGCTTTTAGGTGTTTGTGGTGCCGCTGAATTCCTTCATGGTCGACCGAGCAACAGACTCCCGACTTCTGGGTCTGATCCAAGAGGTTAACCAACCACAACACCGGCTTAGAAACACCTCCCTGGAGGGGAGAGAAGCCTGTTGAAGAGGCAATCTGCAGGACTCATTGAGCTGATATCTCTGGTGATCAGAGGCACTGCTGCTGGGCGGTTTTTCTACTGCACTTTGGCACTCAAACAGTGCGTCCATCCATTAGACACATTTGTAAGAAAATAAATACTACAATTCTCTCATTCCAGCTTCTTAAATGATAATACTTTCGGGTGTCTTTAGTCTTCTATGACGGTAAACTGATTCTCTTTGGGTTGTGGACTGTTGACGAGGACAAACGAAGACATTAAGATTTCATCTTGGACTTTGGGGGAAAAGCGATCGACATTTTGAATGATCAATTAGCCGAGAAAATAACTGACTGATTAATTGATAATGAACATAATCGTTAGTTGCAGCCCTAATTATTTCATGTTTGATAAGGTTTCAGTAAGGATCAGATATTTCGCAGGAGGTCTCACAATGTGTGGCATTGGAGAGGACTTCCTCCATGGTGGATTGGGGAGTCCAAATGGTGCGCGCCATTTGGAGTGAAGAAGACCAAGCAGACAAGCCAACACACAGGCTAAACAAACACTCTGTGCTCGTTTGATGCAGATTGTAAACGGTACTTGGGCAAATAAATCAACATTTTCAAAGTAAAAATCACAGTGACTTGTCACAGTGTGTGACTGTGATGACTTGTCACGGTGTGTGCGACTGTGTGTGTGTGTGTGTGTGTGTGTGTGTGTGTGTGGGATTCCTCCATGGTTGACCGGGCGACACAGAAAACGCCATTTGGCTCCGTGTCCAGAAGCCTAAGCAGCCAAAACAACAGGCTCATAAAACTGACCACTGATCAGTAGTTAATGCCCCAGAACTAATTACTGCTCTGCCACTCTGTCGCTCTCTCTCTCTCTCTGTCTCCAAGTCAGTGTGACACACACACACACACACACACACACACACACACAAACAACACACACACACACACACACACACACACACACACACAAACACACACATTACGGTTGTGGGTGTGCAGCGGGAGATTCCCTGCCTATACCACCATGAGGGTCGCAGGTTCGAGCCCCAGTGTTATCTCCGGCTTGGTCGGGCGTCCGTACAGGCACAATTGGCCGTGTCTGCGGGTGGGAAGCCGGATTAGGGGCATGTGTTTAGGGGCACGTGGCACTAGCGCCTCCTCTGGTCGGTTAGGGCGCCTGTTCGGGGGGGAGGGGGGTTTGGTTGGGGAACCTGGGGGAATCCCCTCATGAAAATGGCTCAAACAGAGATCTCAGAATAGAAGATGTAAATGGAGGTAACGAGTTGACAGTTCAGTCTGAGGCTAATCACACATAATATGACCGACCGCAATATAGTAAACAGGAAGTAAATCAGGACAACAAGGAAACAAAAAAGGAAATGCAGACAGGATATGGAGATGGAATTGTTTGTCTAGAAATCTTAAAAATATCTCAAGAGTCATACATTTGGCAGCCATGAAGTCAGTAGGGATGTATTCAGGACAATGCAAAAAAAAAAGTTGGCAATTTTAATAGTCTGTCCAGAGAATTCAAAGTCACAAATCAAACCCTGCAGTCGTGCATAATGATAATGATAGCAGTGTTAAAGCCAAGCCAAGGCAGGAGACCAGGTACAGCAGCAGCAATTAAAGATATGAGACGCAGGGCTGGAGGAGGCTCCGCGGGGACCACAACCCCCCAGGGCTCTGGCCTCCGTATCAGCCCCATCCAGGCCGGCCGGGGCCATGAGCTCCACTGATGGCTCATAATAGCCTGGCTAGCTCTCCCTGCAGCTACACAGCTACGTCAGCTGCAATTATACAGGAAACTGCCACTGAGCAGCACCACCCTACGAGCCCCACAGCCAAATACACAAGGCAACGTTTCTGACACGCTCCCTTAGCTCCAGTCCAAGATAAATAAGCCCTTTCCTTTCCCGCACAACTCCCAGCCTGGGCAGTCTGTGGTGTTTGGAGGTGGAGCCTGGGCAGTCCGTGGTGTTTGGGGGTGGAGCCTGGGCAGTCTGTGGTGTTTGGGGGTGGAGCCTGGGCAGTCTGTGGTGTTTGGGGGTGGAGCCTGGGCAGACTGTGGTGTTTGGGGGTGCAGCCTGGGCAGTCTGTGGTGTTTGGGGGTGGAGCCTGGGCAGTCCGTGGTGTTTGCGGGTGGAGCCTGGGCAGTCTGTGGTGTTTGGGGGTGGAGCCTGGGCAGTCTGTGGTGTTTGGGGGTGGAGCCTGGGCAGTCTGTGGTGTTTGGGGGTGGAGCCTGGGCAGTCTGTGGTGTTTGGGGGTGGAGCCTGGGCAGTCTGTGGTGTTTGGGGGTGGAGCCTGGGCAGTCTGTGGTGCATGGCTGCCTGGGGCATCCCTCCTGCTGAAGTGTCTTTGAGCATGGCACAGAATCCCTCTCAGGTCAGTGGGCATGTCCATCAAGTTTCCAAAGTGTTCCATCATTATATCTATATGTCTTGTCATTTTTAAATTAAATAGTAATTGTAGATGAAGTCAAAGTGGATTGACCCTGACCTTGTTCTCCTGCAGGCTCCACCACTCGTCAATAGTGGTGCCACTTCTATGGCATCACGTCCAAATAATTCAACTAATTCCGATCTATAATTTGCTGCCGGCAAAAGATTTGACGATGATTTTCGATCTCTGCAAATCTGCTGAATGAATTTAAACTCCGTCTCTTTGATCTTGTTTGACGTCTCTCTGGATACGCAGCACATTTCCAGCGGTTGATGTTTCACTGACAGTTATTCCGGCTTGCCAAGTGTTTATCGGAGGTAGTTTGTTCACTCATAGAGTTGATGGAGGCTCTGAGGAGCCGTTTCAAACCATCGCAAAGTGCTACATTGACTCTGATGGCTGCAGACTTATGTAAACAGTGTTCAATTTTACACTGTCAGAATTAGATTAACACTAACGATTTGGCTGTTTGTGCGGGCGCCAGCTACTGTAAATCCTTTCAATATAGATATTCCTTTGAAGCCCGACTTGCCTCCTTGTAACAGCGTGAAGACTTGCAATGGAAATGAGATTTTATTTGGCTGTTTTAGTTCTGCTCAATATGTTTTGAAAGAAGTCAAAGCGAGTGGAACAGGGTTCTGTTTCTCAGAACCAGCCTGCTTCTCTGTGGTTTTGACCCGAGGAGAGTGAGAACAGAAGCTGGAGACTTCTCTCTAGTCAGTCAGCGTCTGTGACAGACTGACAGAGAGAGGCTGTATTTAACGCCGTCACCCAGAGGAAATGCTGACACCATTAAAGAATGTAATCATGACAGACTTTTTGCTGCTTTGAGGCTGTCGACTCGTCTACTACAGAACACTACAGACTCACTGGGGGACGCACGCGACATCGGCACGTTATCGGTATCGGCCGATAAAGGCGCTCAAATGAAATATCGGCATCGGCCCGAAACAATACGTCTGCCGATATGACAGGCTGATATAGCCTGTAAAAGCAGGATGAATCTTACAGTTTGTTTGATTTTTTTTTTTTACATAAATTAAAAGAAATGTCATGTCATGTTTTACACAACCTAAGTTGAAGTAGTTTTCTTATGTTGCCCAGTGAATGTGTACATTTTGAAAAGCATTGGCTTTATGACTGCATCTGCCAGTGGGCCATCATGATAAGAGCAGGCATAATAATGTGTTCATTCCTCTACAGGAGAGACTTGATGTTCTATGAAATTAGGTGGGGGAAAATGTGCACAAAATATCCATATCGGCATTGGCAATCAGCCAAAAGAGTTGGAAAATATCAGTATATCGGATATCGACAAAAGAAATCCAAGAGCAATCGAGTTAGACTGTCAGGTTTTGGTTATGGGGTTTTATTGGCTTCTATTTTAAACGCCATGTTAAAGACCCACTATCCCACAATGCACCTCTGGCAGTGTTTACACTCACAGAGCCCCCCGAATTCGCCTTGGCCAACGTAAACCAGCCAAGCCCCGCCCCTTTCTGTTGCTGTTGTTAAGAATAGAGGCCGTCCCACACCGAAGCGTTCCAACATCTCCCTCTGACACACGCATGCATATGTATCCACAAGGCCTGTCTCCGTCATATGTATCCACAAGGCCTGTCTCTGTCATGTGCATCCACAAGGCCTGTCTCCGTCATATGCATCCACAAGGCCTGTCTCTGTCATGTGCATCCACAAGGCCTGTCTCCGTCATATGCATCCACAAGGCCTGTCTCTGTCATGTGCATCCACAAGGCCTGTCTCCGTCATATGCATCCACAAGGCCTGTCTCTGTCATGTGCATCCACAAGGCCTGTCTCCGTCATATGCATCCACAAGGCCTGTCTCTGTCATGTGCATCCACAAGGCCTGTCTCTGTCATGTGCATCCACAAGGCCTGTCTCCGTCATATGCATCCACACAAGGCCTGTCTCCGTCATATGCATCCACAAGGCCTGTCTCTGTCATGTGCATCCACAAGGCCTGTCTCCGTCATATGCATCCACAAGGCCTGTCTCTGTCATGTGCATCCACAAGGCCTGTCTCCGTCATATGCATCCACAAGGCCTGTCTCCGTCATGTGCATCCACAAGGCCTGTCTCCGTCATATGCATCCACACAAGGCCTGTCTCCGTCATGTGCATCCACACAAGGCCTGTCTCCGTCATATGCATCCACACAAGGCCTGTCTCCGTCATGTGCATCCACACAAGGCCTGTCTCCGTCATGTGCATCCACACAAGGCCTGTCTCCGTCATGTGCATCCACACAAGGCCTGTCTCCGTCATATGCATCCACAAGGCCTGTCTCCACCCTGTGCATCCACAAGGCCTGTCTCCGTCATGTGCATCCACAAGGCCTGTCTCCGTCATGTGCATCCACACAAGGCCTGTCTCCGTCATATGCATCCACACAAGGCCTGTCTCCGTCATGTGCATCCACACAAGGCCTGTCTCCGTCATGTGCATCCACACAAGGCCTGTCTCCGTCATATGCATCCACACAAGGCCTGTCTCCGTCATGTGCATCCACAAGGCCTGTCTCCGTCATGTGCATCCACACAAGGCCTGTCTCCGTCATGTGCATCCACACAAGGCCTGTCTCCGTCATGTGCATCCACACAAGGCCTGTCTCCGTCATGTGCATCCACAAGGCCTGTCTCCGTCATGTGCATCCACACAAGGCCTGTCTCCGTCATGTGCATCCACACAAGGCCTGTCTCCGTCATATGCATCCACACAAGGCCTGTCTCCGTCATGTGCATCCACACAAGGCCTGTCTCCGTCATATGCATCCACACAAGGCCTGTCTCCGTCATATGCATCCACAAGGCCTGTCTCCGTCATGTGCATCCACAAGGCCTGTCTCCGTCATGTGCATCCACACAAGGCCTGTCTCCACCCTGTGCATCCACAAGGCCTGTCTCCGTCATATGCATCCACACAAGGCCTGTCTCCGTCATATGCATCCACAAGGCCTGTCTCCGTCATGTGCATCCACACAAGGCCTGTCTCCGTCATGTGCATCCACAAGGCCTGTCTCCGTCATGTGCATCCACAAGAGCTGTCTCCGTCATATGCATCCACACAAGGCCTGTCTCCGTCATGTGCATCCACAAGGCCTGTCTCCGTCATGTGCATCCACACAAGGCCTGTCTCCGTCATGTGCATCCACAAGGCCTGTCTCCGTCATGTGCATCCACACAAGGCCTGTCTCCGTCATGTGCATCCACACAAGGCCTGTCTCCGTCATGTGCATCCACACAAGGCCTGTCTCCGTCATGTGCATCCACACAAGGCCTGTCTCCGTCATGTGCATCCACAAGGCCTGTCTCCGTCATGTGCATCCACACAAGGCCTGTCTCCGTCATGTGCATCCACACAAGGCCTGTCTCCGTCATATGCATCCACACAAGGCCTGTCTCCGTCATGTGCATCCACACAAGGCCTGTCTCCGTCATGTGCATCCACAAGGCCTGTCTCCACCCTGTGCATCCACAAGGCCTGTCTCCGCCCTGTGCATCCACAAGGCCTGTCTCCGTCATGGAAAGAGCAGCGTGAGTCACAGAGACACAACCGGAGCCAACTGTAGGCTGGCCGACAGACGCTGGAGATGCCTCATGCCCTCATCCGCTATTTTAGTCCAGAGAGGAGAGAGGGAGAGAGAGAGAGAGAGAGAGAGAGAGAGAGAGAGAGAGAGAGAGAGAGAGAGAGAGACAGAGACAGAGAGAGACAGAGAGACAGAGAGAGAGAGAGAGAGAGAGAGAAACCGCCCAGAGGATCTAGATCTCATCTCCCATTGTGATAGAGTGGGCTTATTCCATGACATGCTCAATTTTTTTCAGCCTCTCTACCCGCCGAAGCTTCCAAAATAGGAACGACGAATGAAAATAATAATAATAACCATCCCAATCTGTGTAAGCCGAGAGAAGCCGCCTCCTGTAGCCTGCAGGGTGCACAGCAGCGAGCCACAGATGACACTTGTGATTGGAGGATACAGCAAGGCTTTTCATAACCCAGGAACTCACTCCTCTTCTGGATGGATATTGATTTATGAAATAGGGACGGGAGCAGCTCCGACACCGACCACAGAGGGGGGGCGGGGCGGAAAATCAGATCAAAACCAAAAGCTGTTGCCGGATTTAAAATAACAAAACAAAAAGAATAACACGCATTTCCAAAAAAGCAAACTTTTCAAGAATAGAGAAGGAAAGGAACAGCCTTCTTATTGTCAGAGGAGTTGGCGGCCGGTTTATCCTTAAGAATTCTACAATGAATGTTGAATGTGTTGCTCAGGGCCATATGAGGAGATATGACTTATTCATTAGTCTGAGGACTAATCACACTCTGGGACGGACGGCTGATATTTTGGGGTTACCGGTGTCGAGCGATGCGGACCACCGCGCCAACACTCCTGCTTGTTTACAGCCGGACCACCTCTCATTATGCAGCTATGTGTTTATAGAGTTTAGCCCAAATGTCGTCTGGACATAAAAAACACCTCCAATCGATCAACTCAAACTCCATTCTGACGTCAATCACACTGTAAACAATGAAGAGGAAGTCTGGTTGTGAACGTCTACTCTATACCGGAAAGCCCAAAATATCAGAGTCGATTTAGTCGTCAGACTGATAGACCGTGTGTGCCCAGATTGTTCAGCACATAAAGGATTTTTTTTTTTTTACCATGTACCCTGAAGGCAACATCATCCTTTCAGAAATAACAGAAATCAGCCTTTATAGTCAAATTGAATGACAGACATTTGCATTTGTTTAAGTCGCCAACGGATTTGGCTTCTCACTCATGAGGTCGCTCATACTGAGAGCTTCACTTGCATGGAGGAAAGCCGCAAAACAAAATCTAGATCCAGACTGACACAAAGCAGAGCACAAACACACTGTGTGCTACAGCAGGCAGAACACACGCGCTCAATAGCAGTTACACTGATCACCACCTTGGAAAGATGGCTGCACGGTAGCTGCCCTCTGGAGCTAATTTAAACCTGTTTAGCCTAACAGCAACAGGGTACACGCAAACGCACACGCACACGCACACACGCACACACACACACACACACACACACACACACACACACACACACACACACACACACACACACACACACACACACACACTAATAGCACACCTTTTAGTGTAGACTGAGACCAGCTCTGTGTTGCTGTTGACTCAGTCTTTGATACACAAATCCACACACACAGTTTACTCAACGCCTCCATAGAGACACTGCATGAAATAGGCCACGCCCATCACGGGGGAAGAGCTCCGTTCATTTCCACACGCCAGCGTCATTTTGTGTGGTGGGGCTGCGCAGACAACAAATGTAAAAAATCACCAGTTAAAGTTTTTTTGTACTCCTGAGCAAAACAAGGAAGCCATTGAGAATTGGAGAGAAGAAAAATGTGGATGTTGCTGTCAATGAAGTAAGTTGGAGTGTTCATCTTCCGTATATACGATCTTTTTGTTCAAAACTCGACCATGCACGCGACATAGGAGAACGCCAGGATTGGACGGGAGTTTGTGTTTTCCCCCGTTTTGGGCGCGGTTTTTTTGCCAACTGTTTTTAGAATTCATCGTTTAGACTCATTTTTAAGAAGAAAAATACTGAAGTTATTTGGTTCGTACTTCTTAAATGTGAATATGTATAAACAGTGTTTCCCCTAGAAAGAATTTCAGGCCTGGAGGGATTTCGAAATGAACCCCGACCACAATGGTGGGGGCCCTCAAATGTTAGCCGTTTGAAGCCAGATTTGCAGAATATTGACATTAGGATTAGACTGTTGTGATGTCATTATTCATTCATATTAGTTATTTATGTCATTGCGTTCAGATTTGTGTTCACTCGGTGGTATGTTCAAGACTCCCAAAAAATAAACTCTAGCTGCTGCTGCACACATTCCCCCCCCCACCCCCCCCCCCCCCCCCCCCCCCCACCAATCGCAATGACAGAGACGCTGGCCGTTGCCTAGCAACAACACATCGGGTGGGTAAACTGGATGTTGTAATGTGACGTTGTGTCAAAAGTCACCTGTAGCGAGCACACTCGAGGGAAGGATCAAAACTCAGGTGCACAGTAAGAACACACAGGTAAGAAGAGAGAAACTCAGGTGCACAGCAAGAACACACAGGTAAGAAGAGAGAAACTCAGGTGCACAGCAAGAACACACAGGTAAGAAGAGAGAACCACCCAGCACACTAAATGTCCTTTACACATTATTTATCTGTCATTTGATCTGTCCGCCGCGCGTTTGACAGGTCAAAGAAATCCAGTGTTTTTATTTTAGGTCAATAAATGCACAATGTTCCCAAAGTCAAAGAGTAATGGTGTTGAATAAATGTGATCTCAATATTGTTCAAAATAATTTGTTATTATCATTTTGAGTATCCGCCATACTATCAGCTGTGCGCTCACTTTCAGACAGGAGACGTAGCCAGAGTTAATATTTGGTGTGGTTAGCATTAGCATAGCGGTGCCTGGCGTGGTTAATGTTTGGTGTGGTTAGCATTAGCATAGCGGTGCCTGGCGTGGTTAATATTTGGTGTGGTTAGCATTAGCATAGCGGTGCCTGGCGGAGTTAATATTTGGTGTGGTTAGCATTAGCATAGCGGTGCCTGGCGGAGTTATATTTGGTGTGGTTAGCATTAGCATAGCAGTGCCTGGCGGAGTTACTATTTGGTGTGGTTAGCATAGCGGTGCCTGGCGGAGATCTGCACTCTACTGACTGACCTTTCTACTTTTATTCGCGTTCAACGCAGAAATGTAAAATGACACGTTTTAGAAACGTTTAGAAATGCTTTGTTTCAAATGTGTTCATATTCTATGTCTCAGTGGATCGCCAGACACATACAATGCCGACATTTTAGACACAAAACTTAAAAGATGAGAGCAAATTGTCCCCCCCCCGCGACACACACACATATACACACGCACACACACACACACGCACACACGCACACACACACACCTGGTAAGGAAATAAGCACAGCACTCTGCGTGGAGGATTAAAGACAGCTTGTCTCCAGAGCACACCATGACGCCTGTTTACACACACACACACACACACACACACACACACACACACACACACACAAGCAAGCAAGCAAGTGTGCTCAGCTGCAGGTCGGCTGATTTACGTCACTGAGGATAGGATAGAAGACAACAGAATAGGACACAACAGAATAGAATAGAATAGAACTCAGGGGGGAATGGTGAGAAGATCAGTCACATTGATTTATCCATTGGGAGTGGAGTGGAGTGGAGTGGAGGGGAGGTACTCTAGGCCCAGTCTAAGACTCCTGACAAAGAGTAATGGCACCCAAGGGACCACTCAAAAAAACTAAAACAAATGGCCAATTAGTGAAGAGCCAAGTTCCTTTAGATATTTGGTAGTGGATCTGTCAGATAAAGGAGCTGATGCACATGGAAAACCAGGGGACAGACAGAACAGAAACAGACTGAACATGTCAAAGAAAGCACCTTTTCAAAATGCATGGCGTTTATGAGAAAAGTCTTGTTTGACCGTTAAGCAAACCTCTATGAATCCTCCACAGACAGACAGGACAGCAGCCAAGCAGGAGCTGAACAGCTCCCAAGAGTTCAAAGGTCACATTATAAAAGCCAGCTCTTAAAAAAACACCTTTGTAGTCCGGCCAGGTCATTAGTCACTGCCTCTCTCATCGACAAAGAACTCTCAGCCTTCTACAACACAACTACAAGTCCCTATGGGAATGTAACAGTGAAAAGTCCCTATGGGAATGTTACAGTGAAAAGTCCCTATGGGAATGTTACAGTGAAAAGTCCCTATGGGAATGTTACAGCGAAAAGTCCCTATGGGAATGTAACAGTGAAAAGTCCCTATGGGGATGTAACAGTGAAAAGTCCCTATGGGAATGTAACAGTGAAAAGTCCATGTCCCGGGTAGATAAGGTCATTATAAACTCACTATTAAGTAAGGAGTACACACTATAAAACCCATAGGAATAGTAATGGGGGTTTAAAAAAGCATAATTAGCACTCTGGGGGTCGCTAAAAAAATCTTTATATTTGATTACCAACGACACACTGCACGTCCCTATACGAATATTATAGAGATATCATGGATTCTTTTTTTAAAGACTATAACGGTGCTCCTACCACAGACACACTCTCTGTGGGACTGTTCTAGTCATGTTATGGTGATTCTTACTCTCCGTCATGTCTCATTGACGCAGGCTGCTTTTGGGCTCTGCTGGTGTCCCTGGGTCAGAGGAGAGACACGGCCAGAGACCACGCAGGCTGTCAAACGTCTCCATGGCAAAGAGGACGTGAGAGGAATGACAACAAGCACCCCATCCCGTCCCCCTGCAACACCCTTCACCTCCAAACTGTTATTATTGTCCCTGTCGGGCGCTGCTGTCGCCCTCACAGGCACGGACGCGTCAGGAGACAACGGGGACAGGCAAAGACTGTTTCCTCGCCTCAAAATAGCCAGTGTCTATATTTATAACTGGAATAATAAAATGTTTGTAATACGATTTTTTTTAGAGGAAGATTTGTGTTGCTTGCTGCACGTTACCCAACGTTGGTGCACGACAGCACGCACGCACGCACACACACACACGCACACACGCACGCACGCACGCACGCACACGCACACGCACGCACACACACACACACACACACACACACACACACACACACACACACACACACACACACACACACACACACACACACACACACACACACACACCTTGAAAAATCCGGTACAATAAGATCAGTGAAACCTCACTATGCAGGCCTGGCCTATTAGCAAAGCAACACTATAAGTAACTGTATAGGGATATGACAGTGATGTCAGCAGGCGAAGCCTTGGGGGACACTTCCCCTGTTAGAGCAGGACTCCAAAAATACACTGAGAATCACAGCTATGAAATACAGTCAGGCCCTTTCTCAGCCCTGCTGGACCCCAGCCTGCCTGTCTTTCTGTCTGCCTGTCTTTCTGTCTGTCTGTCTGTCTGTCTGTCTCCCTGCCTGCATGTCTGTCTGTCTGTCTGTCTGCCTGTCTGTCTCTCTCTGTCTGTCTGTCTGTCTCTCTCTGTCTGCCTGCCTGTCTCCCTGCCTGCATGTCTGTCTGTCTGTCTGTCTGCCTGCCTGTCTGTCTCTCTCTGTCTGTCTGTCTGTCTCTCTCTGTCTGTCTATCTGTCTGCCTGTCTCTCTGTCTGTCTCCCTGCCTGCCTGTCTGTCTGCCTGCCTGTCTGTCTCTCTGTCTGCCTGTCTGTCTGCCTGCCTGTCTGTCTGTCTGTCTGTCTGTCTGCCTGTCTCTCTCTGTCTGTCTGTCTGTCTGTCTGTCTGTCTCTCTCTGTCTGTCTGTCTGTCTGTCTGTCTGCCTGCCTGTCTCTCTGTCTGTCTGTCTGTCTCCCTGCCTGCCTGTCTGCCTATCTGTCTGTCTGTCTGTCTGTCTTGTCTGTCCTGGCTTTAAAATGCACCTGTTTGCTTTGTGACGCCAGAGGAATGAGCCGTATGGGCCTTCAGCTGTCCACACCCCAGCAGGGCAGGACGCGCTGGGCACGGGGAGCATGGAAGGACACGGGGAAGGAAGTGAGGGGGAGGAGCCAGGGAGGGCGGGCTGAGAGGGAGGAGCCAGGGAGGGCGGGCTGAGAGCGCTGCTGAGAGGTAGCCAGGATAAGTAGCCCAGCAAGCCAGCTAATAACACAGCGACCAGTGCCTAAAAATATCCTCCTACACCGTGTGAGACTGTGAGTGGTGCTGGGCTACCACGGCTGCTGCAAAACCAAAGCCAGTCGCAGTCGCCAAAATAAATCGCAAACCAGGATCATACTAACAATTTCAACGTGAATTTGAAACTAAACGTCTGCATTTTACCCGTTTCACGTTTCTAAAACGTGGCATTAATTAAAAAAAAAAAATTATGTTCCTGCAAACCTACAATGTCAAGATAAATTTGAAACAAAACGGCGTTAAACGCAAATAAAATAAGTTTAACAACTTTGGTTGTGTTAGGTAACTTAAACAATGTGGTTACGGTGAGGATTATGGTTTGGGTTAGGCTGAAATAGAATAAAAACATTCAATGTGACTTGCAGTTGAAATGTAGACTTTAGAAACCCTGGGGATCGAACACAGCTCTCCGGGGTGTGAAAGGCAAGTGACACCCTGCATCCACCCGGTCCACACCGCCTTACTGCCCACTGTACTACTTCAATAGTATAACGCTGATATACTGTATGTAGAAACGTGATGTGCAACATATTTTTGCTTCAGAAACGTTTATATTCTACGTATCCGTAGTTTGCAGAACATCTACAACGCCGACCTTTTATTCGGGCGAGCAGAGAGAGAGAGAGAGAGAGGTGTGTTTTCAGCCCAGGGGACTGAGTGACTAAACATAGCCCAGGCTAGCCTACACCACCCGGGCACCGGCTGCTAGCCTGCCTGCTACCGCTGCTGCTACTGCGAATCACGGCGTGTGATCATATCAACCCTGCGGTGCGACCCCGGGTCGGTTATCAAACGGACCTCGTTTCACGCTGGTCAAAAAGACAGTGAAAACAAACGCTATTCCCACTCGGGTTTGTTTCCTTCCTACCCGCTGATCTCTCCTTGAACGTCTCTCTCTCTCTCGCCTTTTCCACAGAGAGAGCAGCACACTTTCCTCTGAGCCGACCAGAGACCGGAGGACACAACAAACCTACAGGCTAGTTTACACAACGGAAACATTGTAGCCGATCTTTATGTAGAATAAAGCAAGAAACATATCGGATCTGCCACATTGTTGCGACTCCCGAGTCTTTCTGAATGGGAGGCTGCGGTATAAAACGCCACAACATCTCCTGGATGTAGACGAGACACATAAGGGCAAAACAAGACTGTGTGTGACTGTGTATGAATGGCCGAGATTTAAAGAGAAACTAACCGTCAAATCTCCTCCCGGTTTATATCCCCCTGCTGCTGGCTTCCGTTATTCCGCTCGGTGTGCTGCTCCTGTTCGTCGTCTTGTGTTCCGTGCAGGAGGCAGACTGACTGGCTGCTTCCTCCCCTCTCACACGCAGCGGCGGGCGGACAAATATAGGCAGGCTGCTCGGTGTCAGATCTCCAGCTCTCCCCTTCAGCTGGCGACACACTGACGCTGCTCCAAAGTTAGTAGTCGCAGTGTGGTGGATGGAAGAAGCCTTATTCCACCATAAAAAAAAGAAAACACAAAAATTCAAACAGAATAGAACCAGCACCCGTGACAAAATCCTGCTGTGGAAAGCAAAAATAACGGAAAGCCAAAATAGAAAAAGCAGAAGAGAAAAAAAAATAGGCTCACAATAAAGCCAATGCTGGCTGAGTGAGAATAAGCCTGTTAAAAATCACGTCGGTTTCGTGTAGTGGTAAATCAGCCACTTACACAGTAGTCCTGCTGTGTGTGTAGAGAGAGAGAGAGCAGGGCACCGAGTAGGACCAGTGCGCCCACTAAACCCGGCTGGCTGCTGGAGACAGATCGCGTCTTCTCCCGAGTCCTCCACACAAATGTCGCTACCGAGCCTGGAGATGGATTTCCACCCAGGAGGAGGAGTGCAAGGAGAGAGGGAAGGAGGGGAGGGGAGAGAGGGAGAGAGAGGGCAGTGCCTTGCATTCACTGAATCACTCCACCCCCAAACCACCTCCCTCTCTCTTTCCCTCTCTCTTTCCCTCTCTCTCTCTCTCTCTCTCTCTCTCATCTCTCTCTCTCACTCTCCTCTCTCTCTCTCTCTCTCTCTCTCTCTCTCTCTCTCTCTCTCATCTCTCTCTCTCTGCCTCTCTCTTTCATTCACTGTTGCTGCTCTCGTCTCCCAGTGCAACAGAGTCGCCAGAATAAAATGTGGGCAGTTTACGTTTCTCCACACCACGAATACAATGTGACATTCACATCCAGCGTTTGTGACCTAAAGTAGGCTATGTTGCATATTGAAGAGACGCAGTCCCAGAGAGACACGTAAGTCGCTTCTCTTTTGACCCCAGCAATGCTGGAGCCGTTTATTTCCTAGTACTCAAACATCACATCGCTCGCTCGTAGGGACTTCCGCTCTCAGGTCGAGACTCGCGAGACAGACTGAATGCCTCAAGCCTGAATGTGGCAATATAGTCCCTCGTATCCCATAGTGCTTAAATTGCGGGCCGCATGACTGTGGCTCTATTTGCCCCAACTTGTACTTGTGGGAAGTCGTGTTTACGAGACCGGAAGGGGTGTAGCCTACATGACATGCTTGGCCTTCAAGTGGTCACGTCGTGACTCGTGAGCATGCGCAGTTGACTAGAAGCCACTGAGGCTAACAATTTAGCTAACGCTAGCTAGCGAGCGGCTAACTACGTTAATGCAGGAAATGCAGGCTAATGACAGAGGGAAAAAGCTGAGACCGTTATATCAACATTTCCTCAGACATAATAAGATGACTATGAAAGCTCTATATGGCTAAAATTACAATATGTTTACTTTCCACTTCATGACCTCCGCCATTTTTCCGCAGTCACAAGTCGTGACTCAAAGCCTTCAGAAAATTCCCACTTAACATGTTGTGAATACCACATGAGGGGGGGCGTTCAATTGGATTCATGTCATATTCACAGTAAACGGGTCGTGTTTTACCAGATCATGTACTGTAGGCCTCTGTATGATGTGTGTATGAGGCACAGCATGTACTGTAGGCCTATGTATGATGTGTGTATGAGGCCACAGCATGTACTGTAGGCCTCTGTATGATGTGTGTATGAGGCACAGCAGTCGTGTCTGTTATTTGCAGCAGGTCCGGCATCTTTACGACAGTCTGCCAGAAATGTTGTGGTTGTAAAAAAGCTAGGAGAGGTGTTGAAGTCGTTTACGCGCCCAGCACACAATAACACTGAGAAGGCAGGCTAGTTTATTAGCACATTTCATACACAGAAGCAGGTCAAAGTGCTTTACATAAAATGGATAAAAAGACAAGAGCCGAGTGTTACAAGGTAAAATACATGTAGTATGAGATCCAGAAGGCCACAGTGCAAAAAATATGAACATATTTTTTACTTTGCGAGTGAATTCATATGCATACTTAGATCAGGATGCACTATTGTGAATGAATTCTGTAAGTGTGTTTTTACGGTTTATAATATTAAATCCCCTCTTAGGCTATATGAATGCCTCTCAACTGAAGTTGCGGTCTGTAAGTTATTCAACATAAAAGTAACTCCAGCAGATATGAAACGGGACAAGGCCAGCGAGGAATGAGCTGTACTGTGTAGATGCCAGGTGTCAAAAACGTCAGCCATGATATTCCTCTCCAAGACCAAATCAGACAGCATGCACACAAACAGTTGGACAGTTGGAAAGTCTTCGAACAAATTATGAAAGGGTTATACCACCCCCCTCAGACGGAATGTGTGATTATTATTCTGATTGAGGTGGTTTTGTGAGACATTTTTACTCTGAGTGTGCTCCTATTCTGATTACAGGTGGAATAAATGCATGTAAATGCAGCTAAAGCTCTATATCGCTACCTATCTTTCATTCACTGTTACTGCTCTCTTCAGCCACTTTTCTCCCTTCCTTCACGTACCTGTCCCCTGCAGCCTATATATACAGCGGTACAGTGTGTGTGTCTCCCAGGCTTGTCCGTGGATATACTGCAGGTTGACTCAACATCTCGCCGGATGGACTTATGATGATGACACATTGATCCCAGACGTGAATGATCATCCTGCAGGTTTTCATCAATACCGTTGCGTTGCAGTGAAGCGGCGCGGGTCCGCTCGTTCATGGCAATACTGAAAGAAATCGATGAAAGCAGATCGAAAAACACAGCAAAAAAAAAACATCATGTTAGGCTTATCATTTTAATAAAGCCCTAAGGGGATGAAACACCCAGAAATAGAATAACATGACTTTTATATTTGGCATTTACTCCCATCCGAAATGCCTTATAATATCATATAATTTTAGCATGCATGCGTTTTCCCAGTGGGAAGGGATTTGACTCTGTTTTTGGTGTGATCTGGGACACTTAAGCCTAGATTTGCAAACACGAACATCTATCTCCCAGTGCTGTAAAACCTCAAAGTCTCTTGTGAAGCTGTCTTCAAAGATGACAAATAATAGAGCCGTTTTATTGACTTGATGAAAGAGTGGAGCTAGGGCACATGCAGGCAAGGTGGCTGCTGAAGAACACTCTTATAAGCTGCCTTTTCAACCTTTACTGTGACAAAATAACGCAGAGGTTTCGATCCCACGCGGCTCTTCGTCAGGTAAAAGCCTTGTTTATTTGCCGGACGATGCATGTGGGTCTTGATCAGCTCTGCTCTGATTGACTTTATGGACACAGTGACAATCCCCCTAAAGTGGTTTTATACGAGAGCGCAGACACTTTAGCACTGTGTGAAATCAGGCTTGATTGGATATATAAACACTCAATGAATTCATGAAATCATTACTTGTCGGTGGTAAAAGTGCCATTGTCTCCGAACGACGTCTCAGCCATTAGAGGCTTGGTTTTATCGGCCATCTGCGATGTGTGGCCAGTCGGTGAGCGTTTCGTCTGTCCCCCTTGTGGTGGGTTCTGCACCGTCGCCTCTAGTCGGGCGGCTTTTTCGCCCAAATCTACACGTTGAATTGCCATCGGGCTGTCGGTGAGAGAAATCACTCTGATTGGCCGGGCAGCCTCGACATCCTGTCCATACATACAGTGCTGCTGGCAGCACCCTTAGGGATAAGGTGAGAAGCACAGTTAGCTCCCACAGTAAACGTACATCAAAGTGTGTGTGTGTCAGTGTGTGTGTGTGTGTGTGTGTGTGTGTGTGTGTGTGTGTGTGTGTGTGTGCGTGCGTGCGTACATACGTACAGTACATGGGGTGGATTGTATACTACATGGGGGTAGGTGCTACATGTTGCAGTACAGGGATATACTGTTCCTGGTGTGGAGTGTGTAAACTGGTAAAGTGTCAGTGTAAACCAGCTCAAGTAACCTAATGAACTGTTTCTGCTGCCCTCAGGCTGCATTTTGAGACAATACATATTGCCAAGAATTATGAGCCAGCACAACAGTAACAAGGTCTTGTTCCTTACAGCACACAGTGTGATCCACATTGATTTACACCCATTTGCAAAACCCCCGGCCCTGCATGGCAATATTAGAGAGGCAGACCTTTGACCAGAAGGTTGCTGGCTCCTCAAACCACTTTATCCTCTTCCAACAGCTACTGCAGAGGGACTCTTGAGCAAGGCACCATTTTGTGCTCAAATTAATGGGACGATTACGATTATGAGTATTAGTGGAACTACAGTCATATCGTCGCTGTCGTTCCAGGACCTTGAATCTCCAAAACAGCAACTTTTCAGGAAGTTAAAAAAACCTGTTTGCTCTTAAAATACTGAACCAAACGTCGTCAAAGTTGGCACGTCTTAATTATAGTTAGTTTCCCGCTGAATGTGTCATTACTTTATTAATATCTTACCTGGATAAGCTCAAATGATGTTGTTTATATTATCAGTCCGACTTGGAAGCACTTTCTCCCGGCCAGTCAGGCGGGAGAGAGTCGTATGCTCATGCACGAGCCCCAAGCTCCGGGCCGCGGGGGCGCGCGCAGGAGCAGCAGCATTGCCCCTCGCCTCTCATGGCTGAGGCGGGGGCTTGGGCATTGGGATGAGAACAGTCTGACATAACGTAGCGTTAACGTTACTTTATTCTCGTCCGAAAACACTCCGATTTGCATGTTAAAACAAGTTTGCAGCCTAGGAATAACTGGAAAACATTTGATTGATATATTAATGTCAGAGGAAGCCAGGATTAGTCAAAACGATATGAGAAATACACAGCACGTCTGCCATGTGACTTTTCCGGGTTTATTGTCCTGCGTGGGGGGGGTACACACGGAGGTAGGGGGGGAATTTCGAGGTTTGACTGACAGATTGAGGGCGAATGGCGTTACGAGATTTACTCACAAGCTCGTTTTAATGTTTTTCCATTGGTTGTATTTGTTAAAAACCACACAGAGATGTGAAGGGTGACCACTGGCACTGATTTATGACAAAAAGTAAAAAAGTGAAAAAAGGGACATTCGAGGTCCTGGCACAACAGCGACGATATGTAGCCTATGTCAATTTGATTCTGATGAGGAGCTAGCATGCTAACTAGCTAGCTAGCTGTTAGCTATGTTAGGTAAGCCAGCTGCAGTAGGCTAATACTAAGCTATGCCGGGCTCAAAACACCACTCACGTGGCTGGAACTCGAGCCGGCTATTAGCTGATTTTAATGGTGCCACCCGTCTTCACATCTGTGAATAGCCAAACTGTTTCCGGTCGGCGTAGCTTACGCAAATAGCGTAGCACAGAATCAGACGGCGTGCGACTTTATAGCAGACGCTCAGTGTTTGAGAAATAACATTATGCACACAAGCATCCCACTCATTGTCTTTACAGATCGACTGTTTTAAATGTAGTTAATCACACAATTCATGTCATCGTACTAGGTGTGTCACGATACACTCAGTTCACGATACGATACGATACACGATATTGGGTTCACGATAACGATACGATACGATATTTTAACAATATTTTTTTGCGATCGATTTGTAAGTTGAGGGGGCATCCTCCACGCTAATTTGAGTAATTTCACCATTTTCATCCTCCGTGTCTGTAACGTCCCTCGTCTGTTCAAACAAAGCAATGAAAAGGAGAGCGAGCATGCAATCAGATGCAGATCAGTGCCACCATGTTCAGCTTCTTTTTCTCGCGATATGAGATTTCATCTCAACGATACATATTGTCACGTTTTGATATCGCGATATATGGGACGATATATTGTGAGATCCCTACATCGTACTGTAGATCATTTGAGCTGAGAGTTAAAACATTTTTTTTTTATAATTTTATAATTTTATATTATACGGTGAAAAAAATCTTGTGTCAACTCAACTGAGAGCTGAAGTTACTGACTATCCTTTAAAAAAAAATCTAATTTGTTTCAATTTTGTTCTGCCAATCATTTGTAGAGAGAGTAGAATAGATTTAAAACGGTGGATAGGTCATGTTGGAACTGTGAAACTCCAATCTGCTCATTAAATTGGTTTAAAATTAATTAAAATTTAATGAGGTTATTTCGCAGACAGTTTTCCAGAGTGACTTACAGTGAAGTCACCTTACATTCCACAATCTAAACAACGAGTAGGAGTGTAACTGTAAGGAGGACATGTGCCGGCAGAATATTCATTTGACCTTTCAGTGGTCAAATAGAAGTATGAGAAATGGAAATGAGATCCAAGCAGAGATGTTGATGTTGGATTTGTTTTGTTACTTCCAAGCCGACTGTATTGAAGGTCAGGGAGGAAGATATGGTACAGTATTATATCTTGATGATGAGATATCTTGAAAACTGTTGGTATTTCGGCCCAGAACTAGGCCATCATCGCCAGTGCTGTTATTGTAATTGACAGCAGACGTTGTCCCCAGTGTGTAAAAAAAAATGTCCCGTGACTCTGGGACCAAGTCAGATAATTGAAAATGTATTGTAAAATGTCAAAAAACAAAAAAACAAAAGGGCCAAAATTGGAAAATCGACCACTTTATCCTCAATTCCTGCAGAAGTCAATTTGTATTATTTATTTTTGGGGCTATACAAGGTCTCTGCAGGCGTTAAGTGACAGACAAGTCAGGGGACAAGCTGTACATAAAGTGTGCAAGTCAATGTTTTAAGTTGGCGAAGTGGCTACATGATGAAAGTCCTATAGAGACGTGTCTCCCATAACTGAGGAAACATTTCACCACAGCTGGGATGAAGTGGAAATGAAGAGTAACTATTGGCTACATATTCATATTAATTAATGTCTGTTTTGTTGTTCCATATTGCCAATTGATAGAACACAGCAGTGATTCAGCCTGAGCATATTGAAAGCTTTCCTATTTGCTGCAAACACCTGGCGTCTGTATAGTTCTTAACCGGAAAAATCCTGCAGATAGATGTGTTTCACATTGCCGAGAGCAGTTGGTTATGGATCAGTATAAGAAGAATTTACATTACAGCTCGGTAACAACATGGTAATAGGGGGTTGTGTAAAAAAAAGAAGTACTGATTCAACTTGTTTACTCGAGTAAAAGTAAATACATCAAAATACAGGCTCTGAAATGTAATCAAGTATAAAAGTAAAAAGTATTTCTACCAGCTGTTTCTGTGGAAAGCTAGCTGAACCTCACCTCATATTAAGTTAACTAGAATTTTTGCACGCTACGTGCCCTCAATTCTAGGGTGGGGACTCTGGAGATGATAAACCAAACACACGGACAGACAGCTCTCCAATTAGTAGGATTGGATACAGGTAGTGTATGCTGATGGTATTCAAACTATGGTCCTGGATTTGTTTGAAACACAGTCACTGAATAACTCAATCTAGGAAGTGAAAATAAACATATACCAACAGTCCTTCAAGTCAGTCCTGGTGGAGCACATAGTCCTTCATCACTTGTGTTAGTGGGAGGGAGTAGACTTGGTTCAGGCGATGTGTGCCCATCGCTTCGCGGATCTGGGCCCGACACACGTGGGCCAGACTGCGAGGACATCTCTTGGCCTCCAGAAAGACCCTGAGAGCCTCAGGATCCGCCATCACCTCCAGATGTGCTTGCCTCCAGGTCACCAGGGCCGGGTCAGCGTCGTGGTCCAGGAGCAGCTGGACGACGGCCGCGTCACACCCACGCCACAGCACCGCCTCCAGCAGTTGAGAAGCCACGTCACGGGTCAGAAATCCAGCGGCCTGGAGCAGCAGGCGGAAGCAGTCCAGGTGGTGTTTGGTGGCGCTGATGTAGAGAGGATTGAGGGTGGGAACGCTGTCCATGTCAACAGCGGCACGGAACCTGATGAGTTCCTGCAGTATGTCCAGCCTTCCCGCCCGGGCAGCCCAGTGGACCGGGGTGTCGTCTACGCTTTTGTTGGGGTTGGGGTCGGCCCCGGCTTCCAAGAGGACTCGGACACAGTCCAGGTGACCATGGTACACGGCCCAGTAGAGAGGTGTGTAGTCTCCTTCATTACATCGGTCTACCTGGGCTCCCTGGGTGATCAGGTAGGCCACACAGCCAGCGTGACCCTGACAGGCTGCGAACCCCAGAGGGGATCTGTACGAGTAAACAGTACCATTACACACCAAACTCTCATTGATCCTCCATCTGAAGCAGTCTATCTGCAGAAGAGTCCTCAGTTTGTCCAGGTCTCCTGTCCAGGCAGCAAAATGGACCTGCATTTCATCATGTCCTGCTCGAGCACCCATTCCTTCAGGTCTGTCAGAGTACATCTTCTTCTTCTGTGGGCTTTTATGGCCTCCGCAGGCTTTTTGAAGGGATTTTTCTTCTCGAGTGACATTAGTGATGACATCACTTAATGATGACATCACAATTGCTTGAGTGAGAGGGACAGAATGTAGGGAAACAGTGGATGGATCAATCCAGGAGGCGGTAATGCAGCATAAAGGATGCCAACTTGCCATAAAACACCACAGAAGAAGAAGATGACATAACCAATGACATCACTCACTGATGACATCACAATTGCTCGAGTTACATCACTGATGGCATCACTCACCGATGGCATCAAGTTACATCACTGAAGTAGTTTGTTATCTATCCTACTTTACACAAGAGTTGTGGGGAAGCTACAGTAACCTACAGTGTTAGCTCCACCCACCCTGTACCAAGTTACCATCAGATAGATAGTGACTTAACAAGCAGACATTTATTTACATGCAAATCTTTGAGATTACGTAAAGAATGTGTGACATAACATACTAGCAGGAGAGGCAGACACCAGAGAGAAAACATGCAGAGACAGAGAGGCAGACACCAGAGAGAAAGCATGTAGAGACAGAGAGGCAGACACCAGAGAGAAAGCATGTAGAGACAGAGAGGCAGACACCAGAGAGAAAGCATGTAGAGACAGAGAGGCAGACACCAGAGAGAAAGCATGTAGAGACAGAGAGGCAGACACCAGAGAGAAAGCATGTAGAGACAGAGAGGCAGAGACACCAGAGAGAAAGCATGTAGAGACAGAGAGGCAGACACCAGAGAGAACATGTAGAGACAGAGAGGCAGACACCAGAGAGAAAGCATGCAGAGACAGAGAGGCAGACACCAGAGAGAAAGCATGCAGAGACAGAGAGGCAGACACCAGAGAGAATGCATGTAGAGACAGAGAGGCAGACACCAGAGAGAAAGCATGTAGAGACAGAGAGGCAGACACCAGAGAGAAAGCATGTAGAGACAGAGAGGCAGACACCAGAGAGAAAGCATGTAGAGACAGAGAGGCAGACACCAGAGAGAAAGCATGCAGAGACAGAGAGGCAGACACCAGAGAGAATGCATGCAGAGACAGAGAGGCAGACACCAGAGAGAAAGCATGTAGAGACAGAGAGGCAGACACCAGAGAGAAAGCATGTAGAGACAGAGAGGCAGACACCAGAGAGAAAGCATGTAGAGACAGAGAGGCAGACACCAGAGAGAACATGTCGAGACAGAAAGGCAGACACCAGAGAGAAAACATGTAGAGACAGAGGCAGACACCAGAGAGAAAGCATGTAGAGGCAGACACCAGAGAGAAAAAGCATGTAGAGACAGAGAGGCAGACACCAGAGAGAAAGCATGTAGAGACAGAGAGGCAGACACCAGAGAGAAAGCATGTAGAGACAGAGAGGCAGACACCAG
>NC_139649.1:4559517-4584517 GCF_964638095.1 Poromitra crassiceps
GTAAAAGTAGAATCTAGATGCCTTTATCTTCTTCACTGTGCATGCATTAGTACAGCCCTCATTGCTAATTAGCTTAGCACTACAATGGCAGTCTGTCGGTACCAGCTGCCGACCGCCATTCAGTCGCCCAAAAGACACATTCCAACAGCGCCATGCAGAAACACTCACGTGTACATGTTGTTACTCGTGTGTGTACTCACCACGCAATCAAACAATCCAAAGTTACAGGAAACCGCTCATTTTCCAAGTAAATCCATATAGTGAGAACTAAGAAAGACCAAAGTACACAGCGCATGTCCTGCACATGTCCTTTTCTTTTAGCGGTTAGCCATATTGCTGATGAATCGCGAATGTGTGTGTGTGTGTATGTGTGCATGCATGCGTGTGTGTGTGTGTGTGTGTGTGTATGTGTGTGTGTGCATGCAATGCGTGTGCGTTTGTGTGTGTGTGTGTGTGCTTGGGTGACCAGATGTCCCGCATTGTGCGGGACTGCACAGCATTTTCAAGATTTTTCAAGCGTCCCGCAAATTGAGACGTTGTCCCGCATTTTGATCGTCTGGCTCCAGTTTTCAAATGCGCGTTTCTAAAGTCTGGCTTATGAAGGCTGTGTGTGGTCTGTGGAGAAAGCAGGGAGAGAAAGCTGTCATGATGGGGCGGGCTATGTCTGATGTCACATGTCAATCAAACTGGAGCGGGTACACCGAGGTCCTGGGATCAAATCAAAATAATGCAGCAACCGGTTAGGGTACGCCCACACACCACCACAACACGGAAAAGAACAGCGAGTCGATTTGACGCTGCGCGCGGAATATGAAACATGGAAAGAGAAAGGGAAGAAACTTGCGACTAACAGCCAAGAAAAGGAGATGCAGCTACAATAAGGACTGGACCACTATTTACCCATGGGTGAAACCAGTGCAAGGCGATTCTCAGAGAGTGTTTTTGCGACGTTTGCCGAAGTGATTTTTCAGTTGCACACGGAGGTGAATATACGATGTGAAACGACACAAACAATGCGAGACTCACAAGAAACGTGTTGCTCAAAAGGAGGCTTTCCAGTCTATGGATACGTTCATACTGAAAACCCCAACAGGATTCCAACACAGATAAGGTAACAGCAGCTGAAATAACTACCGTTTACCACACTGTGCAACACTGCCACTCATACAGGTCAGAAGACTGTGGCAGTAAGCTAACAGCTGTCTGTTGTTTGAGAAAGTACAGGCAGGACAAACCCTTTTGAAAGCACTTTAAGTACTACTTGAAAGAACAGTTCTAAGCCTTGACTGTTCTGTTTTATTGTAGGCTACAACAGTTTAGTCAGGTCAGGTGTGTAGAAGCACTGTGAAACTTAAGCTTCATGCTTACTGTGTTTATGGAACGTAAAGTTGCATTTAAATAAAATTACATTTGTTAATTTGTTATTTCCATAGTCTATATTATGTGCTACTGAATCAACCTGAGGGCAATGCATCAACATTGATGCATTGGTAACGCGTCCCACATTGTCCCACACAAACATACTCTTTGTCCCACATTTGGCTAGTTGGGATCTGGTCACCCTAGTGTGTGCATGTGTGTGTGTTTGTGTGTGTGTGTGTGTGTGTGCGTGCGTGTTTGTGTGTGTATGCGTGCGTGTTTGTGTGTGTATGTGTGTGTGTGCGTGCGTGTTTGTGTGTGTATGTGTGTGTTGTGTGCTGTGCTGTGGATGTGCGTGTGCGTGTGTGTGTGTGTGTGTGTGCTTCCACTCCAGTGCCTCCTGAGGCAGTGAGTGGAAGTGGCAGTGCAGCTACATACAGTACGTGGTGCCTCCTCCTCTTTAATATTTCATCTCCATGCTGACAGGAAGAAATGGGGGCAGAGAAACACAGAAGGCCTACCGTGTGTGTGTGTGTGTGTGTGTGCGTGTGGACGCGTGTGTGTGTGTGTGTGTGTGTGTGTGCATGTGTGTGTGTGTGTGTGTGGTGTGTGTGTGTGCGTGTACGTACTGTAACTGTTGTGCTCTCTTGTGCATATTTCATGTTTCATTGTCATGCATGTGTAAGAAAAGCTTTCTGGACAGTCTGCAGTGCGAGCAGAACACACACACTTTGCCATGTTTCTCCACAGACTCTCAGTGTGTGTCGTGAACACAGCGAGACGTAGATGCTCCGTGCTGTCCGTGCTCAGCGGGACACGTGGGGAGTGCGTAGGCTGACGTGCTGTAGGTCCCACTGGATTAGATTTAACAGGGACTGAAGAAACGGAGATTTCCAGTCTTACCTGGCACCTCCGGCCTATAGAGCGTGTGTGTGTGTGTGTGTGTGTGTGTGTGCGCGTGTGTGTGTGTGCGCGTGTGTGTGGTGTGTGTGAGAGAGAGAGTGAGTGAGAGAGATAGATGCTGTGAGCCAATTTCTGTCCAAAGTCCAAACCAGTGCTGTAAGATTTGTAAAATCATGCAAAGCACCAGTAGATATCATTGACAAGCTAAGGATTCAGTCTGTAAATGTGTTATCATTTTGATAAGCGTCTCGCCTACTAAACCTTCAAAATAACTTGTGAAGTTCAACATTCAATGACATATATTCAATATATATATATATTCAATGAAAATATTGAGGGAAGCCGTCTGCAAACGTGCACCCCAGGGTGGTGGGGCTGTGGAAACGAGGTTTCCGTTTGTAGCACGATGTCCGTTTGTGTCTATAGAGACACTGCAGAGCGCGTCATCATTCAGAAGCCACGCCCAAAATGGGGGGAAAACAAAACTCCCCCCCCCAATCCTGGCGTTCTCCTATGTCGCGTGCATGGTCGCGTGTTGCACACAAAGATCATATATACGGAAGATGAACACTCCCAACTTACTTCCCTGACAGCTAGATCCACATTTTTTCTTCTCGCCAATTCTCAATGGCTTCCTTGTTTTCCCCGGGAGTACAAAAAAATGTTAATTGGTGATTTTGTTGTCTGCGCAGCCCCACCACACAACAGCTTTTAGCTATGTTTAATTCAAAGAAATTACGCTGGTGTGTGGAAGTGAATGGAGATCTCTCTCTCTCTCTCTCTCTCTCTCTCTCTCTCTCTCTCTCTCTCTTCTCTCTCTCTCTCTCTCTCTCTCTCTCTCTCTCTCTCTCTCTCTCTCTCTCTCTCTCTCTCTTCATCTCTCTCTCTCTCTCTCTCTCTCTCTCTCTCTCCTCCCTCCTAACCCAAGGCAGATGGCATCATGGCCGCCCACCTGGAGTCAGGTCAGGTCTGCTGGAGGTGTCTTCCCGTTAAAGGTGGAGTTTTCCTTTGCCTCCGTCGCCAAGTGCTCGCTCATCATGTGGGAATAGTTTCACACTGTTGGGTCTAAATAAAGAAGGTGGTGTTGACCTGCTCTAAAAGTGTCACAAGATAACTTCTGTTAGGATTTGCTGCTATATAAATACAGTTGACTTGACTTGTTCAATAAGGCTATACTCCACTTTCTTAAGCTGTGTGATGAAGGAACCTTGATTGTTTCCTATATGAGAGGAGCTGCAATATGTTGTCATAAGTCTCAGAGTCAGACTGTATTTCAACTTGAAAACATTTATTTCAGACATCCACTCTCCATTCTTCAGTGCTAGAAAATCAGTTGATTCCAGCCGTTGGACATGATAATCACAGTAATCAAGTGAACTGCCGTGTCTGTCAGTGTTGTGACTGGAAAGAGATCACAAGGTTACATTTGTGGTTTAAACAAAGAGTAAAAACGTCAACACACATCATAAAAGAGGATTTTCATGGTTTCCCTTCAGTTATGTTGAGACAATTGTTTTAGGCATTTGGTCATCGCTCTTATCCAGAGTGACTTTGTGCTATAGATTAAGTTTAAATTCTTAGACGAGCAGAATTACAAGATACGCAGCGCAACGGTCAGAGGCGCGCGCAGTGCCCCCTAGCTGATAATATTACTGTGACTCTGAAATGATCCTGTGAGACAGAAGTGCTCAGAAATGAAATCAGAGAAGAAGAGGCCAGGAGAGAGAGGTAGAAAGGATCTTGTTAAGTTGGAGATCAGAGCTTATAGGAGGGAGGGAGGTAGGGGAGATGGGACAGCAGGAGGATGTGGAGGTATTCCTGAAGCAGCCTGCTCGCCAAAATAAAAGGTTGACATTGGATGGACGTTTCCATATAGTCTCCATATAGTCTCCCATACTCCCCTATACTCCCATACTCTTCCATACGCTCTCTCCTCTCCCACATTTCCCATTCTCTCCCCACCTCCTCCCTCCCCCTGCTCTCTTCTCCCCCACACCCCCCCTTTCCCCTCTCCTGCTCTCTCCTCTTGCTCCTTCCCCACCTCCTATACCCTCCAACATTTCCCATTCCCTCCCCACCCCCATCACTCTCTCACATTCCCCCTGCTCTCCTCCCTTCTCCTGCTCTATCCTTCATTTCTATATTTTCTATATTTCTCTATCAAATGTTATCTTTATTCTGTATATTCTTGCTACTGTTGTGTCAGCTAGAACTAGCTAGATATATTTTCTGTGAAGCCCTCTGAGACATGCTTGTGAATTAGGGCTATATAAATAAACTTGACTTGACTTGACTTGACGTTTCTTCAACACAGAATGTCACATTTCTGAACCAGGAACATGTTACGTATCACATTTTCTAGATACATCTAGTCATCCTTTGATACTCATTTGATCCATGCAGGGGGCAGCACAGTGACCCAGTGATGAGCAGTGACTATGTTGAATACAATGTAACATACATGTAGAAACAGATGAACCCTCTGTGAATGTAACACTCAGAATGGAAAAGCACCACACTACAACCTTTAACATAATAGCCTTCACCAGATGCCTCTGTCAGACAGCGGTAGACATAACATGTTTTGTCTGAACTCTGCTTCTAACCTGTTGCAGAGTCAGCACGTTCTGTGTGTCCTTGGGCGAAAAGCCTTAAGGAGCCGTTCAAATCTCCTCCTTTGAATGACTGTACGAATTGCCTGCGGCTGAATCCCTCTCATCCTCTCATGAGACCACACCCTGAAGACCATCCTGACTCAAGAACTTTCCTTCACCACATGCCTGGACTGCAAAATTTCCCATATTAACCCCATGAAGTCAACACTCTGAATAAGACAGTATCTAAACAGCATTTTCTGATTACCTTGACCTGAATAAAGTTGAATTAAAACATGTGGACGATTCCAATCTATAGTCGCATTTGAAGTGCATTGACATGTAGTCAAACGCACCTAAACATCTTAATCGTAAGTACGAAATCCTATCTGTGTTTTTTCGCAGCATTTCGCGACACATACGCGTCAAACTGCTTGAGAACGCATGTTCGAGCTTTCAGCGAGTGTTGCACAACTTGTTTACAGGAGAAAAGATGGCGGCCAGCGGTAAAAAGAAGTCCCAACATATTGTCCCTAACACGGTACAGAAAGGATTTCAGGACAAATTCAGGGGGGAAACAGGACGTGATGTGGGCGTGCGTCTTCAGTTATGAATCAGAATTTGATCTGTAGCATGTAAACAGGAATCTGAACGGAATAATCTTAACTGTAAACACCTTAATGGAAATTGTCTTACAGTATTTAGATGAAGGTCAATAGTCAGATTATTGCAGTCCATGTAGTCAGTGTCACTTACAGTAACAAGAAGGTAGGAATAAAGCAAGTTAAGACAATGAAGGACACCATCATGGGTCTCTCAGATTGATAGCTTTTGGAGTTGGACGTGACATCACAAATCCAAGCTGAACTGCAGAGGATCACAGGAATAACAGATGGGATTGCTGGTTTCGGGTGGATTTGAGGTGTGAAGAGCATTTTAAACACGCATGAGGAGATTTGCTACACGTTTCAGACCTCAGTATGTGGACCCGCCAATCGCTCCAGCTGTCACCAACCGTGATAATGCCTGGAGATGATTCTCCTGATGCTATCAGCTCAGCTCTTCTGTGTGTGTGTGTGTGTGTGTGTGTGTGTGTGTGTGTGTGTGTGTGTGCATGCCTGCAATATCTGTGTCCGTGTTTATGTGGTGCATGCTTTTGTGTGTTAGTGTGACTGCGTGCATGGTGCCACTGTGTCTTTGTGAGTGTATGCACTGTGTGAGTGTACATTGATGTTTTTATATCTCCTGGATGTCAGCGTTTTAGGAACTAAGAAGGCTGCTTTGTTTCTTGGCTAGACAACCATTTTATCTAATTGGTTTTCATCAACCCAAAGGCTTGTAGAATTGTCTCCGCCCACAGAGGGGCTTGTCTCCGCCCACAGAGGGGCTTGTCTCCGCCCACAGAGGGGCTTGTCTCCGCCCACAGAGGGGCTTGTCTCCGCCCACAGAGGGGCTTGTCTCCGCCCACAGAGGTGCATGTCTCCGCCCACAGAGGGGCTTGTCTCCGCCCACAGAGGGGCATCTGTAATCCTTCAATTCAAGTGACAACATGAACATCTGCTCAATGGGAGTTCTGAGGCTTTCACACAAACACGCCGACATGTTCCTGTTAGAGCTGCAACGATTCATCAAATATACTGACTTTATTTATATATTTATTTATTTAGTCATAGCTTATTCGTATTCAAGAGTAACCAAAGGGTCACTTCTCATGCAAATAAAATGTAAATTTTCTGTACATCATTTCTAATAAGTGTTTGCTAAAATAACGTTGTTTATGCATATTTTTCCACATTTGGCAGAAGGAGATGTACAAAGGATTTCGGATGTATAATTTTGAAACGTCCATAGTTACAGACCTGTCATTTGACACCAGCATCATCAAAATCACCCTGGACAGCGAAATTCAATGGTAAAAATGGCTGAAATGACAGCCATCTTTTAAAATTGCAGCCATTTTTACATTTATGTGTTATAAATCTGGCTTCTCTGTGGTCATAAATGTATATGGTTTGATAGCAAGATCATTCATATTGGACAATTCTACACAAAGTTGACCTAAAATTGTATTTCCGGGGTGGAAATGGTAGGCATATTTGAAAAATCTTGATTTCTGCATGGCTAATAGGTTTTATCAAAAGAACAATCCCCAAGGAGTAGTCGTGCCAATTTTGGTACTTCCACTTGTGAACGATTTTTACCTTAAAGGTGCATTTAATCTGCTCCACTAGAAAGAAGACATTTGATGATGTCATCTTAAGCGTGACATTAATAGACCAAATAACTAATTAATGGATTAGTGCAGAAAATAATCAACAGATTATTGGATAATGAAAAGAATGAAAAATGAGTTGCAGCCCTAAGGTGAGTTCCTGTATGTGTGTGTTTGAACAGAAGCTGTGGGGCAGCAGCAGGGCATGCTAACCCAGATCTCTGTCCACTAAATCACCTCTGATGTCTTCAGGCACCACTGTCCTTCTAACCACGTGTGTCAGCATGCACTTATGTCCCTGTTTTAGTTATTGCTATGTCCTTGCACTAACACCACAGAGACACATTTCTATATGCATTTACTTCCTGGCAAATAAAGCGATTCTGATTATGGAAATAAGTTCCGAGACAAAACAGGGAATATTTGACTATTTTAGTTGACATAATAAAATGAATTTGCACATCTGGCAGACATCTGACAGACATCTGACATCATGGGTGCTGGGAGAAGGGAAAAACAAACAAACATGGAAGTGATCCCACCAGTAGGCTGCATATAGCCTGCTTTAGGCTGCAGGTGCAGGACAATTGTAGCCTGGTAAACCAGCCGGTCACGTGAACTCGCATTTAATTTCGTTCTACCAGACCGTCTGGTCGTCAGCCCTGGGAGGGTGTTTGCAGAAACTGCAAAACGTACCAGCCAATCAGCGACCCGCCTTGTAGTTGACATCGTAACCGGCCAATCAGGAACGCCGCTAGCAAAACAGTAATGGCTGCCTCCGTGCCTGTCCGCCTCGAGCAGTAACGTCAACATTCGTCGAGTTTAAACAGCCATAAAGTGCAGTTATTGCAGAAAAAGACTCAATAACAACAATTAAGTATGCAACAGCGGAGTTTCTCGGCGGAAAAGTTGTTTTTGCCGTTCCCCTGAGTCGATTTGGATTTGACTGGATGCAACGCTGATTGGTTGAAGTTGTTGTTGGGCAAGGCAAGTACACCCGCCCACGTAGAACAAAATGAAATGTGAGTTCTCGTGACCAGCTGGTTTACCAGGCTAGGAAAATTGCCTATCTTAGTTAAAATTGTCTGTTCTTCTTCTTCTTCTGTGGTGTTTTATGGCAGTTGGCATCCTTTATGTTGCATTACCACCTGGATTTATCCATCCACTGTTTCCCTACATTCTGTCGCTCTTTCTTTCCACTGCGTGTGCCTTTCCCCCCCCAACTCCATTTCAAATTGTCTGTTAAAATTGTCTAAGTGGGTGGCAGTGTCTGTGGTGGCGGTGTCTGTCACGATTGCGATGTCATCAGTGATGTCACTTGAGCAATTGTGATGTCATCACAATAGGCATCCACATCACTCATGCAGGAGCTACAACAGTGAGGAGGGAACAGACACACACAACCGATCACATAATCTCCCTCCGGCTTCGCCTCTGGCGGAGATAATAAATTAGCCTATCAAAATATATATTACATCAATTATAGGCCAGCATTTTCCACATTAATACAAATTAGTTTGTATAATGAGAAATAAAGTTTAACATACACCTCCTACAGTATATGGGCTATCTACAAGACCAACCTTTAAAAAAAAAAACGTGTTAAACATTGATGTTTTTTGTATTATTTTTTAATTGAACTCTAAACTATTAGAAATGACTTGAGGCAGCACAACAGCATGAGAAAGGTGAAGGCCCACTGGCATACAGAGTAGCAGCACCCAGTCAGGGGGCTTATCTTGTCAAACAGATCAGTATCTTCACAAACGGGTCCCACAGTCTGATTAGCAAATTAAAGAGAGCCTCAGATGCTTGACAGATGAGGCAATAGCAGTGAATGTCATTGGCCAGCGTGAACCCACCTCTGGGGATGCACACACACACACACACACACACACACACACACACACACACACACACACACACACACACACACACACACACACACACACACACACACAGTAGCCATTTGCTATAGAGCGCAACACCCCCCCCACTTTTTCGCAGCTCTGCTTCCAGGAAGTGAATTTTCTCTATCTAACGTTACGTTTCATTTATACAACTTTGACGTCGGCGGCACCGCTAGTCTCTGCCTCGGTATTTCTTGGGTCTGTACGGGTCCGGTATGCTCGGTTTTTATACGGGTCCCGGTCCGACATTTGTCGATTCTGACGGGCCCAGGTGTCAGCTTTCTAATAATAGACAGGTCCAATCCCGGGTCCATCAGGGTCCGAGTCCGTCATTTTGGACCCGTGAAGCCTGAATATTGAGATGGTCATGATCCGCACTCGCGGGAGTGCGCATAAGGCGGCTAATAGTTTCTAAACATACAGGCCGACCGGCTAGCAGCTGGTTATAATCCAGATTTCACTGCATGTTTAGAAGGGGCTCATCTCTCTCAGCCCCAGAGGCATTATGGGCCAGGTCACTAAAGGTATTCAGTGAGTTGCAGGGAAAGGTGACGTCAGACCATTGATGTAGTGTGTGAGGTGAGGAGGGGTCCTATCTGTGATCAGGCCTCAGGCCCCATGAGGCCAGGCTCTGTGATCAGGCCTCAGGCCACATGAGGCCAGGCTCTGCTCCAGGAATGTGTCAACAGAAGGCGTCTGCTCTCCTGGGGGGTGCAGGCGCACGCTGATGACCCAGATAGAGAGGGACAGTTAGAGACAGGTGGACATGTGGGACTCACACGCTCTGTCATTAAGTCCTATTTCAAGTTGATTAGGTGAGATTCCTCACAGGGTGTGGTATGTTGTTGGTGTTGTGCCCAAGTGTTGACAGAGGCATGCATGCACGCACGCGCTCTCTCTCTCTCTCTCACACACACACACACACACACATTCTGACATTTTTGTGTATAATTTAGTTTATTTCGTTAGTTCTGTTAAAGACACAATATAGCCAACAGCTTCAGTCAGTTATAATTTTGTTGTAAAGCCTTGTTTTTGTTTTTATTTCACTTAACAATTTTTTTTTCCCACACCTACAGTATAGCATTTGTTAATCTGTTTCTGTTACTGACCTTGCCATACACGCACGCACGCATGCACGCACGCACACGCACACGCACACGCACACCTTGCAGTATTTGTGTGTTTGCAAGCATTGTTAAAATAATTTTGCCTTGACTTAAACTGACCTTATCTATTTTCTATTTTCTATTTTCTATTTTCTATTCTCTCTCTCTCTCTCTCTCCTCTCTCTCTCTCTCTCTCTCTCTCTCTCTCTCTCTCTCTCTCTCCTCTCTCTCTCTCTCTCTCTCTCTCTCTCTCTCTCTCTCTCTCTCTCTCTCTCTCTCTCTCTCTCTCTCTCTCTCTCTCTCTCTCTCTCTCTCAGATAGACAGCTGAAATGGTCTGCCGCCACATGCGCAGAATGCTTCACAGACACTGCATGGAAACTGGGAACAAGCCAAAGCAAATGGCATTGCACTTATGTTAATTAAAGCATGCAAGTTAACATAAAAATCTTGTTTTCTCAATTCCTAAACAAGTCTTGTGTTTTGGTAACACGAGGCTCGCGGGGATCGCCCAGATAGAGGAGGAACGCGCTGTAATAAAGCTGAATGCATGTGACTTAATTGATCTCGCTTGTTGTGGTCTTTCAACGAGCAGCGTTTAAAGTTAATTAGCTGAGACTCCTCCTGAGTGTGTGCTGTTTGTTTGTTGTTGTTGGTGCTGGTGGAGATACGTTCAAGCTTTCAGCCCAGCAGACACACAAGTCAATGAGTGGAGATCAAAATGACCTGTGGTCCCCTGGGTAGCTCAACGGCTGGAGTGTGCCTACTGCTACCTCTGACTTAAAGACCCCCGCATGCAGGCAGTTTTCCTGCCTGCATATTGGTCTGAAATATAATTTTATCAGATGACTTTACAAAAACATCTGATTTGCACCAAAGATCGTATATTGATAAGAACCGAAGGCGAATGAATACCTTGTTCTTCTGCAACATCATGGCTGCGTTCCAGCTGAAGTGACCGGAACAATATGGCGGCCGGTGCTGTACCCCCGCAAAAATGCAATACAAAAGGCAGAATGTTCTGGCCCATCTCCCCACCTCTGAGACGCATGAGTCACCTGTGAAGAAGATCCCTCTGCCCACTGAGCCACAGCCTCCAAGGCAGCTGCGTCTTCTCCATCAAAAGTCACATGGTCCAATCTCACATGGTCATGTGATCAGAACGCAGTGAGAGTGAACTGGAAAAACCTTGGCTCCCCTCTTGTTTGTATATACGGTCCCTCACATGTGGCCTCACACAGGTTAATTTGTATACGGTCCCTCACATGTGGCCTCACACAGGTTAATTTGTATACGGTCCCTCACATGTGGCCTCACACAGGTTAATTTGTATACGGTCCCTCACATGTGGCCTCACACAGGTTCATTTGTATACGGTCCCTCACATGTGGCCTCACACAGGTTCATTTGTATACGGTCCCTCACATGTGGCCTCACACAGGTTAATTTGTATACGGTCCCTCACATGTGGCCTCACACAGGTTCATTTGTATACGCTCCCTCACATGTGGCCTCACACAGGTTCATTTGTATACGGTCCCTCACATGTGGCCTCACACAGGTTCATTTGTATACGGTCCCTCACATGTGGCCTCACACAGGTTCATTTGTATACGGTGCCTCACATGTGGCCTCACACAGGTTCATTTGTATACGCTCCCTCACATGTGGCCTCACACAGGTTCATTTGTATACGGTCCCTCACATGTGGCCTCACGCAGGTTCATTTGTATACACTCCCTCACATGTGGCCTCACGCAGGTTCATTTGTATACGGTCCCTCACATGTGGCCTCACGCAGGTTAATTTGTATACGGTCCCTCACATGTGGCCTCACACAGGTTCATTTGTATACGGTCCCTCACATGTGGCCTCACACAGCCTAAAGCAGACTCCATACAGAAACCAATAACCAGCAATCCAATTACAATGGAGACAGACAATAACAAAGTCTGGTCTGAAACACTTCGCCTTAGTCTGAGAACATCACTGGTATTTTTAGATAGGGATCAGCAAGGGAATGGAATCATGTCCATCTGTTCATATATCCGTGTCATTTTATTCATTCATAGCACCGTTCAATTCCAGGAATTGCGTAATCTTATTTATTTATTTGACTGCACCTAATGCATTTTTTTTCTTATAAGACAAGTCAGGGCTGTGTCAACATATTTGAGGGTAATGTTCCTCAAGCCAGAGCTCCACCCATCTTATCAGCCTGGATCACACAGCAGAAGAAACAGAGTCCCACCCAGGCTAATCAAGATGATAGATAGATTCAGCCCATTTTCCCAAATGAAATTCCGATGTCAGGTACGATCTCTGGCGGGAAAGCCCCGCCCACAGGAAAGCCCCGCCCACAGGAAAGCCCCGCCCACAGGAAGTGCTGAACGAAGACTTAAGAGCAAGATGCAAATGCTAAACAGTCAGTGAGCAGAGAAACATCTTCTCTCTCGTCTCTTTGCTTTTCTACGCTCTAAAGCAGTGGGGTCCCAGGGGTCTACGCTCTAAAGCAGTGGGGTCCCAGGGGTCTTTTCTACGCTCTAAAGCAGTGGGGTCCCAGGGGTCTTTTCTACGCTCTAAAGCAGTGGGGTCCCAGGGATCTTTTCTACGCTCTAAAGCAGTGGGGTCCCAGGGATCTTTTCTACGCTCTAAAGCAGTGGGGTCCCAGGGGTCCTTGACGGGGTCCCAGGGGTCCTTGACGGGGTCCCAGGGGTCCTTGACGGGGTTCCAGGGGGTCCCCAGGAAAAAAGGAGAATGATTATTTGCGTGATAATTCCATCCATAAGTAACACAATGACAGAATGTAGGACTATGTTGGTCATGTGTTTCATACACTTTCTGTAATAAAACATCTAAAAGCAAAAAAAAAAGATCAGGGGGACCCTGGGATAAAACCTTATCAAATGGCGGGGGTCTAATTTGTGTGAAAAAGTTTGAGAACCACCGGCATAAAGCATGAAATGGCTGGTAAACATGACCAAGAGTGCAGATGAGTGAAATCACCTCGGGCATTTAGTGGAGCAGATTAAACGCACTTTTTAAATGTAAGAATCGTTCAAATCTGATCAGAAGCACCAACATGGGCACACATACTCCTTGTTCATTTGATACCCACCCAAAACCAAGGTTTTTATAATATGGCTGCCATTTCCACCCCGGGAATACTATGTGATGGAGAAAATTTACATCACAGAAGTAGAATTTAATATGAATGATCTTGCTACAAACCATACATTTGTGACCCCAGAGAAGCCAGATTTATACCACGTACATTTTCAAGTGGCTGCCATTTTAAAACATGGCTGCCATTTTAGAACATGGCTGCCATTTTAGAACATGGCTGCCATTTCAGTCATTTTTAACATAGAATTTCACTGTGCGGGGCGATTTAGATGATTCTGGTGTCAAATGACAGGTTTTTAACTATGGTAGATTCAAAATTATACATCAGAAATGCATTGTCTGCATATTTTTTCAAGTAATGTGAAAAATATGCATAAACAACATGAGTTTAGCTAGGATGGGGGGATACTGTCTGCATTATGACCAGTGAATGATACAGTTTCTGTCTCTGAGAGGCAGAGAGAGTATAGTCAGGCGTGGGGTGCGGAAAAACAAAATCACAAAAAGTCGAGGCTCGCAGCCTCCATGCAAATAATGCATTAGCACAAGCATTGAATAAACATATTTCAAGAAATAAAAGTATTTCAATTGAATGCATCGGGGAATGTAATGAATAAAAATATTAGATGCATCAAGCTTAAGAGTGTGTGGCCACTTGTTCCCTCCAACCCTGTCAACCCGCAGCAGTTAGGCAGTGAGCTATAAACCAGCCACACTTTCCTATAGTGAGTAAACAGTAACCTTAACTCCACTGGCTCCCTGAGAGCCTTCATGATACAACCTGTCCTGCTGAGAGGATCAGGACCATCACTATGTCCTCCTCCCTGCTCGCTCATATCTTTGTTTACCATCTGGATGTTTTTCTGCCGTCTTCATTTAGTTTTTAATAAATCCCGTGGCATGTCATGGTCTCACCCGCACACTTTATCTTCCTGCCTCTTGTTTGGCGTTTTATCATTCATATCTGCAAATAAACAAAACAAGCAATTACGATAGCCTACTCCTTGGTTACGGCAAAAACAAACACTTGGTTGATCGAGGTTAGAAACACGGGGGATTTTATCAATATTTTAATTTATTTGGAGAGCACAACACTCGTTTGATTTCTGGTTAGAGGATGAATGTCTTCAGATGTTTTTGGTTATAGTTCGGTTACAGTGTATATATAGCCACAGTGTATGTGGATGTAAGCCACATAGATCACTATGGTTACAGTGAACTTGAAAATGACTTCAACCTGTAACACAGTTATTTTAAATCAATACTTTAGATCAAATAATCAATGTCCCTGGTAAATAGCCATGTAAGTACGAGATCATGTAAAGCAAACCAGTCAATATCAACCTGAAGGGGCTTTGATAGAGAACATTGAAGTTCCATTTGGTCTAATTTCATAATCAATAAGCTATAATTGCATAGTTATTGGTAAGAGTCATTCATTATAAATGTATACAGATAAATCCTGATCTATGTACAGACAGGCAGGCGGCCCTGAGCAGGGCACGGTGACAGGCTGCATCCTCTGATACACATAGGGCAGCCTTGGGTACTTTTCCTCTCTCCTCTCTGCTCCTAGACCAAACATGAAGCTCTGTTCCTCTCTGCCTATAAGACTGTTAAACCCTCACTGTCCTCATGAACTCTGCAACGATGAATTTCTATATTTCTGTATTTCTATGATGAGGCGTTGTAACCATTGTTACAAAGATGGCTAAATACATTTTTCACAAGACAACTTTCCTGACTCCTGGGTTCGTTTAGTATTTTGATCTGAAATGGTTTTGATCTCAAAGCGGCTCACCTTCACCCTCTCGGTAATAGAGGTGTTGCTTATGCAGGAATGATGATTAAATTCCATTCTACAACACACACACACACACACACACACGCACGCACACGCACACACACACACACACACACACACACGCACACACGTACACGCACACACACACACACACGCACGCACACGCACACACAAACACACACACACACACACACAAACACACACACACACACACACGCACACACAGACACAGACACACACACACACACACGTACACGCACACGCGCACACACACACACACATTCTACAACAGGCTTCATTTTGCAATCAGGACCAGCTTGTTGGTACATTATCCTGCTTATTAGGAGGCTACTTAATAAAGACATCTACGCTAACGTGTGGGTTTTTTGGGCCCCTGGGTGTCGCAAACGAGCTTAATTAAGCGTTACATTGACCAGACTCCAGCACAGTGTGAATACAAACGGTCTGTTACAGGATGGAGTATTCAACAAAGCTGTGTAATAAATGCTAAAGTGGTGAAAGTCGTACAGAGGGTCAGTGAAGCTCTCACTAATGACGAGTGTGACTCATACCTCCAGGTAGAGGTGACATCATACCGATGACATCATACTGAAACTCAATCCTGACAGAGTCACAGAGACCACTGCTGCTATCTGCATCACACGCACGCACGCATGCACGCACACACACACACACACACCTCACACACCTGGAGGCTGGGTTAGGTGGATCAATGCTGCTGGCCTGTGTGTGTGTGTGTGTGTGTGTGTGTGTGTGTGTGTGTGTGTGTGTGTGTGTGTGTGTGTGCGTGCTCACGCATGTGAGTGTGCACATTGTGCACTGATCAATGGTGATTACCTGTAGCCCTCTGCTCTTTGTAATTGCAAAGTGAGGAGTGATTGGCACTGAGCCACGGGCCACTAGCATCAGGAATGCGCGACTCTCTCTCTCTCTCTCTCTCTCACTCACTCACTCACTCACACACACACACACACACACACACACACACACACACACACACACACACACACACACACACACACACACAGAAACAGAAACAGAGATATCTGGGTTGCAGATAGCCAACCCAGTCACCAGAACAAAAATGTTGGTAGTGTACATTTCTGCAAATCTACAATCTCAACGTAATTTGATCTAAAACGGTTCTCATTTGCTTGTGTTTAGGAAAGTAAAACAATTTGGTTTAGAATCATGGTTTAGGTTAGCAAAAAGTAACAGCACGCTGCCATGTGGCCCCGACGGAGCGCTTTCAAGGACTGGCTTGGACACTATTTAGATCACAACAACGCCTAGGAGAACACTGGTTGAGTCATCAGATAATAATTAATGTGAGGAGAGGGCTCCAGGTAAAAAAAAAACGAAATTCTCCTTTATGACAGCTGGTCATCTGTCATGCACCCCCACTATGCTATGCACATGTAGCTCTCTCTCTCTCTCTCTCTCTCTCCACTTTCATTCACACAGGTATAGAATATCTCTGGACTGTGTCAATGTGTGTGTGTGTGTGTGTGTGTGTGTGTGTGTGTGTGTGTGTGTGTGTGTGTGTGTGTGTGTGTGTGTGTGTGTGTATGTGTGTGTGTGTGTGCGTCTCACACTAAACTGTTTAACCATACCATAATACAGTCCTGAATACTTCCTGATGCAGTGGGTCTCAGTCTCTACCTGCATCTGTCAGCCTCAGACTGAAGACTTTCTCACAGCTTTCATTGTTAAATGTGGTGGAAGCAATTGCAGAGTAAAAAAACCCAAAACAAATCACGGTGTCACTGAACCAATCTTTAGGGCGGCCCTTCGTGCAGATGGGGCGTTGACATGCAGAAGTCGTGCGCTTGTAGTAATTGTATAAAAAAGAATGAAATAATAACGTTGCGCGGGACATCCATTTTCAACGTGTCTTAAACACGTCTTAGCTGTTGCAAAATCAAATCACTCTAAACCACAGGCTCATGGGGATTATTGCTTTGATAAAACGATAGATATCATATAGCCTATAGCTGGTAAGGTTTGAACAACAAAACAAATTAAATTCTGATAAAAGTAATCATTCTTCCGCCAAGCCCCCCGCCAGTCAGCTGAAGAGTAGGACTCAAAATGGTTAACAAGCTAATGTATAGCACAGTAAGACCTAGTATGTGAAAACATATCTTGGTGAATAAAGTAATTCTGTGGTAACCTTGTATCTGCAGTTTATTTCACTATATGAGGATAATGGTAACTTTGCGAGACATCTGGATCCATGACCATGTGAGAAATCCATCTTGGCATGCTGCCAGATATGAGTTTGAATATGAACCACCAGTGGTTTGGACCAATCAGCATCCGAGGCAGCTATACGACAGCGAGAAGCAAGCCCGTGGCAGATGGTTCATCCAATCACCTGCCAGGTATTTGTTTAAGTGCCTGCCCCATCCAATCACCTGCCAGGTAAGGAAGTGCCTGCCCTTTTCTGTTCTCTGCAGGCCGTCCCCAGTCACAGACCAAAGGCAACGATCTGGAGGTCACTTACAGCCAATCCTCTAATACCTTCCCTGCAATCCCTGTTCAGCAGTTTGACTGCTTAAGCCCAGGCCACTTTGCATGAGCATTCCTTGGCAGCCTATCTTATTTATTTATTTATTTATTTATTTATTTATTTATTTATTTATGTATTTATTTATTTATTTATTTATGGTCCGAGTTTAATGCTCTATGGTCTTTCGTGATTCTAATTATAGCTGAATTATTTTATGATTTATCCCTTTTTGGGGGGGGGATTTTAAAGGAGAATTCAGGTTTTTTACAACTTCGACCTTATTTCCAATAACATATTAATGAGGGACCTGGACACCTAAACGGAATGGAACAATCCTTAATGGTATTGGTTACACCTGCTTTATGTCCTGCTTTACCACCTCAAAACAGTTGCTGTGAAAAGGGTGTATTGACCTTTTTCACAAGGCAGAGAGAGAGAGAGAGAGAAGATGAGGGGGGAGGGAGAGAGCGCGAGGGAAAAGACACTAAGGGACGAGAGAGTGGGTTTTTATGTGTGTGAGAGAGAGGGAAACAGGGAGGGAGGGAGAGAGAGAGAGGCAGTGGAGTGCAAGAGAGAGAGAGAGAGAGAGAGAGTGGTGTGACCCAGAGAGAGAGAGAGAGAGAGAGAGAGAGAGAGTGGTGTGACCCAGAGATAGAAAGAGAGAGTGCTGTGACAGAGAGAGAGGTGTGACCCAGAGAGAGAGAGAGAGAGTGGTGTGACCCAGAGAGAGAGAGAGAGAGAGTGCTGTGACCCAGAGAGAGAGAGAGAGAGAGAGAGAGAGAGAGAGGGTGTGGCCCAGAGAGAGAGAGAGAGTGCTGTGACAGAGAGAGAGAGAGAGAGAGAGAGGGTGGTGTGACCCAGAGAGAGAGAGAGAGAGAGAGAGAGAGAGAGAGAGACGATGTTGCTAATCTGGATAACTACAATCCCATTTAAGTGGCCTTGTTTACAGGAGGAAGGAGTCAGCTCCCTCAGACAGCAGTGTTGACAAGGTTATGTTCAGAATGTAATCTGGTCCAGACCACAGTTTATCTGTCTCACACTGCACTCTCAGATGTAATCTATAGGATTACTCTGCGCAAACTCAGTAATGCAACCTCTCTCTCTCTCTCCCTCTCTCCCTCTCTCTCTCTCTCTCTCAGATCTTGCCGCTGCAGCTTCATATTTCTCGACAGACAAGACATGAAGTCCATGCATCCATCTTGACCCGCGTATGTGTGATGGGGTCGTGGAGATATAGCAGTTCCAGCAGGGGGCCCCCAAACTTTCCCCACATTAGCCAGCTCTGACTGGGCGATCCCGAGGCGTTCCCAGGCAAGCGTGGAGATATCATCTCTCCACCTAATAGCCATCAGTCTGCCCCGTGGTCTCCTCCCATCAGTCTGCCCCGTGGTCTCCTCCCAGCTGGACGTGCCTGGAACACCTCCGAGGTGCATCTTCACCAGATGCCGCACATGGCTCCTTTTCAACGCCAAGGAGCAGCAGCTCTACTCTGAGTTCCTCACGGATGACTGAGCTTCTCACCTCGTCCCTAAGGGAGATGCCATCAACCACCCTCCTGAGAAAACTCATTTCGGCCGCTTGTATCCACGATCTTGTTCTTTCGGCCATCATGACCCATCCTTCATGACCGTAGGTGAGGGTAGGAGCGAACTGAATTCCACTGCTCCGATTCTCCAGCCCATCTCCCGCTCCATGGTCTCCTCACTCGAGTACAAGACCCCGAGATACTTGAACTCCTTCACTTGCGATAAGATATGAAGTTTAACTCCTAAATATAATATTTGCTTATTTGTGGGAGGGGGAGAAAATCACCTGTAATTCATTTATATCTGAAAAACATTTTGGTAACAAACATCTCAAAGGATCATTCTGGTTATTTTCAACAAGCATATTATCCCCCCCTCCCTCGCCCTCCCCCCCTCACCATTGACTTCACAGTATAGAGCCAAAGCAAGTTCCAACAGTTGCAGCCAAGCAATTAAATTCAATTTAGTTAATTAAACTCAAATTAAAAGTTTCAGGATAGATAAGCACGTTTTAGATTCTTTTAAATGTGATATTCCAGACTTTATACTTATCTAAATAGACATGTCTGTGTTATGATGTTGATTTCTTTCTTTCATGTCTTTTCTTGTCCAAATTGCCGTCATGTAAGTATTACCAAGTGTTTTGGGATTCCACTCAAATTGTGGCATTTAATTAACCATACTTGTTGTTTTTCTCCTGTTCTGTATTTTTGGCTTGTTGTTAGGCAAACTAGTGGCCGCCAGCAAAGTTAATTAAACTTTTCATATTCTCATTTTCCATGTTCTTTGTAGCTAAACAAGGACATAATTAGTGTTCAGTTCAACTTCCTCCTATTCTAATTGGTTGAAAAGTACACAAGCTGCCCGTGTTGGTATAGACAGGATATCGAGGCTACTGGACATCAAAGTTATAGCTTTATGCTTAACTTTGATTTAGGTGTAGGGATGCACGATAATTATCGGACCGATAAATTATCGGCCGATATGGCCATTGTGCGTTATTATTTATTATTCCGATAATGGCCTTTTTCCGATAAATTATCCGATAATAATCCTGTTTATTTTTTGCCTCGGAAGCGGAGCTTTTTGTTGTTGCACATTCGTGACATCACAGCTGCGACGCAAACATGGCTGCTGCCAGTGTGTAGTGTGTTGCTGTTTTTCAGTTTCACAATGATCAGAAAGCTACTGTAATTTGCAATCCATGTCCCACACAGGTTCCCAGGGGAGGGGAAACCTCTAAGCTGGCATTACGTTAAACCAAAGCTGGCGATGATGCAGCGGATATGTTTGTTGTCTTTGTTAGCGAGTGTTAACGTTAGCATTAGCTCAGTCGTAGCGGGCCTACCCTGCAGGCTCGTCCGCTTGGCAAACTGTGACATTTACAGTCTGTGGCTTGTAATCAAACAGCCCCACAAAAGCACTTAATACACAGAGCTTGCATAAACTTATAGAAACTAATGGAAACCCCTTTAACCGAAATGAAACATCCAGGGATTGTGTATTTAACTCCAAAAAACCACTCGCTAACGTTAAGCTAACCGCGCTAGTTAGCGTTAGCTGCGGGACAGAGCCAATAATGAAAACAAAGGAGCAGTCGCGCACATTAGGCTACATAAAAAGCATCAGTCAGTCAACATTACATAGTGCCTTTTATTTAATCTGGTGGCAGCATTCTTCAGTAAAAAGTGAAATGACACAGATGGTTATATTGGTTTATAGTGCCTGCCCATGGACTGTATGCCTGCCCCATTCATTGGGCCCAGGCTACAATTCACTGAGAACTGGAACCAATGCAAAATTTGAACAGATCAGTATGACAATAAGAGTCTAAACTACTATGCCTTTTGTCATTGTGTTTTATCTGCAGACTAAGCAGCTTGGCTTTCCGTTCTATAAAAGCCTTTATTTTTGTATTGACTATAATTGAGTGATACACTTTATTAAACAATCATATTATATCAGAAGTTTTCTTTGTTTTGCGTTCACAGTGATGTTAGTTAGATTTGGTTAGGTCAGAGCTATGCTCACTACATCCATACATCTACCCTAACCCTTTTTTAACCCCAGGTGTGCCTAAAATACAGGTTAAAAACAAACAAAAAAAATTATATCTATTTTTATTATAATAATTATCGGTTATATCGTATCGGTTATCGGCCAAGACGAATATATTTATCGGTTATCGTATCGGCTCTAAAAATCCATATCGTGCATCCCTATTTAGGTGCTAATTTGTAATGGTCACAAAGCCTCACACCACATGAAAGAATATAGCTTCAATAGAAAAATAAAGTCTTCAAATCAAATTGTATTAATGAGTTCGAGTCAAGCCCCCAGAAACAGATCTGGGCTGTGAAGCAATTTTCGTGTAGTGGCCAAGCTCGGTATTGCAAGTCACATGACACCACGGGGCCCAAAAATACATTTACCCAAAGACATAATGGGAAAGAAGCAGCTGTAAAACTCCATGATTTTTTTTTCTGTGCGTTACTCAAAGTCAAGAAGAACCCTTTGAATTATCAAGTTTTAAATTATTGGCTCAATTTGTCTTTAGAAGCATCTTCTGGTTTCCTGGGTCCAGACCTTTGAATCCGCCCACTCCACTGAGTTGAGTTTTGGCTGCTGCGCTGGCATTGTGATATGCAACATTGATTTCCTTGTTTGAACAAACTATTAGCCAATCAGTGCCGAGGGGGGACTAACGATTAGCCAATCAGCACCAATAAACAGCGCAACAGGTGGAACTGATGCCGTTGTCAAGTGCGCCGAGGAGCAATAACAACACTGGCGGCCGCCATAGACAAGATAGACGCTGCTATCGAGGCTGTTTTACATCGACTCAAAGTACCACTTACTTTGAAAGCGGAACGGCACTCGCTTTGAATTCAAAGGGGAGATTATGTTTTTCTTCGTTTTATTAATATTTTTGCATTCTCCCCACTAATGTTAGATTCAGGCGGATACAGTGGTCTAGTGATTGGTTAGTGGGAAGATGGGATTCCCCAGGGGGATTCCCCAGGGGCCAATCTCAGACTAGAAGATGAAAATGGAGTGTTGAAAATTCAGTCTGCTATCAGGCTAGTCTCTGTCTCTCGGGAGTCTCTCTCTCTATCTGGCCACTATAACTCTTTTCATGTGGGATCGATCTCTCTCTCTCTCTCTCTCTCTCTCTCTCTCTCTCGGAAAACACTGCTGAACAGAATCTATCGGCACCAGAAGAATGAGTCCCAGGAACTTTTTCAGCACACGCGCTTTGTGAGCAACTCGCATTGGAACGAATGGGCCACCATCTTTCCACCCTGTCTCCAGTTGTTTTGAGAGCTCCGTGGTTCAAGTCATGACTCAGAGAAAGCTGCTGAAAGGAGAGGAGAGACATGTTCTCATTACACACAGTGAAGAGTCGTATCAAAGATGATGGGACTCAAGCCAAGACGGCCCAACTTCAACTCACTTCCTGTCCTGACATGTCCACTTAGGAGACCTTTCGGCAGGTCTGAGGTCAATGGTTGACCACGCCCATTTAGGAGACTTGCTGCTATACCATTTGTTAGAATTGGCGGCGCCTGCGGTGACCCATCTATACTAATATAATATCTATGGTAATATTTCACACACTATTGATCTATTGACATATCAATCAAATAAAGGGCATATTTTAATTAGAAGGCAACAATTGTAGATTTTACCACTAATGTGTGCATCAATGCATGTCACATGGCCCTGATGTATGCACTGTGTGTGTGTGTGTGTGGGTGTGTGTGTGTGTGTGTGTGAGAGAGTGAGTGAGTGAGAGAGATTATGATGTCACGTATCATGATACATCAGACAGACAGACGTGTAATCAGTAGTCAATGCTCATTTAATTCTACATGTATAGACAGCCTTGGCTATTTGTTGAACACAAACACACACACACGCATGCACGCACACACCCACACACACACACACACACACGCACACACACGTTCACACATGACACAGACTGATGGCTATTGATTGTGGATAGGGGACATCAGCATACATCAGGCCGGTGTGACGTGTATTGATCGGGGCAGCAGTGGAGACATGCATGCATTACATGTCATCATTAGATCAACATAGAAAAACCATCCATAACATGTGAGCAGTGATAAGTCACACGATGAAGAGATGAGGAGAGACGCGTTGGCTGGAGGACAGCAGCTTTACTCTTTCAGAAGCTTGTTTAACTGGAAGCTTTGAAGGTCCAGACTGGTGAGAACATCCAACATGTTCTCATCACAAAAGGTCACATTCTGACGCTTGGGGTCACGACCCCTCGGTGTAATACCGACGAAAAAGGCCCTTTCTCGTCATATTTGGAGGCGTCTAAGCGACACCACCGGTCACGTCCACAAATTGGAAAATGTCGTTGCCTTGATTAACTTTAGGAAACTAAAACAACAGGGAATCGAACAGGACACTCCCGTGTGGAAGGCAAGGAATGTACAGGTGTGCTGATCACACCCCTCCTCCCTTCCCAGGCCACAGCTTACCTGAACATTGCTTTCAGACGTTGTGAGAATTGTATACGCGGCTTGTCAACGAAACATGAGAAAGGGTCTGCTGCCTTTTGTGTCGCTATAGATACCAAGTGCATTCTCTTGTTGGGAAATAGTTTCAATTGCTACATGACCTCTCAGTAAAATCGCCAGTGCATGTGAGAATTGTTTAAATTGTTATGTCTAAAACATAAAAAGCACCTTGAGATATTAAGGTGTTATGATTTGGCTCTATATGATGTACGTATAGACTATATAGTGCTACATATACGTATAGTGCTACGTATACGTATAGTCTATACGTACATTATAGTCTATACGTATAGCACGTATAGACTTCACAAAGCAGCGGAATTTGACACGTAAACGTGAACGTGCTGGAAAGTCTAGGGGAAAGGAAAAACACTCGTCTACAAAGAACAGCGACGACATGAGTAGTAGCAACTGAGAACAAAATCAACTATTGCTGGTTCAGAAGTATAGACTGTATATTTTCTTTAGTGCCCTACTCACTACCACGGATGCTTAAAACACACAAAGCCGTTACTGGTGTTAATCCCTGTAGGGCTGGTAGAAGACAGCTTCCACTCAATCTGAGTCTTGAGTCAATTCCAACAGCAGGTCCAGTGGAGTTCGAGTCATCACCAGGAGGTCCAAAGGGGGTTGAAACCAAGTGAAGACCAAGACCAGAGCAAATCAAGTCCTACAAAACCAAAACCAACATAGTGTGGAGGTCTTTACGAGTCGCTCTGTATTACCCTTAAACATCCAAGTGATTTGGATGAATCAGTGCATAGTCGTTTTAAGAGCATTACATATTAGGCGTATCCATTGCGTTTGAGAGAGGAATATTTTTTATTACAAATAAAATGTATGACTGTAGATAAACAGCCCTTTGTTGATAAAATGACAACACTTGTAGAGGCTGGATCATCTATATTTTCAAAATAAAAATGTGATGCTTCCTCTGACATCTGACGTCATCCTTTCCAAAATTTGGACTTACGGTTCCAAAGTGTTTATAGCTAAATTAGTGCTTCGACTTCCGGGGGGGGGGGTCCAGAAATCGCTGACCTAGTGCAATTACAGAGATACCAATTCCAGGTAAACATGTCCAAGTTTGAAGAGCCTGCCTCAAAACGCAGACTGTGACAGGTGTGACACATGATGTGAAACCTCTGTCATTTCCCGGCGTAGATAAATCACATTTGGAACCATGAGTCGATGGGTGAGTCTGATATGACGACATGACTAACGAGGCCTATATTCTCTTCTTCTCTCCCTCAGCAGGGCGTCAGAGGTCACGGTCAGTTTGAACAGTGACCCCTGCTGGAGCTGGTAGAGAGATTCATTGTTTGGCTCAAAAGCACTTCAGCAGGACGGATGCCTGCTGCCACTGAGAC
>NC_139649.1:4589517-4609517 GCF_964638095.1 Poromitra crassiceps
ACTGATGTCTCACAATGTATACGCGAGTGTGAAGGACTCAAATAGGTTAAACTAGCGCTCTAGCGCCTCCCGCAGGCGCATTTCCTCTCCACGCACCAGATTCAGGCCAGACCCCTAAAAAGTATTTTGGCAACTTTTTTGGAGGCGATCGGAGCAACAGTGTGCTTGTACCTCTGGAAAATCAAACAGACAGACAGACAGACAGACAGACAGACAGACAGACAGACAGACAGACAGCAAGCTGTCCAATGATCCAGCAACCTCATACTGCACAGAATCTCCACAGAGGCATCATGCAGTCAATGATGAATGTATAAACACAATTTACCAACAAACCTGCCCCAGAGACAAACACCTATCAGTCAGTAACATGGCACGGTGGCACAGTGGTAGCGCTGTCGCCTCACAGCTAGAAGGTCCTGGGTTCGATTCCCGCCTGGGACGCTGTGGGCGCCGAGTGTGTGTCCGCCCCATGTCTTCAGTGCCTATACTGCCCAGGTGGGCTATCTCTTGAAAAGCCTTTCTGTGTGGAGTAAGTTTGCATGTTCTCCCCCCGTGCTCCCCTGGGGGTTCCTCCATAACATCAATATGAACCCCCCACTAAAAAAAAAAAAAAACATGCAGAAGATCGTCACTGAGAGGAAGTTGGTCCCCGCTGGACGCTGAGAGGAAAAAGCTGCCCTCCGCTCCTGGCCTGACCCCAGGAGGAAGGACCAGCCTGCATCGGAGAAATGTGCTCTGTAAACTGTGTGTGTGTGTGTGTGTGTGTGTGTGTGTGTGTGACCACCTGCATGCGTTGTGGTGGTCGTCTGTGATGAATAAAGACGGGCTTGTCCGTTTGTTTGTTTGTTTGTTTGTTAAACGTCCATAAGGCAAAGTGGCAATCACAAATAGTATTAATAATAGAAGCAATTAAGGTAATAGCCAGAAAAAAATCATCATCTCCAAAACCTCTATAAAAAAAAATACAAATACACATATCCACACATACATCAGTATAAATAGACATAAGAGAAACATGATGTTTCACAAAGGCCTTCTGAAAGATATGTGTCCTATAACTGCTGTCCTCACAATGCTCCAAGGTCACTTAAGGCAGAGAGAGGAGAGAGACAGAGAGCGAGGGGAGGGAGAGAGAGAGAGACAGAGAGGAGGAGAGAGAGAGAGAGAGAGAGAGAGCAAGAGAGAGACAGAGAGGAGGAGGAGGAGGAGAGCGAGGGGGAAGGAGAGAGAGAGAGAGACAGAGAGGAGGAGAGAGAGAGAGAGAGCAAGAGAGAGAGAGACAGAGAGGAGGAGGAGGAGAGAGAGCAAGAGAGAGAGAGACAGAGAGCAAGAGAGAGAGAGACAGAGAGAGAGAGCAAGAGAGAGAGAGACAGAGAGGAGGAGGAGGAGAGAGAGCAAGAGAGAGAGAGACAGAGAGCAAGAGAGAGACAGAGAGGAGGAGAGAGAGAGAGAGAGCAAGAGAGAGAGAGACAGAGAGGAGGAGGAGGAGAGAGAGCGAGGGGGAAGGAGAGAGAGACAGAGCGAGAGAGAGCGAGAGCAAGAGAGAGAGAGGAGAAGAGAGAGTGAGCGAGGGGGAAGGAGAGAGAGAGACAGAGAGCGAGAGAGAGCAAGAGAGAGAGAGCAAGAGAGAGAGAGGAGAGAGAGAGCGAGGGAGGGGGAAGGAGAGAGAGAGACAGAGAGGAGAGAGAGACAGAGAGGAGGAGAGAGAGACAGAGAGCGAGAGAGACAGAGAGGAGAGAGAGAGAGCCAGAGAGGAGGAGAGAGAGAGAGACAGAGAGGAGGAGGAGAGAGAGACAGAGAGTGAGAGCAAGAGAGAGAGACAGAGAGGAGGAGAGAGAGAGACAGAGAGGAGGAGGAGAGAGAGACAGAGAGGAGGAGAGAGAGACAGAGAGGAGAGAGAGAGAGAGACAGAGAGGAGGAGAGAGAGAGAGAGCGAGAGAGAGAGAGAGAGACAGAGAGGAGGAGAGAGAGAGAGAGAGAGAGAGAGAGGGGGAGTATGCAGTGACAGTGTCAGCTATAATGTGACTTTCTCCTCAGGAGCTCAGAGCCGTTCCGCATCACTACTCTGAGCAAATAGTTAGGATTATTATCCCAGTGTGTGTGTGTGTGTGTGTGTGTGTGTGTGTGTGTGTGTGTGTGTCTGTGTGTGTGTGTGTGTGTGTGTGTGTGTGTGTGTGTGTGTGTGTGTGTGTGTGTGTGTGTGTGTGTTCGTGCATGCGCACACCAGAATTTGTGTGCGTGTGCATGTGATTGAGTTCTGTCCTCTGTTGTGCAATGTGTGTGTGTTTGTTGATTTTGTTTGTGTACCTTACCTTTTATGTGTGTCACAGGGTTTAGGTCCTCATGCATGCCCATGCATTTGATCAGAATGGCTTGTGTGCGTGTGTGCATGCGTGTGTGTATGTGTGTGTGTGTGCGTGCATGCGTGTGTGTATGTGTGTGTGCGTGCATGCGTGTGTGTGTGTGTGTGCGCGCGCGTGTTTATGTGTGTGTGTGTGTGTGTGTCAGGTGCAGACACCACAGTCCGACAGAGGGGAATAGTAGCTGTCACCCAGAGAGCCCAGCAGCAGCTGTTCTAAATTAGAGCCGAATCAGCTCTTCTAATTGATATTCCCAGGATCCCCGGCACTCTCTAATTGGTGTACCTGTGCCCTAATTGGTTACCTGATTGTAATTGATTAGTGGGCACAGCTGGCCCGGGACAGAGAGACAATGGATAAATTCACAATCGGCCACTGGGGACAAAGACTATGGAAGGAGGGAAGATGAGTATTCCGCAGCGAGCTGCGCTGGCATTTAAATCGCAGGTAATAGCCCGTCTTAACCCTTCGTTGACCCCCTGGTTTCCTGTGCAGATAGAGGCGTTTTCAACACGATTAGCATAACCTATAGAGCTGGAGGATGAGAAATACCCCAAGACACACTACTGGCATTTAAATAGAAGATAATATAGCCAGCAGTCTTAACCCTTTCTCAACTCTGTCTCTGTGTCTGCAAGGCCCAGCTCGGTACGATTTATTTTAAACTGACATATTTGTGTCGAGTCCACCCCTGGGGATACACAGTGATCGAACCAGGCGTTTTGACGGTACGATTTATTTTAAACTGACATATTTGTGTCGAGTCCACCCCTGGGGATACACAGTGATCGAACCAGGCGTTTTGACGGTACGATTTCTTTTAAACTGACATATTTGTGTCGAGTCCACCCCTGGGGATACACAGTGATCGAACCAGGCGTTTTGACGGTACGATTTCTTTTAAACTGACATATTTGTGTCGAGTCCACCCCTGGGGATACACAGTGATCGAACCAGGCGTTTTGACGGTACGATTTCTTTTAAACTGACATATTTGTGTCGAGTCCACCCCTGGGGATACACAGTGATCGAACCAGGCGTTTTGACGGTACGATTTCTTTTAAACTGACATATTTGTGTCGAGTCCACCCCTGGGGATACACAGTGATCGAACCAGGCGTTTTGACGGTACGATTTCTTTTAAACTGACATATTTGTGTTGAGTCCACCCCTGGGGATACACAGTGATCGAACCAGGCGTTTTGACGGTACGATTTCTTTTAAACTGACATATTTGTGTCGAGTCCACCCCTGGGGATACACAGTGATCGAACCAGGCGTTTTGACGGGCGAGCCCACGCAGCGGGCGAGCCCACGCAGCGGGCGAGCCTAGGAATCGAGCGTGCATAGTACGTGAGATGCCTCGTTTGAATACAATTACCTTGCATAACCTGAGAGAAAGCGATGTGTTACTGCATCATTCTCTCTAGCATTTAAATAGAACACAGTGGCTGCTCCCTCATTTTCGGTTCAGTTTTACATGTTTAATAATTCAGGCTTTTAGTCAGTATAGCCTGAAGCTAAGAGGAGCAGGAGTGAATGCTGCCTCAGTGGAGCAGCTGGCTCTTTCTATTGTTGTTGTTTTTATTGTCACTCCTTAAGCTTCTGGCATACTCTTCGCGCCCAGCCAAGCGCATAGGGCGCACGGCGATTATGACGACATCGCACGGGGCGTGTCGGGGGGCGAGGCCTGAGCGCAGCGCGGCGCGTCCATGGAGATTTTTCTATCAGCGCGTCGGTTTTGCTGCCTGTGCCTGAGATCTCCGTGGTAGGCTATCAGCGGATATCTGCTGTGATTGAGTCCTCACCGTCGTAAAGTCGCCTTCAAAGCATGCTGTTCGATTATAACGAACTAGTTGTGTGGCTTAGCCTTCCCAAATGTGGAGGGGTCGTTTTTTATAATTTAATACATAGAATTGGGAACGTTACATTCAATTTCATTCAGACTGCCTGGAGCCTGGAGCTGCGCACTGAGTATGTTCTGTTTTGGCCCGCGCAGAGTGCGCGCGCCCTCCTCTGAGCCCTGCCTCCAGCGCGTGCGCGAAGAGTATGCCAGAAGCTTTAGGCTGGGAGGCTCTATAGGACATCCCATAATAACAATGTGAAGAGTGAGTGAGTGAGTGAGTGAGTGAGTGAGTGAGTGAGTGAGTGAGCGAGTGAGTGAGTGAGTGAGCGAGCGAGCAAATAAATGATGTTCAGCCACAGTTCTGCCATTTTACGTGCGATCGGGCTGAATCTCTCACTAAGTGTAAAGAGTGCCCCTGCAGGTGACTTAATGGAGCCAGATTTTTTTAATTTGGTAATTAGCGCTGAATAAATGGACAAAATTGACTAGTTAGTAGAGAAGATGAGTCAATAGACCAAATCACCGTGACGTCACCATGTAAACAACATTTACTTCCGGGTACCACTTCGGGAAGGCGGCAGGTTTAAATTTGCGTGTTGTCAAATAAATGCTGTCAAACTCTCTCGTTGTTTTCGGACGACTACTTTCAATTTAAATGTTCAAACGGTTGGTAAACATGCTTGTCCGACGTATCTAGCCTTTCTTCTGTGTTTGTTTTATGTAGTGTTAGCTAGCTAATAACGTTTGTTTACAACTGTCAAACTCGCTGTTTTTTTGCAGACTCGTTAACGTTACGTTACAGACAGAGGCTACTGACGCCGCTCGGATACAGCTCGGAACCCGGATGTTGTAGCTGTAGTAAGCCTGTGCCGCCGAATCCAGAGTTCTCTTTGCTCATGTTTGCCCTTTGCAGAGGGAATTTAGAATAATCCAAATCTTGACCCGCTCTTTATGGTCACTGGACACCCAACAACACAACATGAACGAACCATTTTTGTCTTCTTTGTCTGTTTTTGTCTTCAACACGTCAGTTTGTGCCATAACCAGCCATAACAGGGGTAACCGGAAGTAAATGTAAACATCCCCGCTGATTTGGTCTATACAGGTTTAGCACCATGGAGAGCTCCATTCGTTAGCTACTGATGGAGCTCACCTGAGTGGAGGAGCACAGCTGAGTGGAGTTGGAATCATCTCTAGGGAAGTGGATGATTAAACCCCTCTGGGGAGAGAGAGGAGAGCGCTGGATGCCAACTGGAGCTGCGCTAGCTAAAAGCAACAATATATTTATAAGATACAGTACAGCCATAGACTGTTAGCTCGCCTGGCTAACAGCTCCCTTGGCCTTAGGGATAACTGCAGTGTGAACGGCTCTATTGATTGACGTGATGCATTTAAAATACATTGTGATAATGTCCCAGTTGTCGGTTTTTACATAATGCGATGCAAAGCCTACACGCACCAGCGTCTGAACACATATGAATGCTGCTGAATGGCGAGAGACAATAATAAGCAAAATCGCAGTTTGTAATAAAACTGTTATAAGTTATAAATCAGAAAGACGGTACACACAACAACCAGTCTCTCCCGTCAGACCATGTTAATGTGATGCATAGTGTGCGAGACGAGAGATGTCGTTGATTTCATACAAAACTAAACGCTACGTTTGAGTTTTACGACAAACTGCAGCTTTCTTAACTTGCAAAGTTATCTTTTAAATGGAGGGGAGAAAAATTACATGTGTATTTCACGACACAATCGGGATCAAAACAAGTATCGTCTCTCGCCGTTCACCACCATGTTTTTTTTTCCAGACGCTGGTTCGTAGCTGAAGCAGGAAGCAGGGGCGACTTTGCCTCGCTATTGGGAGATGTTGAATGATGAACTTAATGATCCCTAAGATGTATAAAGTGCTGCTCTGGCAATGAACTGTGCAGAGAGTCGCTTCCACATGCAGATGTATTAACATGGATGAAACACATCACTGACCATGTTTACATCACGCCTAATGGACCTGATGTGTTGAATAATCCATTGCAGGAAAGGATGGCGAGTTGAGAGACGAGTGGAGAGAGAGAGAGGGAGGGATGAGAGAGAGCAAGAGAGGGGGGGAGAGAGGGGGAGTCAGAGATGCAAAATCAGAGCAGTAGAAAGATAGAGGAAGAGGCAAGAGGTCAGGGAACGATTTGGAGATGGACAGAGAGGGAGTGATGGGTGAGAGACAAAGAGAAAACATGACAATGAAGGAGAGAGAGAGCGAGAGAAAGAGTGAGGGAAGCAGAGAAGTGGATTTGAGAGTAAATCCATTTTGGATGACAGAAAACACACTGGCTCCAACTAACTCTGCACGACACGCCTTCAGTCTTCTCCCACAAAGTGTGCGTGCACACACACACACCGCACGCATGCACACACACGCACGCGCACACACCGCACGCACGCAGGTGCACACACACACAAACACACACACACACACACACACACACACACACACACACACACACGCCTGACTCGACCATATTTCCATGCCCGGCTTGAAGATTTACAAGGTCTTGATCTCATTTTGATCAAATTCAACATGTTCTCCAATCCAATTTTCAAACAGAATTCCTCCTTTGAAGTGTGATAATTGTGACTTTGAAGTGTGATAATTGTGACTTGCAGCACTAATTTAGTGAGAGGCCATCTTTACCTCCTCCCCCTCCCTCTCTCCATCACCCCCCCCCCCCCGTTTCCCCGTCTTCTCCTCTTTTCCATCAGTGTTTTGTTCTCTCATCCCTCTCTTCTCTCCTGCTCATTCTTTAATGCCACTTCACAGCCCTGATCTGATGCTACACTAACTAACTGCTGTATGAGGCTTTGGCATTTATACTGTTCTTAATGCCGCCTCCCTGGATACCTGCCATAAGTCTGATAGTGAGAGAGAAGGTGGTTAAGAGAGAACGGAAACCTCATCACAGCTGTCCTCTCTCTGTAGGTAGCATGCAGGCTATTTGGTTTTCAGTTGTGGGATTCACATATTAGATGCTGTTTTTAAGTGGTGCAGCGGCTTCTATACAAGACATGTGTGTCCGCTTGTAGCACAACATGTCCGTTTGTATCATATGAGGGGTGAGGCCAGGGAAGAGGGACCCTATAGCTATAGGGATAGGAAGGCGGTAGAGTCAGGATTTGAGGGGTGGGAAGGGGGTGTGGCTAGGGGGATGTGCCGGGGGAGGGGTGGGTAGGGGGTGTGGCTAGGGGGATGTGCCGGGGGAGGGGTGGGTAGGGGGTGTGGCTAGGGGGATGTGCCTTGGGGTGCAAGTCAGGGGGCAGGGCAAGGGCAAAGGGGCTGTAGCTATCCACCTTATTTTGGGCGGCCATTTTTGCCTGATCTGCCTGATGGGTGCTTCTTCCGGTGTAATAGACTATGTTAACTTGACAAAAAAAAACGTCTATGAGGATTTTACAGCCGTTCGGGTGCTGGGATAATGTAATGCATTATGGGTAGTCGGCTAGTGTAGCTAATGCTAGCGGCTAGCGTTAGTTACTTTACATGGCAGTAAAACGCCACTGCATGACCAAATTGATTGAACTTTTAACCATTTCGAGTAACACTGTTTCCATACGGACCCCCAGCGTCGGTTAGTTGTTTATAACGTGACTATATTTATAACTTTTATAACGTGCTCCAGCTTCCGGTTTATAATTCGGGTCTGCAGCCAAAGAGTATAACAAAGGAAATGGCAAGCTGCAACAAAAAGTCACGTTAAACCGGACCTTGGACCCACAATTATTTTTTTACAGTGGGGCATTCAAAAATAAGGTGGATAGGATACTGTATACAGGAAGGTCTAGAGGTCACCATTTTTGTACACGTAACCAACACATATCAGACATAATGTGATAGTTTTTCCACAAAGCTGACTGCTCCTAAACCTGCACCACTTACTTCAGCACCTGTGTGTGTGTGTGTGTGTGTGTGTGTGTGTGTGTGTGTGTGTGTGTGTGTGTGGTAGCCATGGGGCTAGTCAGAACGAGAGAGGAAGTCTTTTGGCACACAGGAACACGCTGACCTCAGTGGGCTACAAAGTATGAAATGTGTGAGGATAATTGCTTTGCCTGCAGCCAATTATGCCATGGCTTCTAAATCAGCACGTTCCCACAAGAGGGGGAAATTGTCGATGCATCAGATGCGCTGGGCAGTGCAGCCAGCTGCACCAGCTGAGCATGTAGCAGAGACTGTAGTCTGCTGAAACAACCCAACACCGCGGCTACAGGCCACATGAACTGAAACAACCCAACACCGCGGCTACAGCTGAGCATGTGCAGAGACTGTAGTCTGCTGAAACAACCCAACACCGCGGCTACAGGTGAGCATGTGGAGAGACTGTAGTCTGCTGAAACAACCCAGCACCGCGGCTACAGGTGAGCATGTGCAGAGACTGTAGTCTGCTGAAACAACCCAACACCGCGGCTACAGGTGAGCATGTGGAGAGACTGTAGTCTGCTGAAACAACCCAACACCGCGGCTACAGGTGAGCATGTGCAGAGACTGTAGTCTGCTGAAACAACCCAACACCGCGGCTACAGGCCACATGAACTGAAACAACCCAACACCGCGGCTACAGGCCACATGAACTGAAACAACCCAACACCGCGGCTACAGGTGAGCATGTGCAGAGACTGTAGTCTGCTGAAACAACCCAACACCGCGGCTACAGGTGAGCATGTGCAGAGACTGTAGTCTGCTGAAACAACCCAACACTGCGGCTACAGGTGAGCATGTGCAGAGACTGTAGTCTGCTGAAACAACCCAACACCGCGGCTACAGCTGAGCATGTGCAGAGACTGTAGTCTGCTGAAACAACCCAACACCGCGGCTACAGGCCACATGAACTGAAACAACCCAACACCGCGGCTACAGGCCACATGAACTGAAACAACCCAACACCGCGGCTACAGGTGAGCATGTGCAGAGACTGTAGTCTGCTGAAACAACCCAACACCGCGGCTACAGGTGAGCATGTGCAGAGACTGTAGTCTGCTGAAACAACCCAACACTGCGGCTACAGGTGAGCATGTGCAGAGACTGTAGTCTGCTGAAACAACCCAACACCGCGGCTACAGCTGAGCATGTGCAGAGACTGTAGTCTGCTGAAACAACCCAACACCGCGGCTACAGGCCACATGAACTGAAACAACCCAACACCGCGGCTACAGGCCACATGAACTGAAACAACCCAACACCGCGGCTACAGGTGAGCATGTGCAGAGACTGTAGTCTGCTGAAACAACCCAACACCGCGGCTACAGGCCACATGAACTGAAACAACCCAACACCGCGGCTACAGGCCACATGAACTGAAACAACCCAACACCGCGGCTACAGGTGAGCATGTGCAGAGACTGTAGTCTGCTGAAACAACCCAACACCGTGGCTACAGGTGAGCATGTGCAGAGACTGTAGTCTGCAGAAACAACCCAACACCGCGGCTACAGGCCACATGAACTGTTTGTGGACTTTTTTTTTTTTTTTTTTAAATAGCGTTGATGTTCCAAAAGAACCCAATGGACAGAAATGTCTCCTTTCTGATGGATCAGTGTGTGAATGCAGCTGAGTCCTGCTCACATCACCCAGACTGCTGTGCTGTGTGCCTGTGTCTCCTCTGGCTCTGGACCTGATGCATGCCACCACCCAGGGAAACACTGTAGACTGAAAGACACATGCTGGTCCATGTGAGTCCTCATGCTGGCTTTCAGCCTACGAGCCAAGAAGGACCACTCTCCTCAGAGACGTGTGTCCAGGCCTGAAGACTTCCACTCCAAAATGAGATCTCTACCACTGCAAAAAGAGAGACCCCTTATACTCTTTCAAAATGATAGAGAACATAATGAAAACTAATGTTGACTTGTAATTTGTTTGTTTTTGCAAACTGGCTCCTCCAGACTTTAGAGATCGAGTATTGACCAAACTGGATAAACAGAGGAACAAGCTCTTCAGCCAGACCGGAGCGTAAATCGGCACAAACCTTCTGTGGTTTGTGTCGATTTGAAAGAGGCAAAGTAAGGAGCTTTAAATTGTAGCTGGAATAACTGCCAGAGAGAAAGCCTATCGACAGCCTCTTATCTCCGAAACAAAAACATTTCAAACCCAACTGATAGGATTTGTGGCGGCTCTGTGGCTCGTTCCTCTCTTGCTTTGTCAGTTTTCCTATTTGAGTCTTTTCTTTCAAGCCGACACAAAAGTTACCTGGCGAAACTTTGGTGCTGCGCGCTTCCCTCCGCTGTCAAAGCTCTAATATGAGATTGAAATGGATGCGTTTCCAAACACCTCTCCGTACCTGTTGATGTTCAGCAGAGGACGCGAGCGAGCGGCCCCGTACGTCGTCTTGTTTGGCTTTACCGTTGTAATCCTCTTTGTGGCGTGACGAGATACGAGGGCAGGTAAGCCTCGCCACCCGCCAGACACACAGCTGACTCCAGAAGAGTCGCAGATAACAGGAGGCTCATGAAGAAATGTTCTTTAGATTCAGCCTCTCTTCACTGTCACCTCTTCTGTCTCTCTTTCTCACACCTTTTGTTCCAAACTCCGATGGCGCAATATAGTTTCAACTTGACAACATAAACATTCTAAATTGCCTCTAGCTAACTTCCTGTTGCAGTGTATACAGTCTATGATGCTAATGCAATAGCCGACAGGAAATAGATGTGTGTGTGTGTGTGTGTATACATACATATACATATATATATATATATATATATATATATATATATATTATTGTAAAGACAATTTAAACTAATTAACTGTTAAGAAAGACAGATTTCAGCCTTTGGGAATCACTGACTGATGTCATCACCAAGGTGCAAAATATACCGTTTCGAGCGGGTGCACTCTTTATATGGGCAGACGGTAGACGTTCACACAGCCAAGGCATGGAATCAGCTGAGATGGTTGCAGGGTCAAGGGTCAATCTATCACCTGAACTCAACGGCTCGGTCACTTTTAGAGCCAAGACAAAAACTGTAGTTGGTGGATATTAGTGGCTTTTTGTGCCAATCTAAAAGGGGATTTAGTGTTAGAGAAAACCCATGTGTCTCGTGTCTCTGATGGTTGAGGGCCGTGAGGTGTGAGGTTTATTGGTTGATTGGGGGGGTGGGCTGATAGATAAACAGACTAACCCCCCTCTCTCTCCATTAACACCTGGCTAACTGGGCTTCACACCTCAACATATGGGACTCCAGGGAGAGTCCTCACAAGGAAAACGACGACATTGGACGATTTTCAAGGTTATTACACTGAGCACATTGTTAGCTGCTCTGAAGAGGATGTTGGCAAGTTCAACCAGTAGCTAGCAGTTAGCTGAAAATGAAAAATGAAAATCCCATAACCATTAACATCACCACCATCATAAAATTTGTAAATTTGGCAAGCAAATTCCATTAAAAACAAGGCTATACAGGCTATGCTGTAGGTCGGCACCTAGCATATGGCCAGCGCGATAAAGCGTTCACGAGCATCGGCACTCAAATCGGCACGCAAATTGGACTGGACAAAGCCAGATATAGGGCCCGCTTGCGCTGGCCAAAAAATGACATGAAGTGATGTTTACAACCATGTTCAGATGACTCCTGACAAATGACAATAAAGCTTAGTAGACAATTGAATGTTCATGTCATTTTACTGAAGTGCCCACCCAGTTTGACACAATCCCTCGCAGCTCGCACAAAATTTTTACCGCACGACAAAACTGGTGCTGTGGACGAGCTGCGACCCGTCTAAACGGTCTAATGTGTTAACGTGGGCGCCGAAAGGAAACTGGCTGCACTTCCAGGCGCTTTGCGGCTATTTTGTGGCGCTTCAGTGTTTCAAGCATCATTATCTGGACCCTCCCTCTTCCTCTCTTGGTTTCTGTTTGCCTCTCTCTGTCAGCTCCAGCCTTTACTGCCCCCTCCCCCCCTCACACACACACACACACACACACACACACACACACACACACACACACTGACCCCTCCTCCTTTCCTACAGTGCCAGGTTCATGTAGTAAAACATCTGTTTGTAAAGGGCTGGCGTCGTAAACGGCCCCCAGCCTGTCGGTGTCTTTACGAGTGCGCTGGCTCTGAACTAACGTTGGCAGAATAGCACCCTGAGGTGTCGTCCGCCCCCCATACCGCCCTGCCTCTTCTGTTGCATATTCCTCACCCTGAGGTGGTGTGGTCCGCCCTGCCTCTTCTGTCGTGTAGTCCTCACCCTGAAGGTGTGGTCCGCCCTCCTCTTCTGTCGTGTAGTCCTCACCCTGAGGTGGTGTGGTCCACCCTCCTCTTCTGTCGTGTAGTCCTCACCCTGAAGGGACCGACACAAATCAGGACTTTGAAGACATCGGCATCTTTCCCTCCAGTTCTCTCCAATCTGCGTACAACTAACACCACTTTACGCTGTCAAATTGCGTGCAGTGGATACGCCAAAGAGCTTTAATCAGGAAGTACCGTGACATTGAAATAAGCCAGGCGTCAGTGGTTGGCATGGAAGTCACATTTAACGTTTTTGTTTTTTTAAGACTAACCCAAAACTATAACCCTAATCTTAACCAAGATGTTTTGCTTGCCTTAACCCAACCGTTTTCAAATCAGTCGTGTTGCAGGCGGGGCTTTTATTGTGAAAATTATGAGCGGAAACAAAAGTTGTCATTCTGACTAGCTTTACACTGTGTCCCAGGTCGAGGCCATTTGAAAGTGGAATGTCATGTTATTTGAGGTATTTGAGGTCGCCACCACTTGCTGGTTATACAGCTCCTGACTCTGACCCCCTGCCGGACTGCACGCATGCACTTACACGACCACAAGAGGTCGCATTCGTAAACATCGGCCGTTTCAACCATCTTGGAAATGGATGTTGTCGTTTTCCTTGTGAGGGCGGGCTATTTTCTCCACCTGCCCTGCAGCCCCTCTCCTACAGTAGGGCTATCATATCTTCCCTGTTCCTGCAGACAGATCGCCTCCTCATCGGGCCTTCTCAGATATGGAAAGCGACTGAGAGTCGTGGCAGCAGCTGAACCAATGGCGTAGCTACGGGTGCGCCTGGGTGTGCCAGTGCCACCCACACAGGCCGCTGGCACGCCCAAAAAGAAAGGGGAAAAATTTTAGTTTTTTGTTTGTCTGCAAACATCAGCTGTCATGCACAGCCTGTCTAGGTGGCGTTCACACCCAAAGCGCTTTTTTCAGTCAGAATGCTACGAAAATCATGTTGAGAGCGCTTCCATTGTGCACAAAACACAGCGCACGTAGCGGGTTTTTTCTGCTCCGTTTGTTTCGCCCTGCAGTCGCGTGCAGTACAGATCAGAACACATCGACCACACGGACGGTAGCCAGCTGGTTTTGTCTGTTTAATGTTGTTCACTGTCAACATGAAAGCCAGATTATTGCCAATTCTGGCAGCAGCAAGGTTTAGGATCCCTCTGGGAGGAGAAAATGTAGGAGTGGAAAGGACGAGCAGCGCGCTTTTCCTCTAATGTTCAACTTTTTTCAGCTTAAAAACGCCCACAGCGCTCCTCCAAAAAGACACCAGCGCTGAAACGCCAGGTGCGTTCATTAAAAGAGGAGCACGTCTAGCACGTCCTTACATAATGAATTGCAGAAAGACGCTGGCAGCTCCAAAAACGCTATTTGTCCGAAAGGCCCCGCTAGATCTCTCTGCAGTAGACGAACCTGCATGCCAACCAAACATGCGTTCCCGACTAGAACACTCATTGGAAAAAGTATAGGTGAGAATTTTTTGAGATACCAAAGTGGTTTTACATGTTGCCAAAAAATACAATTTAATTGACTGCTTCTACCTGCTAATAATGAGTGTGAAAAGGCACAAACATTGATGGTTATGGTCATATGGTCCTATCTTAATATTCCTCTAAATCTGGCTTGAAAAGGCCCACATTTTTTTGGTTCGCCCCCTGGCACACCCTGCCTTTCTGTGGCACACTCAATGTGCCAAGTCTGGCTACGCCAGTGAGCTGAACTCCACCTCCCACTGCGGCTTCTGAGCCAGCGCCAGTACCCCGATGTGAGTCCACTTAACCGACCAGCGCCAGTACCCCGATGTGAGTCCACTTATTAACCGACCAGCGCCAGTACCCCGATGTGAGTCCACTTAACCGACCAGCGCCAGTACCCCGATGTGAGCCCACTTAACCGACGAGGCGACACATCTGCACCTATTTACCCAAATGAAACGGGGAAATTGCTGCGGGCGAATGCAAACACAATGCATTTGTTCAACTAATCACACAAATGTACCGTTGCCCATCGCACAGCCTATTGCACATTCAGTTTTTCACAGAAGGCCTTTATTTCTCTCTCTCTCCATCTCATAAATCAGATGTAAATGAAAGCGTGTGCTGGGAGAGCCGTCAGGAGGAAGTAGCGTTGTGTTATCTGACTAATATTGCCCTCTGCAAATGGGAATGAATGAGAGTCTTGTGTAGTGCATTCCATCTGAGCGATCTGCACTCTGCACATATAATTACATGCATGTTGAGGCTTTAAAGTTGGACTAAAACAGCGTTTCCAGGAACGCTGTTTGCGCTCCAAAGCGTGGATGTGTGTAATGAACATATGGCGTCAATATATGTTCTCCATCGAGGATCATTAAATCAAAGCTTTATGATGTTTACATCTGCATCTCCAGCAGCCAGAGTGCTTCACTAACTGCAGTGTAGAATATTAATGTCAGAAAACCATTAAACCCATTACCACCGGTGTCAAATAAAAACACCTAACTGGAGCCTTTGCAGTGTGCGAGCTTTATTTATTTTTTCTAGAAAACCATTAAGACAGACGGACAGACGGACAGACGGACAGACAGACAGACAGACAGACAGACATGATATATATATATTTTGTTTTGTTGCAAGTTTGGTTAATATTGGGGCAGCAACAAAAAAATCCGAAACTTTTTCGACTGATTCGACATTTTTCCACCAGTTTCGCTCCAACTTTTAATGGTTCCTCTTCAGTTTATGATGCAATTTTCCAGCACATTCTCACTGCCAACTGGTCAAACACTAACATGTGGTCAGGAGGACTCCTTGCCATCACTGTATAACAGGCGGGGTACCCCTTTCTCATCATCTCACCTCACCTTAATGGTCCATTCCTCTCTCCTGTGTGGAGTTGGTGTAGGCTATACATACCAGTCTGCTTTTCCTCCAAATTGCAGACAAACAGCTGCTCTGTCTGGGACCACATCAAGAGCCAGTCTATCTGTGATGAATTACAGCCTGATACATGGCCAGCTGAGCAGACCATGGATGCCAGACCAACCACTGCACTGGATGACCTGACCTGCACTGGAAGAACATGTAGGCTACCCCAGGAGCAGGAGAGCAAGGCAGATAGTGGAGAAGAGGGACACACTGTAGCCAATGGATGGCTTTGATTTTAACTGATGCAGCGGGGGAAGGGGGGGGTCGTGGGGGGATAGATCGATAGATATATATATAGATAGATAGATAGATGATAGATAGAGATAGATAGATAGATCGATAGATATATAGATAGATAGATAGATGATAGATAGATAGATAGATGATATAGATCGATAGATAGATATATAGATAGATAGATAGATGATAGATAGATAGATAGATGATATAGATAGATAGATAGATAGATAGATAGATAGATAGATAGATAGATAGATAGATAGATAGAGAGGGGGGAGAGAGAAAGAGTAATTGGGATAAATGCAGTTGGTTTTACATTAAGTTCAACACATTGAAGTGAACTGAACCACATTAAATTGAGAGAGTTATGGGGCCACGGCATGGCAAGTTGGCAAGGAGAATACGATTTTGTGACCTTTTCTTCGTGATTATTGAATAGTTGTGGAGAAGGTGTTAATCCTCGGTATTTACGATTGTTGCTTTTCTTCATCAAACCAACCAATGGCTGGAGGGGAGGGGAGTGGAGTGGGTGGAGGGGAGTCGCTGGAGGGGAGGGGAGGGGAGTGGGTGGAGGGGAGGGGAGGTGTTTCATTGCTTGTTTTAGTGAGGGTGTCTCTCAGTAAACTAGATGGAAAACAGCGTTTCATTGGCCACAAAATGTGTCCTCAGTGAAAGGATGAAATGGGACTCAGGGTTGAAATGTGGACTTTGGAAGCTCTGGGGCTGGAACACTGGTCTGTCTCTGCACATCTCCGTGTCTATCTGAGGGTTGACAAGACAACGACACAAGAGACCATGAAGAGACACATTTAAAATGATGCTTTGACAAATTCCAACATGCTTGGATTGAGCCGTGTCGCGGGTTCGCCCGCTCCTCTCTCCTTCGTCTTCATTTTCCACACACAGTGTTGTTCTGCAGGCAGCATTCCACAGCAGGGCATGCAGACATTGATTTGTGCTGGAGATATGAGACATGGATGCTGTAGATTCCACCCATATAAATCATCCTGAACACAACACCACAGCTTGATTCATGACTTGGCAAATACAAACGTTAAGTGGCTGGCTGCCTGTTGGAATGTGAGACTAGAACACACACAGCCCAACACACATGCTCTCACACACATACATATAACACACGTACACACACAGCCCAACACACATGCTCTCACACACACATACATATAACACACGGACACACACAGCCCAACACACATGCTCTCACACACACACGTATACTACATATACACAGAAACAGGTGTATGCACAGATGCGCACGCACGCACGCACGCACGCACGCGCACACACACACACACACACACACACACACACACACACACACACACACACACACACACACACACACACACACACACACACACACACACACACACACACACACACACAGGTGCACACATGCACACACAAACATATAGTCCCTCAGCCTAAGAAGAAGTAACAGGAGTGGGTTGAGTCTTCCCTAGTCGCCTGTGTTCCACCGTGCTTAATGCTCCATGCTGATGTTGTAGAAACATTTGGGCCCAGCGTAAAAATGTAAGTGCTCACACACGCGCGCACACACACACGCACGCACACCTACACACACACACACACACACGCCTGACTCTACGTGTGTGTGTGTGTGTGTGTGTGTGTGTGTGTGTGAGCGTACACATACATACACACACAGCACCCCAGGGGACCACCATCTGAGCTGATGAGGAGTCCACCCCTGGGCCTCCTGGTTCCTGAGTGAGTGGACTTCCATGCCAATGTGCACAACGTTGCCTGCACAGATAACAGAGATGGGGGGACTTGAGACACGTCCTCAAAAGACTTGAGATTTGAGTCCTAAACAATTTTTATTTTTTGGCACATTAACATTAATGAAATGTCTCCAAATAATAATGTCACCTAATCAATGCTGATACTCGTGTACTGTATGCTAATAGATAAAGGAGTGAGGATAATACAAACATGCATTTGTTTATGTTTATAAAAAATAAAAAAATTGGACCGGGCCCGCGGCCCGGTGGTTGGGGACCACTGTGGTAGAGGACCGGGGGTCAGCTCTTTAAACTGTAAAGAACTTTCCTCTTTCTTGTCACACGTTAGGAAGCCACATTGTAAGTGACAGAAGGGCAGAAGGTCAGAAGGTCCATGACGGCCCAGTGGGATCTTACCTGTGGCCGCTCCGCCAGGCAGCGGGAGGCCGAAAGGTCAAGTCTTTGTCCGCACTGCAGTCACCCACTGCCGGCCCGCATGCAATCAGCAGCCCCTCAGATCATTTGCCACGCATATGTAAATCCAGCATATGCTGCTTCCCTTTATTTGCATGCGTAAGCCTCCGGAGGGAAGAAGGCACATTTGCATATTTGCCACGGCCCACCAGAGATGCAAATAGCTATGGACCCTCTTTGGAGTTGCGTAACCGACAACGATGGCGGTGGGTGATCATTATGTTGCCAATGCCACTCCTCCCCCCTTTTCTCGTCCTCCACCCATCTGCCCACTCTGTCATGTGCTGTTTTACACTGCTCTGTCTTTAATCATGTGCTGTTTTACAGTGCTCTGGGCCCTATCTTGGTACAGGCGATATAATAATAATAATAATAATAATAATAACTTTAATTTATATAGCACCTTTCATAAACCCAAGGTCGCTTCACAAGAGTGGGATACAGATAGGGGAGAGAGATATCCCCTATTTGCGCTTGCGCACCTGTTTGCGTGTCTTCACGATAGCAGTCCACCTTGCGCAAGTGTCCAGGTGTTATGCCGAGTTTTGCACCCCCGCTCGGCAGCAGCTAAACGCATCCCCACCTCAAGGGAGCATATTGTAATGATTTATACAGAAATGTAACTGTTTAAAAGTGATATAATTGTCTGGGTAGACGTGACCTCCCTGTTTTCTAAGTTAAAACAGCCCAGAAATATGGTGGGGATGCAATTCTCGGCGGGGATGCGGAAACATTCACGGTACCTGCCGCAGGCGCAAATTAGAGCCGTGCCAAATCATCTGCGCCCCCAAAATGCCTGGGCAAACGGGATTTGGGCGGTCTTAACCCTAGAACACTAACGTCGGGTGATTTTCACCCGGACAAATGAATTCACGTGATTTTCATTGTCTTGCTGCTGTCTGAGGTGGGCGGGTCCTTAGGTACCTTCAGGATGCTCACTGACGTCATTGAATGTAGGTTTGTTTCCCTGCTCCCATTCATGGTTTTTTCTACCGGCTACGTGTTCGGGTGACTTTCACCCGACGTTAGTGATAGAGGGTAAAATATCTTCGGGTTAGTTACAATGGTATTGTGGTGACTTTTTTTTTTTTTTCACCACACAAGTCCCATGAATGGGTGGACCGAAGGAGAAGTTGGGAGCTCCTGTTTTTTGGGGGGGGGGGATTTTTTTTATAACGATTACCTCATTTTTCCCGAATTTGACATATTTTTTATAGTGTCGCCCATAATAAACTTTCTTGTGTTTTTTGTGATATTTCACATTTAAAAACAAAAGAAGAGTACCTCAATTTGCCATGTATTGTTGTACTTTAAGATATTTTGATGAGAAGTATGTTTTATGGGGTATATTGCATCGGGTGAAAAACACCCGACGTTAGTGATGGTGTGACTTTAAATCACGTTAGTGTTCTAGGGTTAAGCACCAGAATTATTCACAGGTGTGGCCAGGCAATGCCTGGGCGTTACATCAATCAAACCAATCAGATTCCCATCTCGCAATCGCTGTGTTTGCGCGAGGCATGCGATATGCTGGAATTCTCTCCATGCATTAGCATTTAACTGCTAGCCCAGCCCAGGCAGACAGGATCAGGGATTCAACCCCCGCAGTGGAGGTAACATCTGAACAGACGTCTATGTACCTGCTAGAATCCCCAATCCTGTAGTGTAGAGCTGCAGCACCGTCCTTTGGTGAGTCAGTCCATTCAGATATATATATTTTTATATTTTTTTTTTACCCCACCGTCTAGTCTGGCGCGCCAGCCGTAGGAACATTCTGTGGGCGTTCCCACACAGACCGAATGTATCTATAGCCTTTAAGGTTCATCAGTTGGCTCATGAGTTAAATTCTGGTTCATCTGCTGCATGAGACAATGCAAGAAGTATAAGAAGGATTTCGTTTGATTGCATTTTAGGACAGTTAATGTTGCACATTGGTTAATGGTCGTAACCAGTCGTGTGTGTCCGTCAAAGCTGAAGTTCATCTGTATACTTAATTTGACCTATGTGACATTTTGACAATACTTTGCCTCCAAAATTCAATACATTGGAAAGTTAGTCAGTGTGACGTTGAAGAGACAACTCAATGAAGTTGGCTGGTTGCTCGAGCTTCCGCCCACAGCTGCTATTTCTTCAC
>NC_139649.1:4614517-4617017 GCF_964638095.1 Poromitra crassiceps
GTGCTAGTCGACGGCTCCGCCCAGAACGGCAGAGGGGGTGGAGCAACGACCGGGACCGCAGAGGGAAATTGGCCAAGTACAATTGAGGAGAAACTGGAGAAAAACTTGATAAAAAAAAGAACATCAGTTGCATTCATTTGTTTGTATCCAGTTGAAGTGGCTTTATGATAATTTGTTTTGTCCCTATCAAATAAACCATGTAAAAAATAAAAATGGTAAGCGTTGAGCTGGGTTGTAGCTGTCGAGGTGAAGCTCGCGGCCGCAGCTTAAAGCAACAACAACAAATGCAGGAAGCTAAACGTGCAGCAGAAAAGGCCCATCAGAAAACACGCTGCTGCTGTCATCTGAAGGCAATGCAAGGCAAGCACATTTCACACACGGAGGCAATTCCAGTGCTTTACATAAACAAGAGATAAAAGAAAAGGCCAGAGAGAAACACAAAGATTGCAAAGTGAAAAAGATAAGGTTAATGTCAAAGAACAAGCAAAATGCATTATATTAACACATTAAGTGCCAGAGACGACCTAACTCGTCTTACATAATCCAGCGCTTAAGTGCCAAGGACGAGCTAACTCGTCTTACATAAACATTTTTTTTTTTTGACGGTGGGACATCAATCAACCCCTTTTACATCTTCGAGATAACTATTTGGAGCAAGAGCATGTGTGTAATCTATTTTACCGACCACTAAGTGGCGACAGAGACCGAGAGAAGTCACAGCCACGGGACCCAAAAGCAGCCGCCTCCCGCGGAAATGGCTTGGCGATTTTACAGTCAGAAGCCCGGACACACACACAGAACGGACAGAGATCTCTTCCCCCCAGAGCCGCGGGGGCAACGCGCGAACACACACACACACACACACACACACACACACACACACACACACACACACACACACACACACACACACACACACACACCGCGGGAGCAAGCCATTCAAGGAAATGGCTTGGCGATTTTACAGTAATCCATTTCAGACTCGTCCCCGCACGCAGGCAAGCAGGCAGGCAGGCACGCAGACAGACAGGCAGGCAGCACAACGCGCTTCTGACACGCCCGCTGTTAGGAGGAAGGAGGAGAAGACACACGGAGGGAGGAGTTTGAATGAGAGGGGTGTTTCCTGTTGTTATGGAGGAAATTACTGTTCAAAACTATTGTTTAGAATGTCTGACGGTCTTACTGATGCCAAAAATGAATGGTTAAAGTGACTGTTTCACAAAAAGCCATTTATCTCTGAATAAATTTCCAGACGCTGAAACCATGCTGTACTCAACGGCTAATATCTACATAACTACTAACTCTGCAAACTAACTCTTTTAGACAGAGAAAGCACACATTCTATTAGTTATTTTTAGATGATTGGTGTTCATGAATTCTTAACAAAAAAGAATCCTCGGCTGTTCTAAAATGAGCCAGAATCGTCAAAAACACCCCTGGCACAACTTACCTACAGGAATGAAAACATGGCTGGCATTCAATGTGTTAAAAGAATGAAATCAGGTAAAATGGAAAAATGTTTACCCGCTTAAAGGAGCAGAATCAAGTGGTGTTACGTATTAGTCACTCTCACTATGTTACTGCATGCTGCAGATCTCTCTCTGGGTCTGATACACTACGTTACTGCATGCTGCAGATCTCTCTCTGGGTCTGATACACTACGTTACTGCATGCTGCAGATATCTCTCTGGGTCTGATACACTACGTTACTGCATGCTGCAGAGCTCTCTCTGGGTCTGATACACTATGTTACTGCATGCTGCAGATCTCTCTCTGGGTCTGATACACTACGTTACTGCATGCTGCAGATCTCTCTCTGGGTCTGATACACTATGTTACTGCATGCTGCAGAGCTCTCTCTGGGTCTGATACACTATGTTACTGCATGCTGCAGATCTCTCTCTGGGTCTGATACACTACGTTACTGCACGCTGCAGATCTCTCTCTGGGTCTGATACACTATGTTACTGCATGCTGCAGATCTCTCTCTGGGTCTGATACACTATGTTACTGCATGCTGCAGATCTCTCTCTGGGTCTCATACACTACGTTACTGCATGCTGCAGATCTCTCTCTGGGTCTGATACACTACGTTACTGCATGCTGCAGATCTCTCTCTGGGTCAGATACACTATGTTACTGCATGCTGCAGAGCTCTCTCTGGGTCTGATACACTATGTTACTGCACGCTGCAGATCTCTCTCTGGGTCTGATACACTATGTTACTGCATGCTGCAGAGCTCTCTCTGGGTCTGATACACTATGTTACTGCATGCTGCAGATCTCTCTCTGGGTCTGATAGACTATGTTACTGCATGCTGCAGATCTCTCTCTGGGTCTGATAGACTATGTTAATGCATGCTGCAGATCTCTCTCTGTGGGTCTGATACACTACGTTACTGCATGCTGCAGATCTCTCTCTGGGTCTGATACACTACGTTACTGCATGCTGCAGATCTCTCTCTGGGTCTGATACACTATGTTACTGCATGCTGCAGAT
>NC_139649.1:4622017-4624517 GCF_964638095.1 Poromitra crassiceps
ATGGTTTATTCACAAAAAAGGGGCCCAGCACATAATGCGTGGAAGCTGGGGGAGTGCGAGAGACAAACAACGTTACATCGTTTCTTCGGTCGTGCATTAAAACTAAAGTGACTAGCATGTTTTGAAAGTGTAAGGAGTAGAAAGTACATAATTTGTGTTAAAATGTATGGAGTAAAAGTACCAAAGTTGTCTGAAAAATAAATACTCGGTAAAGTACAGATATCTGAGTAGTATTTGCACTTAGTTTGGTTCCATCTCTGCCTGTGGGCGAGACAGCAGTTGAGTTGTCCTGTCCTCCGGCAGCAGCAGGCGAGCTGACAGCGGTGAGTTTGTTTATATTGATTGAATGAATTAGCTACATTGAATCTATATATGTGCATATTCACATCAGTAGCGGGGTCATGAAACATACATGTGTGTATAGTATACATTGTATACTGTGTAAGGTGTTTACAGTGGCAACAGTTTGTAATACAAGGTATCTGCAGAACATTGCTATTCTGCCCTACGTGTTACCTTCTGGACTAAAATAGCCCTGCCAAGCACGCACGCACGCACGCACGCACGCACGCACACACACACACACACACACACACACACACACACACACACACACACACACACACACACACACACACACACACACACACACACAATAAATTGTTTTCTGTCCCTCTCACACTCTCTGACTATCTCATTCTTACTCTATCAGCCTAGCCCTTTTTTCAAGATACCCTCCCTCTTTCTCTCTCTCTCTCCATCTCACTGGTCTATATCAGCTCTAATTTATCCTTTTCCCTCTCTCCCTCTCTCTCTCTCTCTCCCTCTCCCTCTCCCTCTCTCTCTCCCTCTCCCTCTCTCTCTCTCCCTCTCTCTCTCTCTCTCCCTCTCTCTCTCTCTCTCTCTCTCTCTCCCTCTCTCTCTCCCTCTCTCGCCCTCTCGCCCTCTCTCTCTCTCTCTCTCTCTCTCCATCTCACTGGTCTATATCAGCTCTAATTTATCCTTTTCCCTCTCTCACTCTCCCTCTCTCCCTCTCTCCATCTCCATCTCCATCTCCCTCTCTCTCTCTCTCTCTCTCTCTCTCTCTCTCTCTCTCTCTCTCTCTCTCTCTCTCTCTCTCTCTCTCTGTGTATTTTTACATCTCTTGCGTTAGCTCGTGTGTAACCTGAGTGGATGCAGCAGCTGTCTCTCAGGCCCTCAGAGGCCACTGAGCCCTGCCCTAATATGTCGCCTGGCTGGCTGCTTCACCAGCACCACGCAGCCTGGTATTCTTAGACCTACAGTCACCATACACAACAGCACCACGCAGCCTGGTATTCTTAGACCTACAGTCACCATACACAACAGCACCACGCAGCCTGGTATTCTTAGACCTACAGTCACCATACACAACAGCACCACGCAGCCTGGTATTATTAGACCTACAGTCATCATACACAACAGCACCACGCAGCCTGGTATTATTAGACCTACAGTCATCATACACAACAGCACCACGCAGCCTGGTATTATTAGACCTACAGTCACCATACACAACAGCACCACGCAGCCTGGTATTATTAGACCTACAGTCACCATACACAACAGCACCACGCAGCCTGGTATTATTAGACCTACAGTCACCATACACAACAGCACCACACAGCCTGGTATTATTAGACCTACAGTCACCATACACAACAGCACCACGCAGCCTGGTATTATTAGACCTACAGTCATCATACACAACAGCACCACGCAGCCTGGTATTCTTAGACCTACAGTCACCATACACAACAGCACCACACAGCCTGGTATTATTAGACCTACAGTCACCATACACAACAGCACCACACAGCCTGGTATTATTAGACCTACAGTCATCATACACAACAGCACCACACAGCCTGGTATTATTAGACCTACAGTCATCATACACAACAGCACCACGCAGCCTGGTATTCTTAGACCTACAGTCACCATACACAACAGCACCACGCAGCCTGGTATTATTAGACCTACAGTCACCATACACAACAGCACCACACAGCCTGGTATTATTAGACCTACAGTCACCATACACAACAGCACCACGCAGCCTGGTATTATTAGACCTACAGTCATCATACACAACAGCACCACGCAGCCTGGTATTCTTAGACCTACAGTCACCATACACAACAGCACCACACAGCCTGGTAGACCTACAGTCACCATACACAACAGCACCACGCAGCCTGGTAGACCTACAGTCACCATACACAACAGCACCACGCAGCCTAGTATTCTTAGACCTACAGTCACCATACACAACAGCACCACGCAGCCTAGTATACTTAGACCTACAGTCACCATACACAACAGCACCACGCAGCCTAGTATACTTAGACCTACAGTCACCATACACAACAGGTCCAGCAAACAATACTGTACAGTGTACATGCAACGATGCAACAATAGTGTACATTACAACAATACATAATTGTTGTAACACAATACAACGCATTTGCTATACACACAG
>NC_139649.1:4627017-4629517 GCF_964638095.1 Poromitra crassiceps
TTTACACGTTCAAATTGAGCAGTGGATACGCTGTTGGCAGCTTTGCCTGCAGGTGATACGCCTTGCCAGGGAGATGTGTCCAGCAACACGAGTGGAAAGCTAGTCAGAATGACAATGTTTGTTTTCCGGTCATAACTTTCACAATAAAAGCCTCTGCAACACGACCGATTTCAATAAATAATAACAACAAATGTAAATGCGACTGCCAGTTGACATGTTGACTTGAACACTGCACTCCGCTGTGAAAGATGGGTTTTTTGTTCACTGCACCCTAGGCAGCACCCGATTTACTTTAGAGCCCTACTAAGTAATATCTTTACCTTAATAGGCTAACAGCCTTTTAATCATTTTGATGGTACAGTGACTTCTGTCATTTCCCACAGCGCCACCTGCAGGCGCCTGTGTCCCGGCATAGAAATGATGAGCGATGAGGAGGAGGACAGGAAGTACTCTTCTCTCTCCTCCTCTCTCCTCTTCTCTCATCTTCTGATAGACAAGCACTCCTCAGAGGCCTCTCTGAAACACAGCGTCAGCTCCTCAGGAAATGAAGTGTGTGTGTAGGGGTGTGTGTGTGTGCGTGTGTGTGTGTGTGTGTGTGTGTGTGTAGGGGTGTCTGTGTGTGTGTGTGTGTGTGTGTGTGTGTGTGTGTGTGTGTGTGTGTGTGTGTGTGTGTGTGTGCGCGTGCGTGCGTGCGTGCGTGTGTGCAATGCAGGCCGACAACCAGACAGCTTCCATTGTTAATTGTGTCTAGTTCACATGCTAACCACTTACTGACCATATCTACGAAGAAAGGGATGCGTGAGAGAAAGAGACAATTAGAGAGAGAGAGAGAGAGAGAGATGCAAGACAGAGTGAGAGAAATAGAAGGGTAGAAAAACCGAGGCGAGAGGGGAGAGAGTGAGAGGAGAGACGAAGAGAAAGAGAGCATGTGTTTGAATGGAGCAGAGGGGAGCGAGTGAGAGGAAGAGAGAGAGCATGTGTTTGAATGGAGCAGAAGGGGGAGAGAGAGAGAGAGAGAGCATGTGTTTGAATGGAGCAGAGGGGGGAGAGAGAGAGAGAGAGAGCATGTGTTTGAATGGAGCAGAGGGGAGCGAGTGAGAGGAGAGAGGAAGAGAGAGAGCATGTGTTTGAATGGAGCAGAGGGGAGCGAGTGAGAGGAGAGAGAGGAAGAGGAAGAGAGAGAGCCATGTGTTTGAATGGAGCAGAGGGGGGAGAGAGAGAGGAAGAGAAAGAGAGCATGTGTTTGAATGGAGCAGAGGGGAGCGAGTGAGAGGGGAGAGAGGAAGAGAAAGAGAGCATGTGTTTGAATGGAGCAGAGGGGGGAGAGAGAGAGGAAGAGAGAGAGAGCATGTGTTTGAATGGAGCAGAGGGGGGAGAGAGAGAGGAAGAGAGAGAGAGCATGTGTTTGAATGGAGCAGAGGGGGGAGAGAGAGAGGAAGAGAGAGAGAGCATGTGTTTGAATGGAGCAGAGGAGGGAGAGAGAGAGAGAGAGAGAGAGAGCATGTGTTTGAATGGAGCAGAGGGGGGAGAGAGAGAGAGAGAGAGTGAGAGAGAGCATGTGTTTGAATGGAGCAGAGGGGGGAGAGAGAGAGGAAGAGAGAGAGAGAGCATGTGTTTGAATGGAGCAGAGGGGGGAGAGAGAGAGGAAGAGAGAGAGAGCATGTGTTTGAATGGAGCAGAGGGGGGTTGATTACAGTAGCAGGGGACTTAACATATGAAAAGTCCACATGGACAAAGCAGCAACATGTAGCTCCTTTGTTATTAAAAGCCCAGTTTAAATACAGACACGTACAAACGGAGTGCAGAGAAACAACATGGCTGACAACAGCTTTCACTATTCGCCCCCAGTTCCCCTCCCCCCGAACATGGTGCCCCAACCGACCAGAGGAGGCACTAGTGCAGCGTCCAGGACTCATACGGTATATGAGTCCTGGACGCTGCACTAGTGCCTCCTCTGGTCGGTATATGATATATACCCGGCTTCCCACCCTCAGACACGGCCAACTATGTCTTTCGCAATTTTTGACCAAGCCGGAAGGGGATTGAACCCGGGTCTCCGCGGTGGTAGGCGAGTGTTTTTTTATGCTTTATTGATAGACATACAGTGTGGGAGAGACAGGGATGGATGGGAGGGAGAGAGGGGAAGACATGCAGCAAATGACCATGCACCAGATTCGAACCCGGGTCGCTGCAGGGAGGACTGAGCCTCATATGGTACACGCTCTACTCGCTGAGCCACCGGGGCGTCCCGTATAGCCACGTGCTTTTACCTCGACAACACCCAGACGCTCCCATGGTGGAGTTTTCTTTTGCCTTCCAACTGGCTCAGCGGAGTGCAAACACTTCAAAGTGAGTGTGACTCCGGTGAGAATGGAAACCTCGACCTTGGTGGTGTTAGAGCAGCCTCAAACCAGCCTTTACAAACAGCAAGTCTACACTATTTGTTTTTCAAAGAATGAAGTAGCCTAAATATGGCCTTCTCTCTCTCTCTCTCTCTCTC
>NC_139649.1:4642017-4652017 GCF_964638095.1 Poromitra crassiceps
CAAAAAGATCGTATATATGGAAGATGAACACTCCAACTTACTTCCTTAACAGCTAGATCCACATTTTTCTTCTCGCCAATTCTCAATGTCTTCCTTGTTTTGCTCGGGAGTACAAAAAAACTTTAACTGGTGATTTTTTACATTTGTTGTCTGCGCAGCCCCACCACACAACAGCTTTTAGCTATGTTTAATTCAAGGAAAATGACGCTGGCGTGTGGAAATGAACCGAGCTTTTCCCCTGTGATGGGCATGGCCTATTTCATGCAGTGTCTCTATAGCTAAAAGCTGTTGTGTGGTGGGCTGCGCACACAACAAATGTAAAACATCGGCAGTTAAAGTTTTTTTGTACTCCCGAGGAAAACAAGGAAGCCATTGAGAATTGGCGCGAAAGAAAAATGTGGATGTTGCTGTCAATGAAGTAAGTTGGGAGTGTTCATCTTCCGTATATACAGTATGATCTTTGTGTGCAACACGCAACCATGCACGCAGGCGACATAGGAGAACGCCAGGATTGGACGGGAGTTTGTGTTTTCCCCCGTTTTGGGCGTGGTCTCTGAATGATGACGTGCTCCGCAGTGTCTCTATGGCATGATGCAATGAATGAATGATAACCCACATATAACCCACCTTTTGACGAATAGAACATTACAAAAACAAGACATGGAGCGAGAGAGTTGCAATTAGTGCCTCCTGAGCAGATTTATTTGAACCTTTCATTTATTTTCATGATGTATCTTTACATTGTTTCCCCCTTTCCCTCAAGTACCCCCCGTAGTACCTCCACGTACCCCTAGGGGTACGCGTACACCAGGTTGGGAACCAACAAACTGTTTGGTTCTTAGGGGGCGGTCCTTACCTACTTTTCAAGAGTTGTTCAGTAGTTGTTCAGTTCATGTGAAGGAACAAGTATCGATACATAAATCCCAGTATCAATCTTTTAAAATGCATTTTACTTTTTTTTTTACTTTTTTTTTTATAAACATAGGCTATAATATTATAGGCTGTGTGTGGTAGTTAAAACATAGTTTCAAGTTGACGTTTATTTATGTTTGTAGTTGAAACAAAAACATAAATACTGTAGGCTACATGTGCATTGTGCATGCACCATGAGCCAGATGTACAGACCTCAAATCTGTTTGCACTATAATGTTTGTGAACTGGAAATGTTCATGAGCTGTATTTAATTTTATTTAATTTTATTTACAAAGCATTTATACTTTATGAAACACTGTTTACAACATGCTGCTGTTCAATGATTCTGTTGTATAGTGGAAATCTAAATTTGTTTGGCTTCTCACAGAAGACTGTAAAGAAAGAGACAGAAGACTGTAAAGAAAGAGACAGAAGACTGTAAAGAAAGATAAGATGTTGAATGACTATGTTGGTCATGTTTAAATAAAAAAGAATTACATGATGTAACTGCTTGCTTTATGGTCAATTCTTAATGTAATTCTTAATATTTTTTAATAATACACCAGGTTAGAGGGTTCCTTGTACAATTTACAGCATTAGTTATTTGAGAATCTCTTCCATTATCAAAGCAAAACTGGTACTGTAACTAAAAGATCGATATCGAATCGTATCGTATCGGAAATCGTATCAACTTGGGACCTTGTGTATCGGAATCGTATCGGGAAGTCAGTGGCGATACCCAGCCCTATTGTTCAGCAGATGTAGCTATCTAGCTCTGGCTGGCGACTGTGAGACAGGGTTGCATACAGTAGTAGACTACATTTGGAGCATGGGTGGTCCCAGTGTGAGTCAAGCTCTTAATCCCAGCACAGATATCAGCAGCAGCAGCAGCAGACTGTTCCCACACACAGGAACACGCCTCCCTCTCTCTCCACTCTACCTGCATGCACCTGTCCTTTCTCCTCCTGCAGGTGACTGTGCCATGTTTGTGCTCATATCATTGTAACTTGTATACTTGATTGTAGGTGTTCCTCGAGCATAATTGTAACTTGTTTGATACTCTTCTGGTCCGCTTTTAATACCCGACCATTTTCAAATCATTATAAACAGCACTGGAATTGTTATGAATTTTTGTTATCGTAGCTGTAGTGTCTTACCGGTATCATGTACATTTAGGAAATAAATCAATGTAGCCTACTATATTTTTTGCCAATGCCATTATAGGCAGTTTGCTAATTTTGCTAGTTATTTTCTGTGGCATTGCGTCTGTACATATTTACTCACCAAGAATTAGCGATTATGTTTAGGATTCTTATTATTGCGGTCCTGATATTCAGATATTCCTAAAACCCACAAACAGCTACTATCTGTTTATCCTAGACTCACCACCAGGGCCAGGGCGTGACCTTTTGAATTTCAACATTGATTGGTTGATTGATTTCACGATGCGTCACACAAATTCTCTGCTGAAGTTGAAAAATGTCAACGCGAGCGACATCGCCCGGGGCAAAACCGCGCCTACTCGAGCTTTTACATGGACTTTGTATATAATCTCGCCGTGCAGATTTGCGAAAATCACGTTGCTGTGAATGCCCAGTTATTGGTACTCCTTCTCTCTCTCAAATGGCTGCCATCTCCATAATTTATATCCTCTCTGTGAAAAGGAAATGGATTCAAAGCAAAACATTTAAATTAGGACACATTTCTAATCTTTAAGCACTTAGTTATCTCAACCATACAGTACATGCAGTCTGTATACCTACTTCTACTGAAAAGTGGTTGTATGTGACTGGATGGTGATAACAGTACTGCTGTTTATTGTGTTTAATGCATAATGCATTGAATGAACCTGGTTTCATTTGCTATATTTCCTTCATTCATTTTGAGGTATAAGCAGCATTTATTCAATTTTTCTCCTTCTTCAGAGAATGGAGCTTGAAAAGTGTCATATTGAAAGCATAAAGTCAGGCCACTGTCAGGCCACTGTTTGTAATGGCAATGTCAAATGATGCTTTACTATAGTAATCATAAATAAAGCACAGAAAAGATTCAACACTACCTCATAGTCTCATTCCACTGCAGCTTGACAAGGGATTTTATCATCAAGTCTGCGTTTGGTATTACTAACTAAATACCTAAATATATATATATATATATATATATACGGTATATATATATATATATATATATATATATATATATATATATATATATATATATATATTATCACAGTATACAAATTGAGTGCTCCTTCTCCCTCCCTCCTCTATCATTCTCCACACTCAGGCACTGCTTCATTAGGTAGTCCTGCTCAATGTCTCTCTCTCTCTCTCTCTCTCTCTCTCTCTCTCTGTCTCTCTCTCTCTCTCTCTCTGTCTCTCTCTCTCTCTCTCTCTGTCTCTCTCTCTGTCTCTCTCTCTCTGTCTCTCTCTCTGTCTCTCTCTCTGCATGCTGATACCTCTGTATCTTAAGGGCTCTATTCTGGTTAATCAGTGGTTCTGGTATAGCTGAGTTCTGGTAGTTGGCCAGAGGCGATGCAATTGGAAGCAGGATTGGATTAGGAATATTATTGGAATATATTATCAGGAGGTGTGGTGGTGAGCCTGGTTCCAATTGGATGACCAATGAAATTATCTCTTTTCCTTCCCTTTAGAAGCGGTACACTTTGCGACACGGCGCTCTGGCAAACTTGGTTAGGGAAGAGAACGCTCGTCGCAAAAGCTTCTCCCAACGGCACCTCCAATCAAATGAGAGAGAAGCACATTTGGTGACTGTGTTCCAAGAACAACCCGTCGCCCAATGAGGAAATGATTCAATAATATTACAACAATATTATTACAACAATGAGGAAATGATTCAATAATATTAGCTGAACAGCGACACAGAAATTGGTGCAGGGAGCAGAAGCCCCACTGCAGGCGTCACGATCCACACTGACAGCTCTATGTTGGATAACCATCATTCACACCACAGCCACGTGTGTGTATGTAATCACAATGAAAACTGTTTTCTCTTCTAATATGTACTGCATGTCTCTCTCCACGTTCAACTGTCCAATAAAGGGAAAAAGAAAATGCCCCCAAAAATAATCTGAAGAGAAAATAATGATGGGATTATAGTCATTATACTATAGCAGTGTTTCCCAAAGACCGGGTCAGGACCCACAGGTGGGTCGCCAAATACATTTTCACAATTCCGTCCATCATCTTTTATTTGTTTTACTGATGAGAAATAGAAACAATGTCATAACTCCACCTAAATGCTATTTGGTCTCATTTATGAAGTATTGAACATGTGTATGTTTTCAATAGGCCGCCTATAGCGCATGCATCAACAAACGTATATCTCTCTGAAATCGCTGGTTTACCATATTCAAGATAATTTTGAAGGTGATGCGGAAATGGCAGAAAGAAATGGTCACGTTCATTTATGCATTTATAGATAAGGTCTGTTGTGAATTGGCTTGTGATGGTTTGTCATTTGTAAAAAGTGAGAAAGAAAAGTGTGGGGAAACACTGAAGAGCGTGCCGTGTCCCGCCCACTTGCTCAGACAAAGGCACGATCGTATGCTATACTATTTGACTTTACCAAGCGATGTAAGCTTACGGTACAGCGGTAGCTAGTAGTTAGTTACCGTAAATTCCGGACTATAAGCCGCACCGGTGTATAAGCCGCACCTGCAAAGTTGACTGTTTTTTACATATATAAGCCGCACCGGACTATAAGCCGCGGGTGTTTTAATGTTTTTTTTTTGTTTGTTTTTTTTGTGTTTTAATGTTTAATTACCATATGTAAGGGTTCATGCACAGAGGGGATTGTCGGGAAAGAGATGGCTGTTTGAGGAAGCTCCCATTTATTAACATTTCAACAAAACAACATAACACAACACCACCTGTGTTTCTTTTTTACAGTGCACACAGTGTCATACAGTGTCATACAGTGTGGTGAAAAGAGGGCAAGAGAGGAAATTAAAACAGAAGTGGATTTATAGTTAGAAAGAGTGCTAAAAAAGAGATTTTTTTTTTTTTTTGGGGGGAAAAAAATCCATAGATAAGCCGCACCGTTATATAAGCCGCAGGGGCCAAAAAAGGCCAAAAAACGGGAAAAAAGGTGCGGCTTATAGTCCGGAATTTACGGTACCGTAGTTACTAACTAAAACTAATTAGGTTAAGGTTAGGGTGATGGTGTGGATTACGGTTAAACGGGACTCGAGAATTAGAAAATAGAAGAACTGCAAAGTGATTTCGGAATGCTTAGCAGCAAACACACCTCATTACCATTCTGTGTACTCCTCCTAGTCTTTCCCCACACTACTTCTCTCTATATCTCTGAATCTAACTCTCTCTCTCTCTCTCTCTCTCCATCTCTATCTCGCTCTCCCTCCACACACACACTGCCACTGCTACTCTTGCTGCCTAGTGGTACAGTTCTGGAGAACTAGGGCAGGCAGCTCCTTAATTACTTCATTAATTTTAATCTGATCCAGTTAATTACATTTTTTCAAGCTCCCCCCGCTCTGCCTTCGAGTAGGTTGGAACTTCCCCTCGGACGCCAAGTGCCACTGCGGGAGACCTTGCACGTCCTCTGGTGCGTCAAAAAAAAAAAAGGGCAGCAGCCGCCCCTCCCTTTGAAAATCAATTATTTTCCTCCCCGTGCACCAAAAACAAAGACGCCCTTTTCCTTGTTATTCTGTAATTATTCAGCCCGGTGCTCCGACCAATTTAGTGCCTCGACAGCACTTAAGTAGCTCCTTCAGTGTTGGGTTGTGAGCTTAACCCCTCTCAGTCAAACCCCCCAACCGGGGGTGCCCCCCGCCCCACGTCAGAGCGCCACTGTGCAGCGTGGGCCATTTTTCTTTTTTAGGGGCAACCAGCGGGAGATAAAAGTGTGGCTTGAAGGAACAGGGGGCATGTCACGCTGTTACATTGCTGAGTTATCTGCTGTCATTTTCTAATCAGCCCCTAAATTTATTGGTCGTACGGGGTAATTATCAGCCTTGGCGGTTATTTTATGTACTCGTCAGCTAAAGCCCTTTGGAGGGCGCGTTGAGAATACTGTTATGATAATGTGGCGTACTACTGTGTGTGGTGGTGTAGTTTGTGAGTTTAGGTTGCTGGTTGGAATCCCTGGTACCACCAGGAAATGGAGACCGGTGAGAGAGAGAGTGTAAAGTGGCATCTCCCACCATCTTTCCTCTTGCGCTTAGATGGCTGGTGCTCAGAGGGGGAGGGCTGGGGTAAGGCGGGGGTGTTAACAGGTGGAGTTATTGAGTCAGTGTAGTTTCCCTCACTCCTAAGTGCTGTGGTGGCATGGCACAGCATTGTTGCAACTCCAAGAACCGCTGAGCAACATATTGAATGAATGCATGGACTCAGCAGAGTGTGAAAGTGACAGAGAAGTAGCTACTTGCTGGTCTGACTTGTGACTTGTAGCGTTGGGCCCACTGCTTGCTTGCTGTATGAGTGCACACTACAGAGATGTGCTGGACCAGCCTGGATCATCTGGAGGAGACACGCCAGCCGAAAGCATTGGCTGAGTGAGCTTTCACTTTAACTGGTAAACCAGCCTAATGTATCGTTCCATATTTCATCATGTTGAGCGTTAATAACCAGTCCGCCCCCTAGACACCATTAAAATATAAGCGATAAGAAGATTGGACTGGTTTTTGGACATGATTTTCAGAAAATGTTCCCAAAGTCATAAAAGTGGTCCTCCGCATACAGTTACAAAATCTAAAACATTGTCCTATTTAATTAGCCGCTCCCCCTGGATTAATAAAGTAGCATAGCTATACTGGTCTGACTGATAATGTTTATTGAAGCCATCCCTGCAGTGCAGACTCTCCTTAACGATGTCAGGTACTTAGCATGAATTAGAGGCAGCAGAAACACCTAGCTCATTATGCTGCCACAGGAGTTTGATGAACCGTGTGCCTGAGTAAACTGCCCACTCTACAGCACCGTGCAACCAAACACATAACAGCCTCTCCATTACTGAGACATCAAGCACTCTACAGCACCGTGCAACCAAACACATAACAGCCTCTCCATTACTGAGACATCAAGCACTCTACAGCACCGTGCAACCAAACACATAACAGCCTCTCCATTACTGAGACATCAAGCACTCTACAGCACCGTGCAACCAAACACATAACAGCCTCTCCATTACTGAGACATCAAGCACTCTACAGCACCATGCAACCAAACACATAACAGCCTCTCCATTACTGACACATCAAGCACTCTACAGCACCGTGCAACCAAACGCATAACAGCCTCTCCATTACTGAGACATCAAGCACTCTACAGCACCGTGCAACCAAACACATAACAGCCTCTCCATTACTGAGACATCAAGCACTCTACAGCACCGTGCAACCAAACACATAACAGCCTCTCCATTACTGACACATCAAGCACTCTACAGCACCGTGCAACCAAACACATAACAGCCTCTCCATTACTGAGACATCAAGCACTCTACAGCACCGTGCAACCAAACACATAACAGCCTCTCCATTACTGAGACATCAAGCACTCTACAGCACCGTGCAACCAAACACATAACAGCCTCTCCATTACTGAGACATCAAGCACTCTACAGCACCGTGCAACCAAACACATAACAGCCTCTCCATTACTGACACATCAAGCACTCTACAGCACCGTGCAACCAAACACAGATAAACAACCTCTCAATTACTGAGACATCAAACACTCTACAGCACTGTGCAACCAAACACAGCTAAACAGCCTCTCAATTACTGACACATCAAGCACTCTTTCCAAACAGCACTTAATTCATACAAGACCTGCCAACAGATGAGTTAGAGAGGGAAGCAGTTATCTGGTTGATGAGTTAGAGAGGGAAGCAGTTATCTGGTTGATGAGTTAGAGAGGGAAACAGTTATCTGGTTGATGAGTTAGAGAGGGAAACAGTTATCTGGTTGATGAGTTAGAGAGGAAAGCAGTTATCTGGTTGATGAGGTAGAGAGGGAAGCAGTTATCTGGTTGATGAGTTAGAGAGGGAAGCAGTTATCTGGTTGATGAGGTAGAGAGGGAAGCAGTTATCTGGTTGATGAGTTAGAGAGGGAAGCAGGTTATCTGGTTGATGAGTTAGAGAGGGAAGCAGTTATCTGGTTGATGAGGTAGAGAGGGAAGCAGTTATCTGGTTGATGAGTTAGAGAGGGAAGCAGGTTATCTGGTTGATGAGTTAGAGAGGGAAACAGTTATCTGGTTGATGAGTTAGAGAGGGAACAGTTATCTGGTTGATGAGTTAGAGAGGGAAGCAGTTATCTGGTTGATGAGTTAGAAAGGGAAGCAGTTATCTGGTTGATGGGTTAGAGAGGGAAGCAGGTTATCTGGTTGATGAGTTAGAGAGGGAACAGTTATCTGGTTGATGAGTTAGAGAGGGAAGCAGTTATCTGGTTGATGAGTTAGAAAGGGAAGCAGTTATCTGGTTGATGGGTTAGAGAGGGAAGCAGGTTATCTGGTTGATGAGTTAGAGAGGGAAACAGTTATATGGTTGATGAGTTAGAAAGGGAAGCAGTTATCTGGTTGATGAGTTAGAGAGGGAAACGGTTATCTGGTTGAATAATTGTGGTCGATTTACATGAGGACAAACATTTAAACGAGTGGGCATAGGAGGTCCATCAGAGGAGCAGGAGCCAGGGCAAAACAAACATTATCAGACAACAGATTGCATGATGCAATATAGTATTTTACTTAAGTAACTGTAAACAGGATTCATCAATAGTTTAAAAGACTGGCAGGGCAAAATGATTTCCATTTTTTTTTGATTTATCAAATGAAAATAAGAGAGAAAGAGGGAATAAGATTATGGAGAAAGTTTGGCAGAGAAAATGTTCCCGCATGTATTTTGAATCAGTGGTTCTTAAAGTCAAGCTGAAATGAAAAGTGACTTGTTTTTTTCTATTTTAGATCACATCCCTGGGTATTTAGTGCATCTATTTAATAATGTATGCAAAACAGGTGACGTTAGGCTAAGCCTAATTTATGTTATGTAATGTTTATGAGTATTGCTATCTGTGAAAGTAGCCTGGCTCCAATACCTCTAATACCTCCATTATTCAGAATCAGGATATGCGACTGTGTGGGCCTGATAGAGGCAAAGCTGTTGGCTCTTAATATCTCATCGTTATACAAAGCTAACATGGCTAACGTTATGTTTGTTGCTAATGCTATGACATGCAGGGTGGTGCTGTTATATATAAGCTGCTCATCTGTCAATTTAAGATTTTTAAGATTTGCTGAAAAAACGTAATGATTGAATCTCGCACTTAGACTTGGTGCAATGTTTAAAGCCATTTTGTATTCTCTTCTGTATAATCTACAGCAGAGTTAGCTATAACAGCTAGTGCACCGGGACATAGAGCCTAACGTTATCACCCATCAGCTATCATAGCTAACTCAGCTCTATTTAAGGGCTCTTCCTCACTCGATAAAATTCCTCTTCGGGGAGCCTCGTGAAAGCAGATATTCAGCTCATTAAGCAAATTAATTAACTTACAGGAGGTCTTTGCCACTTTTCAACCAGCTTTGTGCCATTACAATGTTGCTAGCATTATGCAGATGAACAGTGTTTACCTTTTCTCCATGTTTCCTGCATTGAGAAATCCCCGTCTTCATCGTCGTGCTATATAGTGTATTATTGTGTTTATTAGAATACATTACATCCGTCACTTACAATACGTTATAAACCTTGTTATAAGTTGAACATGCCCGAGTCGTGACGCACATCACCGGCACGCAAAATCGGTCATTTGTTATCCACTGCACGCACCTTGAACATGTAAAGTGATGTTATGGACGCAGATTGGTGAGACCGGGGTGGAAAAGAAGAAAATGGAAAGAGGAAAGAACAGAACACAGAGGAAGAGGAGGATCAAAGGAGAGAGCATGAGTGAAAGGATTTGAAGGGATTGCCCTGGTTCTTATCAGCGAGGCCCATGTGCTCGGAGCAAAACACACACAATAAAACACGCAAAGCGCCTCCTCAGATATACCTGCTTTGGTGTTAAAACAAAATGCCAAATTGAGAAACGGCTGCCCCTGGAATTGGTTTA
>NC_139649.1:4657017-4662017 GCF_964638095.1 Poromitra crassiceps
TCATATTCTACGGATCCATGGCTCGCTGAAAAATACAAAGCCAACATTTTATTCTGGAGACCAGACTGCACAAGCACACACCTCTTCTCCCTCTCTCTCACTCTCTCCCTCTCTCTGCTGTTTCTAATCCTCTCTCTCTCCACCCTCTCAATGTTTTCCAATGAGAATTCTACCTAATCTGTATCTTTCCCTCTCTCTCTCTCTCTTCCCCATGTGGTTTTCCAAGCAATCGATGGTTCCTCTTCTCGTCTAACCAATCACTTTTTTGTATCCCATTCCCACCGGTGCATTCCCCCCGGGGCAGCCAATCATCTCACAGTTTGGAAGATTGAGAATGTTTGGGATTCCACAGCAGCCAGGCCTTCTGAACAAGACGGAGCTGGTGTGGGACACAGCTGGCCACAGGTGCCCAGAGCGACCATGAGAACAGACGCGCTGTGCGGAGCGGCATCAGTACAGAGTGGTGCAAGTACAGTGTGGGAAAAGCAGGGAGTGCAGATTACAGTGTAACAAGAGAATAAATATCCTCGCGTCTCGATCAAAAGCTGTCCAATATTATGTAGCCAAAGTGAACGTCACTTCCTGAAAAAATATGAATGGTGGTGAACGGCGAGAGACGATACTTTTTTGATCCCGTTTGAATTGTGCCACGGGGTACACATGTACATTTTGTCAATTTAAAAGATTACTTTTGCAAGTCAAGAAAGTCGCAGTTTGTGGTAAAACTGTGGCACTTATAAGTTATAATCACAACCAGTCGCATAAGTGACGTCTCTCCCGCCAGTCCACGCTGTTGATGGTGTGACGTATAAAGTGCGACACGAGATGTAGTTGATTGACAAAACTAAACCTACTGTACGTTTCAGTTTCAGGACAAACTGCGACTTTCTTGACATCCATAGTTATCTTTCAAAATTGACAAAATGTACATGTGTACCCCGTGGCACAATTCAAACGGGATCACAAAAGTAACGTCTCTCGCCGTTTCATATTTTTTTTCAGGACCCTGGTACCGAGAGAAAGGCAGGAAGTGACGTTCATTCTGGGCTCTCTATTAGTATTATACACAACTAAAGAACCCTTGAAGAACTCTCATTTTCCTGAGTGTATACCTTCTCTGATCCCCTCTGTCTCTTTTGTTGATTTCTTTCATTTTTCTTCCTTTCCAAACCCCGCCTCCAACTCCTTCACCCCATCCTCCCTCGCCAACTCCCCCACCCCCCCCCCCCCCCCCCCCCCTCTCTCTCCGCCTCCAAATCCCCCTCTATCCCCGGCAGGTAAGTAGGGCTCTGCTGTGGGCTTAACGAGCTGAGGAAGGGGCCCTGCTGGAGAAGACCAGCGTGATCACTGCTACCTCTGTTCCCATTTAGGGCCATGTCTCGCTTCACAGGACACAGAGAGAGAGAGAGAGAGGGAGAGAGAGAGAGAGAGAGAGAGAGAGAGAGAGAGGAGGGGGTAGAGAAGAGAGCGAGAGAGAGGAGGGGATAGAGAGAGAGATAGAGAGGGAGAGAGAGAGAGAGAGAGAGAGGAGGGGGTAGAGAGAGAGAGAGAGAGAGAGAGAGAGGAGGGGGTAGAGAGAGAGAGAGGAGGGGGGTAGAGAGAGAGAGAGAGAGATAGAGAGAGAGAGAGAGAGAGGAGGGGAGAGATGGAGAGAATAGAGTAATAGAAAAGCGAATGAGGCAGCGGTGGGAGAGAGACAATGGGGAAAAGTTGAGTGAGCGAGAGTTAACGACGGCAAACTAATACTACCCACCTGCTGCCTCGCTCGCTCATACTGTTTCTCTCTCTCTCTCTCTCTCTCTGCTCTCCTGTGTCTGCCTCCACCTCTCTCTACCACCACCCACCTCTCTCTACCACCACCCACCTCTCTCTACCACCACCCACCTCTCTCTACCACCACCCAAACCCCACCACAACTGCCCCTCTCTCTGCACCACCCAAAAGCATCCCCACAACCCCGCCTCTCTGTATCCACCACCCACCTCTCTCTACCACCACCCAAACCCACCACAACCACCCCTCTCTCTGCACCCCCCAAAAGCATCGCTCTCTTCCTCTCTCTATCACCACCCAAAAGCATCGGTCTCTTTCTTAAAGCATCTCTTCAGGATTGGACACGCTTCATTACCCCCTCTTTGATGTATTTCTTTGTTCACTCTTTACAGACTGGCACCCCTCCTCCTCCCCCGGCTAGGATCAGTCTTTACAGACTGGCACCCCTCCTTCTCCCCCGGCTAGGATCACTCTTTACAGACTGGCACCCCTCCTCCTCCCCCGGCTAGGATCAGTCTTTACAGACTGGCACCCCTCCTCCTCCCCCGGCTAGGATCAGTCTTTACAGACTGGCACCCCTCCTCCTCCCCCGGCTAGGATCAGTCTTTACAGACTGGCACCCCTCCTCCTCCCCCGGCTAGGATCAGTCTTTACAGACTGGCACCCCTCCTTCTCCCCCGGCTAGGATCACTCTTTACAGACTGGCACCCCTCCTCCTCCCCCGGCTAGGATCAGTCTTTACAGACTGGCACCCCTCCTCCTCCCCCGGCTAGGATCAGTCTTTACAGACTGGCACCCCTCCTCCTCCCCCAGCTAGGATCAGTCCTTTACAGACTGGCACACCTCCTCCTCCCCGGCTAGGATCAGTCTTTACAGACTGGCACCCCTCCTTCTCCCCCGGCTAGGATCAGTCTTTACAGACTGGCACACCTCCTCCTCCCCGGCTAGGATCAGTCTTTACAGACTGGCACCCCTCCTCCTCCCCCAGCTAGGATCAGTCTTTACAGACTGGCACCCCTCCTCCTCCCCCGGCTAGGATCAGTCTTTACAGACTGGCACACCTCCTCCTCCCCCGGCTAGGATCAGCTCCAACATGGAGCAGATGTGCTGCTTCTTTTGGCTCCACAACGACCCAGTTCTGCCTTTTAACTGTGCCATTCTGGGCTGTGCCAGACCAAAGATGACCAACGTGAACCAAACGTGGAGATATCTTTTGTCGTGGCTACAAAAACGCAGTGAGAGAGTTTAAAAAAACGGACGGAATTGTCACAGTCTTGTGACCAAAGATAGCAGGCTACTGTAGGACTAATACCACATTCATGCCAACCTCCAACCGCCAGAAAAAATTAGTTCCGACCTGTAAAAAGTGAAGTGAACGGTCGTCCAGGTCGGAATTACAGATCGGAAATTCGGGGATCATTCAGAGCTCCGGTTTCTCCGAGTTGACGTCACAGCCACATCAAAATGGCGACTTGTATTGTTAATGGTAATGACAGTGACGTTTTAAGACAAAATTGTATGTCTTCATTATGTAATGTTAATGTTAGTGTTTGTGTCATCTATTTTGGTAACACTTTATAATAAGTCATTTATAAGCCTTTAGTTAATGAACTAATAATTTACAAAACATTAATATACATTTGTAGATGATTAATACGTGCTATGTTAACATCACAAATGTGTTGTAAATACACTTTTAGTAAATGAAGTGTTCCTCACCGGTTATGTTGGCATTTTATGTTTCTGCAAACTATGGATATGTTAAACATTAACGTTTCTGAACCAACAATATGTTGTCAACACCCCCCCCCCTCTCTCTCTCTCTCCCCCCTCCCTCTCTCTCTCTCTCTCTCTCTCTCTGTCTCCCCCCCTCTCCCTCTCTCTCTCTCTCTCTCTCTCTCTCTCCCTCTCTCTCTCTCTCTTGCATATCAACGTTTCAGCGAGTCCACACATAGGAGCGTTTCCAACGTCAATTTGAAAATGTTGGCTAATTTGAAACTACATGTTGAACTAAAAATACTTGGTTAGCGTTATGGTTTGGGTTGGGGTTCGTCTGTCTCTCCCTCACCCTCCATATGTTGTTTGGCTTTTATAGCTAATATAGCTGAGGCAAACGTGCGCGCGCATGAAGAACACAACAGACATTTGGAGAAAAAGAAGAAGCTTGTTTCTGTGTTTGATGTGCTCTCTCCATTTAGCAGTAGGCTGTATGTGCTTAAGACGGGTGCAGAGTGCAGTGAGCATGTAGGGTTTGTTATGTCTTCACACTGCTGTGTGGACCATCATGTGGGAGCCATGTGACGACAGAGGTGAAAACACACACACGCACGCACGCACGCACGCACACTCACACGCACGCACGCACACGCGCACACGCACACGCACACGCACACACACACACACACACACACACACACACACACACACACACACACACACACACACACACACACTCACAGTTACACTCATCTCCCTCACCTTTCAGGGGTCATGGATGTGGAGAGAGCTCCTCTAGCTCTGCTGTCTTAGCTCGTGTGTGTGTGTGTGTGTGTGTGTGTGTGTGTGTGTGTGTGTGTGTGTGTGTGTGTGTGTGTGTGTGTGTGTGTGCGTGTGCGTGTGCGTGTGCGTGTGTGTGTGTCTCCGCTACACACCTGACCAGATCGACAGTGAATCAACATTCAAAACCTCACAAAAGCTCCAGTGAAAACAATGCATATGAAACAAGATGGCACTTGGTAGACTTCATCTCTATTTTACTATCATTTGGTAATATAAGAAACAGCAAAAGGGACATTTATTTGTATGGGAATGTCAGAGATATTAGTTTGAAATGCACCCTTTGCTTATAGACGCTTTTCACGGAATTGTGTTGCTAACGACCCGTTGGAAACCAAGCTTATTTCCTGTCAGTTATTGTACCAGCAAACACGTCTATACTCCACACTCTGCACTTGCCTTAGTGCTGAGCTTACCTGAACTCATGTTCACAGTGCGTCTGTGCCTTGTCAGTTGTGTCACGGTGTGCTAGATATGACTCCTCCACCCACACAGCTGTGCTGATTTGTGGCCAAACATTTTGTGGCCGTTGAGCCGTTGAGCCGCTGAGCAGGTTCACCCAACTAATAAACAGCTTTGCTTTGCAGATGACCCCACAACTCAGCTGGGAAAACTATGCTAAACAGCAATATGAAGAGGGGTCTCTTTCCGTCATTATTATCAGACATAAA
>NC_139649.1:4667017-4674517 GCF_964638095.1 Poromitra crassiceps
TTGCTTTGAGTCCATTGCCTTTTCACACAGAGGATATAAATATAGAGATGGCAGACGTTTGGAACAGTATTGTTTTTGCTAGTTCACAATTTACATTCAGATGAGAGTTTTGAGCCAACGTGCGATGATGTTTATCAGGCTGGCCAGCATCCCGAGGTGGGCTCAACGGTGATATGTCAAAGGCAACCCACAGCACACACACACACACACACACACACACACACACACACACACACACACACACACACACACACACACACACACACAGACACACAGCACACACACACACACACACACACACACACACACACACACACACACACACACAGCACACACACACAGCACACACTGCCTTTATTCTAACCAGGATTCTGTTGAGACAGATGACTTTAGCAGGGATTCACGTAACAAGCACTTGACGGTAGGGCTGGGCGATATGACCAAAATCTCATATCCCGATATAGGTCATTTCATATCCCGATAGCGATATATATCACGATATAGCATATTTTCTGTAAATTCAATTGATAGTTTATATAAAATGACCACATGGCCATTTATTTATGTAGCAGTTAAACCAGTTAAAATGTTGTCAAACCTCACAAAGGATACATGCATTCAGAATACAGATAAGCATGGCTATTCTTTACAACACAAATAATAATAATTAGTTGCAGGGCAGTAGAATGAAACACAAACTGAACCACACCACCAGTTCGATTTTCAAAGAGGACACTAGCATTTGCTATTGATGTGATTTAAGCACTAATTTGGAATCTAAAAGCGGCCACTAGGCGGCAGTATTTCTTTAGTCAATGTCAAAATACCTACATGTTCAGTAGAAGAAGAATGAAACAGTAGAAGAAGAAGAACGTTAACAAACACAACTCACCCAGGGAAAGCTAAAAGCTAAAGCTAACGATAGACGTTTTGTTGTCGGCCCTCAAGGGATTTCCTTGGGATGATGAGAGGATGGGAGGAGATGTTTTGCCAGGTTTAACGTTAGGAGGACACACGCAAATATGGATCAAACGCGGACTTAACACAGCGCAAATGCCTGGGTAGGCTAGGCAGACGGAGTGGAGGTAACATCTCCCTGCTCTTTAGCCTACTCACGGCTGATTTGTGCCACTTATAAAGGGACGCAAGGGGCTTGTTGACACAGAGTCTGGTGCGTGTGTGGACTGTGGATGTGAGTAAAAAAGAAAGCACAGCGTCATCCAAATGACGGACAATATTGCCGTGAAGAGTGTGATTTGCAACACAACGATATAAACGATAGAGCATCATATCAGACAAAATACATTTTCTATCATCCAGACGAAATATGCCCTACTTGACGGATCTCAGAGGAGACTTTCAGATTTTGGCTCAGAAAATCAATTCTGACATTACTGATGATGTCACTCATGTTGATTTGTGACATCACTGATGACGTCACAATGAAAACGTGACCAAAATGGTGACTCACAGACACCGCCCAAGGCAAATTCGATGATGATGATGATGAAATGTACAATGCTCTTCATTCAACACATGAACACACACACCACAGTATATGCACACACAGGTATAGCCTGTATGGTTCACAAAAGCACATTACCAACATAAAATACACACACACTGTCTCTGTCCCTCTGTCTTCTCTCCCCCATCTCTCTCTCTCTCACACACACACACTCACACACACACTCACACTCACACACACACACACACACACACACACACACACACACACACACACACAGTATGTACAGGGCACATCCATAACAGAGTTCCCCTGGTTGTCGGCTGAGCTGCTCTCAGTCATAAATTCACTGTCACCTTCCATGAGTCTATCTCCACACACTCCAGACTACAGTACCTGACCTGTGTGTGTGTGTGCTGCACAATTCATCTAAATTTGATCAAAATCACAATATTATGAGCCTACTATTTTCAAATCACAAAGAGGCACATTTGTTAAAGGAGTGTGCGTCAAAATGCTATTCTAATTAAATCTAGTCACGCTGCAGAGATGTCCAAAGAAAACACATTTGTTTGCTACAGATCACACCATAATTAGTTTAATGTTTTCAATTAAAATGATGATGATCAAAAAATGATCATTCCCACAAATCGAGTAATTCCAATATCAGGCAAAATAAAATAACGCACGCAGAAACATTGATCCACTGGTCCAGCATAACTGCATAATTCATAAATAAAATGCCGGAGAAATACAGAATGTGCAACACTATATTAATCTAACTAATCACACCGCTTAGTTTACAAATGGTTATTCTCTAAGGACCATAATGCATGTGTGCGTGGGTGTGTCTCCTCTCTATCCCATAAATCAAGATGTAAATGATAGTGCACGTGAGCACAACATAACATAATATCAATGTATGAATTATAGTAATGGATGGATTGTAGCCAGGGCCATGTGTGAGTGGACTATCAGTGGACTCTAATTACACCAGTGCTCATGGGTGGTTCATTCTTCAGATCCTTTGTCTTCATCAGGTCCTTGTTGAACTGTACATGCCTGAAATATACCTGTGGTGGTCCCCTTTAAGTTACTGTTAATGCTGCTACTGTGCCTTTTTGTCAGTTCAGTTGCCTTGAAACATTTATTATTATTATTATTATTATTAGTATTATTATTATTATTATTCAATCTCGCGCGCTGCGACCAGACGTAGATCTATATCTATGGCTAGCTACTGCGAGACTAGTTGTCAGTAACCTTGCGAGGCCGTTGGACTCGCACAAGATCATGAGATCATGAGATCTTCTTGCGATGCTCCAATGTATTTGTTTGAATCTGATCCAGTGGTTCGCACCAATTAAGCGTCCTATGGGACAGACAGGTACGGGCAAGATTTAGGTGTGACGGTTCATCCAATCACCTGCCAGTTGTTGTTTTTTCAACCCCCCCCCCCCCCCTTGAAACGGTATCCTGCGTGACTCGTTCCCATGGTTACGTGAAAACAATCCATCTGGCAGCGTCAGCGGTTAAGTTTTCACTTGCTTTACCAATAATGAAGCAGGTGAGAAAATGGCCGCCTCGTGAAACAACAACTCTTCAACTCTCCTGATCCGTCCCACAATGCTCGGCTCCTTCTCTAATCATCCTGCTGATTGGCTGCCAACGTTTAAAATCACTGCAATGAATAAAACAGCCTGCCTCTGTGACAGAAACAAGCAGCCCGCAGGCACTAAACACTGTCAGTAGTAAAGCAGTGTCGGAGAGCAGCAGAGTGTGTCAGTAGTAAAGCAGTGTCAGAGAGCAGCAGAGTGTGTCAGTAGTAAAGCAGTGTCGGAGAGCAGCAGAGTGTGTCAGTAGTAAAGCAGTGTCAGAGAGCAGCAGAGTGTGTCAGTAGTAAAGCAGTGTCGGAGAGCAGCAGAGTGTGTCAGTAATAAAGCAGTGTCAGAGAGCAGCAGAGTGTGTCAGTAATAAAGCAGTGTCAGAGAGCAGCAGAGTGTGTCAGTAGTAAAGCAGTGTCAGTAGTAAAGCAGTGTCAGAGAGCAGCAGAGTGTGTCAGTAATAAAGCAGTGTCGGAGAGCAGCAGAGTGTGTCAGTAATAAAGCAGTGTCAGTAGTAAAGCAGTGTCGGAGAGCAGCAGAGTGTGTCAGTAATAAAGCAGTGTCGGAGAGCAGCAGAGTGTGTCAGTAATAAAGCAGTGTCGGAGAGCAGCAGAGTGTGTCAGTAGTAAAGCAGTGTCAGTAGTAAAGCAGTGTCGGAGAGCAGCAGAGTGTGTCAGTAATAAAGCAGTGTCGGAGAGCAGCAGAGTGTGTCAGTAATAAAGCAGTGTCGGAGAGCAGCAGAGTGTGTCAGTAATAAAGCAGTGTCAGAGAGCAGCAGAGTGTGTCAGTAGTAAAGCAGTGTCAGTAATAAAGCAGTGTCAGAGAGCAGCAGAGTGTGTCAGTAATAAAGCAGTGTCGGAGAGCAGCAGAGTGTGTCAGTAATAAAGCAGTGTCAGAGAGCAGCAGAGTGTGTCAGTAGTAAAGCAGTGTCAGTAATAAAGCAGTGTCAGAGAGCAGCAGAGTGTGTCAGTAGTAAAGCAGTGTCAGTAGTAAAGCAGTGTCGGAGAGCAGCAGAGTGTGTCAGTAATAAAGCAGTGTCGGAGAGCAGCAGAGTGTGTCAGTAATAAAGCAGTGTCGGAGAGCAGCAGAGTGTGTCAGTAATAAAGCAGTGTCAGAGAGCAGCAGAGTGTGTCAGTAGTAAAGCAGTGTCAGTAATAAAGCAGTGTCAGAGAGCAGCAGAGTGTGTCAGTAATAAAGCAGTGTCGGAGAGCAGCAGAGTGTGTCAGTAATAAAGCAGTGTCAGAGAGCAGCAGAGTGTGTCAGTAGTAAAGCAGTGTCAGTAATAAAGCAGTGTCAGAGAGCAGCAGAGTGTGTCAGTAATAAAGCAGTGTCGGAGAGCAGCAGAGTGTGTCAGTAATAAAGCAGTGTCAGAGAGCAGCAGAGTGTGTCAGTAATAAAGCAGTGTCAGAGAGCAGCAGAGTGTGTCAGTAGTAAAGCAGTGTCAGTAATAAAGCAGTGTCGGAGAGCAGCAGAGTGTGTCAGTAATAAAGCAGTGTCGGAGAGCAGCAGAGTGTGTCAGTAATAAAGCAGTGTCAGAGAGCAGCAGAGTGTGTCAGTAATAAAGCAGTGTCAGAGAGCAGCAGAGTGTGTCAGTAGTAAAGCAGTGTCAGTAGTAAAGCAGTGTCAGAGAGCAGCAGAGTGTGTCAGTAATAAAGCAGTGTCAGAGAGCAGCAGAGTGTGTCAGTAATAAAGCAGTGTCAGAGAGCAGCAGAGTGTGTCAGTAATAAAGCAGTGTCAGAGAGCAGCAGAGTGTGTCAGTAGTAAAGCAGTGTCAGAGAGCAGCAGAGTGTGTCAGTAGTAAAGCAGTGTCAGTAGTAAAGCAGTGTCAGAGAGCAGCAGAGTGTGTCAGTAGTAAAGCAGTGTCAGTAGTAAAGCAGTGTCGGAGAGCAGCAGAGTGTGCTGCTCGCTTCTCTTCCCCATGTCCTAATCATGTGACACCAGAAGGCAGTCATCTTTCTCTAGCCTACCTGATCCAGCACAGCGTGCCACGACGTGCCCTAAGCTACTAATCTTCCATTTGTATTCATGTTGTTGACTGAGCTGATCAACCTGCTGTGTCCCCTGCTCTGTGTCCCCTGCTCTGCTCTGTGTCTCTGTGTCCCCTGCTCTGCTCTGTGTCCCCTGCTCTGCTCTGTGTCCCCTGCTCTGCTCTGTGTCCCCTGCTCTGCTCTGTGTCCCCTGCTCTGCTCTGTGTCTCTGTGTCCCCTGCTCTGCTCTGTGTCTCCTGCTCTGCTCTGTGTCTCTGTGTCCCCTGCTCTGCTCTGTGTCCCCTGCTCTGCTCTGTGTCCCCTGCTCTGCTCTGTGTCTCTGTGTCCCCTGCTCTGCTCTGTGTCTCCTGCTCTGCTCTGTGTCTCCTGCTCTGCTCTGTGTCTCCTGCTCTGCTCTGTGTCCCCTGCTCTGCTCTGTGTCTCTGTGTCCCCTGCTCTGCTCTGTGTCTCCTGCTCTGCTCTGTGTCCCCTGCTCTGCTCTGTGTCCCCTGCTCTGCTCTGTGTCCCCTGCTCTGCTCTGTGTCTCCTGCTCTGCTCTGTGTCCCCTGCTCTGCTCTGTGTCTCCTGCTCTGCTCTGTGTCCCCTGCTCTGTGTCCCCTGCTCTGTGTCCCCTGCTCTGTGTCTCCTGCTCTGCTCTCTGTGCTCTGCTCTGTGTCTCCTGCTCTGCTCTGTGTCCCCTGCTCTGTGTCCCCTGCTCTGCTCTGTGTCCCCTGCTCTGTGTCTCCTGCTCTGCTCTGTGTCCCCTGCTCTGCTCTGTGTCTCCTGCTCTGCTCTGTGTCCCCTGCTCTGTGTCCCCTGCTCTGCTCTGTGTCCCCTGCTCTGTGTCTCCTGCTCTGCTCTGTGTCCCCTGCTCTGCTCTGTGTCTCCTGCTCTGCTCTGTGTCCCCTGCTCTGCTCTGTGTCTAAGCTAATAGGAGCCGAGGCAGTGAAGGAAAATGAAATAATAATCTAGCAGGACAACAACATGCAACATGGTCTGAACAGTATGACGAGCCAAAAGTACGGTGGCCCAGATGGCTCGATCAAACTGTTATTTTCTGTCTTTTGTGCCTGGGGCCCCCTCGGTGCATCTCAAGGGGTTTATCATCTAATAACATTTTGAAATTAAATTAAAACTGCTGACCCAAAATACTTTATTATTATTATTATTATTATTATTATTATTATTATTATTATTATTATTATTACCTTTACAAATGTGAAGAACAAGTGACTCACTTCCTGTGACTCATAAACCTAGTCTGACTCATAATGCGAGTCTTGAAAGGAAGTTGTGATACAATGGGTCAAGTGGGCGGGGCTGCATGAGGTGAATAGGAAAACTGTCATCAGTTTTGCAGCCATTCATTTAGTTTGACAGTTACTGAGAGTTGACTTGAGTTCAGTTGTGGACCAGTGATGTCATTCATGGCATGCACAAATGACATCTCTCGCTCATTTGCTGTTTCTTTTCCTCTCTTCTCTCGCCCTCTCCTCCCCCTCTCCTCTCTCTCTCCCTCTCTCTGCCTCTCTGGCCTTTCTCCATCAACATTCTTCGACTCCTCTTCTGTATCTCAGTGATGATGTCAGTCCGCGAGGCGTAACGGTAGTGAACAGAACATGTTGGCATGTAGAGTAATCCGCCTGCAGTTCAGATAAGGAGACAAAGTTCCACCGGGTTTTCTCTACAGATTTGCATGTAGGCTACAACACTAATCCATGCTCCATTCATTTGTATTCATGCTGGACCAGCCAATCAACATGGCTCTTTCTGTGCCTGATCTTCCTCCTCTGTTTCTCTCTCTCTCTCTCTCTCTCTCTCTCTCTCTCTCTCTCTCTCTCTCTCTCTCTCTCTCTCTCTCTCTCTCTCTCTCTCTCTCTCTCTCTCTCTCTCTCTCTCTCTCTCTCTCTCTCTCTCTCTCTCTCTCAGTCCAAAAGCAGCAGACATTTGACTCTTGCTCCTGCTTTTCCATTTGTGGCTCTTTCTCAACACAATTTTATTTTTTAATATATTCACCTTATTCCTGGACCTACGTCGTTGGTTGTCGACTTCCTGTTTAAATGATTTTCATTAGCAAAGAGGTGCGCGCCGCTGTCAAAGAGTGGGAACGTTTGGCTTATTTTAGCCGAAATGGCTAAAAATAGTATGTGGTGGCATAGCGGCCGCTTTTGTTTTGAAGGCTAAACGTCCAAACCGGAACTTTGGTCATTGAACGCAGCTTTAGCGGGTCTCTCTCTTTCAAGATTCAAGATATTGTCACTCCGTTGTACAATTATGCACGTGTGAAATGATTGTGCTGGGGGCTCCATTACAAGACATAGGTAGGTACAAAGTCACATAAATCCAGTAGGTCACGGCACCAATGTAACCCGTGTGTTTTTCCTCTTGCGTTGTGTTCTGGTTCAAGACGTTCATGAGTCAGGAGGCAGCAGTACTGGCTCTCAAGCTCTTTACTGTGTTA
>NC_139649.1:4679517-4702017 GCF_964638095.1 Poromitra crassiceps
GCTGCTGCTTCTGAGACTCTTCTGCTGTGTCCCAGGTGTCATGCTGCTGCTTCTGAGACTCTTCTGCTGTGTCCCAGGTGTCATGCTGCTGCTTCTGAGACTCTTCTGCTGTGTCCCAGGTGTCATGCTGCTGCTTCTGAGACTCTTCTGCTGTGTCCCAGGTGTCATGCTGCTGCTTCTGAGACTCTTCTGCTGTGTCCCAGGTGTCATGCTGCTGCTTCTGAGACTCTTCTGCTGTGTCCCAGGTGTCATGCTGCTGCTTCTGAGACTCTTCTGGTGTGTCCCAGGTGTCATGCTGCTGCTTCTGAGACTCTTCTGGTGTGTCCCAGGTGTCATGCTGCTGCTTCTCAGACTCTTCTGGTGTGTCCCAGGTGTCATGCTGCTGCTTCTGAGACTCTTATGCTGTGTCCCAGGTGTCATGCTGCTGCTTCTGAGACTCTTCTGCTGTGTCCCAGGTGTCATGCTGCTGCTTCTGAGACTCTTCTGCTGTGTCCCAGGTGTCATGCTGCTGCTTCTGAGACTCTTCTGCTGTGTCCCAGGTGTCATGCTGCTGCTTCTGAGACTCTTCTGCTGTGTCCCAGGTGTCATGCTGCTGCTTCTGAGACTCTTCTGCTGTGTCCCAGGTGTCATGCTGCTGCTTCTCAGACTTTTCTGGTGTGTCCCAGGTGTCATGCTGCTGCTTCTGAGACTCTTCTGCTGTGTCCCAGGTGTCATGCTGCTGCTTCTGAGACTCTTCTGCTGTGTCCCAGGTGTCATGCTGTTCCTCCACATCGTTCATGCTGCACACATCCTGGCTCGATGGGTTAGCAGCGTCCGTCGCTATAGAACGTCTCCTGGGGCGTCGTGGAGGAGAGAGGTTTACTCACTGCACAGCACATGTTCCTGGAAACATCTCCAGGTGATGCGTGCTTTACACGTTGCGTTATCCGGCTGAAAGCCTCCATTAAAACAAAGGCTATAGAGTGTGGCGGTGAAGGTGCACACACCTGGTCTGCTACACGCTTTAAGTACGATGTACTGTTCAAACAGTCCTCCACTGTACACCGAGGGGCCCAGAACGTGAGCCAACAACACATTCCCCACGTCAGCGTGGGCTGATGACAGCAGGATGGAGACACGCTGTTAACCTGCTGTCAGCGTGCAGCAACATGCAGACCAGCCAGCGTTTTTCCACTCTTCAGTCATCCCACTTTCCTGATCGTGTGCCCATGTAGCTCATCTTCCTGCTCGTAGCTGACAGACACAGAAACAACACTCCCTATCCTCTGCTCCCTGGTCAGGGAATGTCGCTTAACCTCCTACGACCCTGCGTCCTCATACGAGGGAAATCAATTACATTTTGCCTTTTCTACACCACAATACTTTGTTCTGCTGAACTTTGACCTCTTGTCCTCATTTGTATATTGTGGTTGTATAGAAGCACAATACTAATTCCTGATGGTGGCAATCTCCACCAAATCCTATAGCCGCCCCTGACACAAAAGTGGACAAGGTACGACTACAAGGTACTATGACCGCAAGAGGGCACATTCGTGAAGTGAACATCGTTTGTTTTAACCTTGAAAATCAACCAATGTCGTCTTCGTTATGACATGAGGACGGCCAAGGATGAGAGAGAGGTGGGGAGAGAGAGAGAGAGAGAGAGAGAGAGGGGATGACGTGTCAAAGGACCACAGGTCGGATTCGAACCCAGGTCGCAAAGGATGAACACTTTGTGGTACCAGATGAGTCACCGGGACGCCCCAGTAATTTCTACGATATATGAATTCTAATAGAATGCCACACTTTGGAGATATGGCTTTTCAGAGAGGAGAGGGGAGGAGAGGAGAAGAGAAGAGAAGAGGGGAGAGGAGAGGAGAGGAGAGGAGAGGAGAAGAGAGGAGAGGAGAGGAGAGGAGGGGAGAAGAGAGGAGAAGAGAGGAGAGGAGAGGAGAGGGGAGGAGAGGAGAAGAGGGGAGAGGAGAAGAGGAGAGGAGAGGAGAGGAGAGGAGAAGAGAAGAGGGGAGAGGAGAGGAGAGGAGAGGAGAGGAGAAGAGAGGAGAAGAGAGGAGAAGAGAGGAGAGGAGAGGAGAGGAGAGGAGAAGAGGGGAGAGGAGAGGAGAGGAGAGGAGGGGAGAAGAGAGGAGAGGAGAGGAGAGGAGAGGAGGGGAGAAGAGAGGAGAAGAGAGGAGAGGAGAGGAGAGGGGAGGAGAGGAGAAGAGGGGAGAGGAGAAGAGGAGAGGAGAGGAGAGGAGAGGAGAGGAGAAGAGAAGAGGGGAGAGGAGAGGAGAGGAGAGGAGAAGAGAGGAGAAGAGAGGAGAAGAGAGGAGAGGAGAGGAGAGGAGAGGAGAAGAGGGGAGAGGAGAGGAGAGGAGAGGAGGGGAGAAGAGAGGAGAAGAGAGGAGAGGAGAGGGGAGGAGAGGAGAAGAGGGGAGAGGAGGAGAGGAGAGGAGAGGAGAGGAGAGGAGAGGAGAGGAGAGGAGAGGAGAGAAGGGGAGAAGAGAGGAGAGGAGAGGAGGAGAGAAGGGGAGAAGAGAGAAGGGGGAATGAGAAGATATGGAGATGACCACAAAGAGGAGAAGGGAGCAGCAAGGACACAGGAGGAGAAAGGAGATGAGCCCACCTCTCCATGCACAATGTCACATTTAATAATCAAGTACAATACCTCACTCAGCGTCTCTACACTTAAACTATTCAAGGTTTTCTCTCATTCCACAAAGAAAATGGATAAAAGGATGTATTATTTGACATTGGGTCGGTTCACCACAGAGCATGCCTCTATGTTGCTCTGTGGGGAAGAAGAAGGTTTATATCCAAGGTTTATAAGATGGACCGTCTGAATGTTTTTGCTAAACACTCAATGTGTGGGAATGTATGAGAACGCTATGCAGTTGTGTTTTCATAACAAATACTGTTTGTGCTGCTGGTCCACCTCCAGACAACGAGAGGAGGAGGAGAGAGGAGGAGAGAGGAGGAGGGGAGAGGAGAGGAGAGGAGAGGAGGAGAGAGGAGGAGGAGAGAGGAGGAGAGATGAATCCAGAGAGGAGGTCAGAAGAGGAGGTGACCCGGTCACCAGAATAAAACATAGGCATTTTACATGCCTACAAATCAGGTAGACACACACTCTCAAGTCAAACAGCTTAACAACGTTATAGGATTGTGGTTTGGGTTAGGCTTAAATAACAAACATGTTAAATGTGAGGTACGGTTGTAATATAGACTTTGGAAACCTTGGCGATCGAACACAGCTCTCCGGTCTGAAAGGCAGGTGTTTACAACCTCCATCCACCCCGACCACAGCGCCCTCTACTGGTTACGTGGATTAGGATTGCAGAAATGTACAATGGCAATATTTCATTCTGGTGAGCAGGCTGGAGGAGAGGACAGGACCGGATAGGAGGATGGTAGGGGAGAGGAATGGAGGAGGTGAGGCGAGGAGGTAAGGAGAGAAGAGGAGTGAGGAGGGTAGGGGAGATGGATAGAGGAGGTGAGGAGAGGAGGTAAGGAAAGGAGAGGAGTGAAGAGGGTAGGGGAGATGGATAGAGGAGGTGAGGAGAGGAGAGGAGAGGAGAGAGGAGGGTAGGGGAGATGAATGGAGGAGGTGAGGAGAGAAGAGGAGTGAGGAGGGTAGGGGAGATGGATAGAGGAGGTGAGGAGAGGAGGTAAGGAAAGGAGAGGAGTGAAGAGGGTAGGGGAGATGGATAGAGGAGGTGAGGAGAGGAGAGGAGAGAGGAGGGTAGAGGAGATGGATGGATGGATGAGTTAAGGTGAGGAGAGCGTAGGGGAGATGAATGGAGGAGGTGAGGAGAGGAGGTAAGGAGAGAAGAGGAGTGAGGAGGGTAGGGGAGATGGATAGAGGAGGTGAGGAGAGGAGGTAAGGAAAGGAGAGGAGTGAAGAGGGTAGGGGAGATGGATAGAGGAGGTGAGGAGAGGAGAGGAGAGGAGAGAGGAGGGTAGGGGAGATGAATGGAGGAGGTGAGGAGAGAAGAGGAGTGAGGAGGGTAGGGGAGATGGATAGAGGAGGTGAGGAGAGGAGGTAAGGAAAGGAGAGGAGTGAAGAGGGTAGGGGAGATGGATAGAGGAGGTGAGGAGAGGAGAGGAGAGAGGAGAGGAGGGTAGAGGAGATGGATGGATGGATGAGTTAAGGTGAGGAGAGCGTAGGGGAGATGAATGGAGGAGGTGAGGAGAGGAGGTAAGGAGAGAAGAGGAGTGAGGAGGGTAGGGGAGATGGATAGAGGAGGTGAGGAGAGGAGGTAAGGAAAGGAGAGGAGTGAAGAGGGTAGGGGAGATGGATAGAGAAGGTGAGGAGAGGAGAGAGGAGGGTAGGGGAGATGAATGGAGGAGGTGAGGAGAGAAGAGGAGTGAGGAGGGTAGGGGAGATGGATAGAGGAGGTGAGGAGAGGAGGTAAGGAAAGGAGAGGAGTGAAGAGGGTAGGGGAGATGGATAGAGGAGGTGAGGAGAGGAGGTAAGGAGAGAAGAGGAGTGAGGAGGGTAGGGGAGATGGATGGAGGAGGTGAGGAGAGGAGAGAGGAGAGAGGAGGGTAGGGGAGATGGATGGATGGATGAGTTAAGGTGAGGAGAGGAGAGAGGAGGGTAGGGGAGATGGATGGAGAGAGCTCGGTGAGGACAGGAGGTGACACAGAGGAGAGGAGAGGAGAGGAGAGGAGAGGAGAGGAGAGGAGAGGAGAGGAGAGGAGAGGAGAGGAGAACAGAGGAGAGGAGAACAGAGGAGAGGAGAGGAGAGGAGAGGAGAGGAGAGGAGAGGAGAGGAGAACAGAGGAGAGGAGAGGAGAGGAGAGGAGAGGAGAGGAGAGGAGAGGAGAGGAGAACAGAGGAGAGGAGAACAGAGGAGAGGAGAGGAGAGGAGAGGAGAGGAGAGGAGAGGAGAGGAGAGGAGAGGAGAGGAGAGGAGAGGAGAGGAGAGGAGAGGTGAACAGATGAGAGGAAAGTAGTTTGTGGTCTCAGAGATACGCTGCAGACTGCAGAGTTATGAATGGATCTGTTCTCTGTCTGCAAGGTCACTGAAGAGATTATTCCTGTCTTGATGCCCTGGTAAACACACACACACACACACACACAGAGAGGAACACCCTGTAGTCTACCATACATATCCACACATAGGGTGCATCAAAATACACATTTTCAGAATATTGATCGGTCTGGGTGCTAAAAGTGTTACCATCCATGAAAAAACAACACATGCAAAATATTTTTGCAATACGTGGTGATCTAGGGGGGCAACGGCAGGTAACTGGCTCATTGGGGAGCCATGATCAATTGGTTCATTTTATGCCATTCTCTGGTTCCATCACTTTGGGCTTAGGTTTCAATGTTTGGTTTAAAAAAGAAGCAGCAGCAAGCCATGTGGCAAAGAATTCACCTTCACAATTGTATTATCTTCCAAAAAATTATCTCTGCTAAATTAATTATTCCCACAACAATGTTCTAAACTTCAACTTTCTCTGCTTTGGGCCCCTAGCCTAACATAACCATTCCTGTTGGAGTTACAGGGGGAGGGGAAAACATAATTGCCACGAGAACTTGAGAGCTGATCTTTCTCGCGGGGGGGGGGGGGGGGGGGGCACCACAGCCTTCATTCCATCCAACATCCTCAGACGGCCGAGACTTGTGTCACTGGCTACACGGTTGAAGATCACACCAATGCAGTAGGCTGCCTTCATGCGCGGCCTGATGCAGGAGTCAGGTGGTAATTCGGCAAAGGTCTCTACATCCTATGCGACAGCAGACCGAGCACGCCGCCACGTGCTGGAGGCAATCAGTGAGGAACGGCACGAGCAGTGGACACCACACACCCTACACTGGGACAGCAAGTTGACGGCAATGCTCAACAATGTACGCCAGTTAGAGGAGCGTCTGACAGTGGTGGTCGGAGATGCGGAGCGGCTCAAACTGCTCGGTGTGCCAGCATTCATGAAGGGGACAGACGAAGCATGTGGAACGATCATCGCCCGGCTGACGTGCAAGCTGCTGCAGGAGTGGTGCTGTGCTGACCAGGTTGTCAACATGGCATTTGACACCACCGCATCAAACACTGGCCATCTCACGGCAGCCTGCATCGCCATTCAGCTCTCAATGGGTCGACCACTGCTCTGGTCTGGGTGTCGGCACCACATCGGCGAGGTGCTCCTCAGCCACATTTTCACTGACCTCAAGGTGGAGACGTCACGCTCGCCAGAGGTTACATTGTTTACACGTCTGCGGGATAACTGGAACCTGGTGCCACACAAGGACAGCGACCCATTGTCCCGTTACATTCCAAACGCCGCCGAACCACTGTTCCTGGTCAAGTTGCGTGGTGAATTCATTGAGTGTGCTGCAGGAGTGCTTGACTACAAGCGAGGTGACTACCGTGAGTTCGTGCAGCTGTGTCGTGTGTATCTGGGTGCAGACGGTCCAGCGCACACTCCAGTTACCTTCCAACGGCCGGGAGCACTGCACAAGGCGCGATGGATGGCCAAGCTGCTCTACACACTCAAACTGGCCTTGATGGAGCAGCACATTGCGTTGCTTCCTCAGGGCACCATCACCACGCGGCAGCAGGTGCTGAAGATTCGGGCGTTTGCCAACTTTATCACGCACATCTACGCAACGTGGTGGCTGACCTGCGACACGGCCGTAGATGCAGCATGGAATGATCTCACACTCTACCGCCACCTGTATGCTTACAAGTCTGTTGACGAGGGCATCACAGCATCAGCGATTAAGGCGCTGGAGCGGCACCTATGGTACCTGACAGGCGAGATGCTGCCCCTGGCACTCTTCAGCACCAAGGTGCCAGTTGGCGAGCAGCGCGCACTTGCAAATGCCATCTTAGAGCACAAGCCGGCTGATGTCCCAATGCGAGCCCCACAGCTCCGCTTTGGCACTGGTTTCGGCAAGCCGAAGTTCCCAACCCTCTCGCCGACCACCAGCTTGGCCGACCTCGCCAACCCAGACTGCTGGTTCGGCATGTATCAGCTGCACATTGATCCAGCGTTTCTTTCGCTTGATGTAGAGGATTGGGCTACCAGTGTGGAATTCCAGATGGGTGCGGTGAATGTACGTGCCATCAATGTTGTGAATGACTGCGCCGAGCGTGGCGTCAAACTCACATCAGACTTCGTGGCAGCAGCCAGGGGAGAGGAGCATCTGCAGAATGTACTGCAGGCAGTGGAGCATGACCGCTCTAAACAGCCAAAACTGCGCAGCTGCAAGCGCAAGCTGGACCAGGACTAGGACTCTAGTCGTTGCTCAATGGTTGCTTCAATGTTCTCAAATAAATAAATGTTCTATTCAAATTCAAATGTTCTGTTAAAAAATAAATACATCTTGTTCTATTCAAAATGTTGTTCTATGCATTTCAAAAATTTGCCTTGACCCAAAAAGGCAGATTTTCGTATTTTTCACATGCTGTGTTGCACCCCTAAATCTCAATCAATTTTCCCAAAACTTTGCAAAAGTCATTTTTATGTGTCTCATAACAAAATGCAACCCCAGACAGTTTGATATGTTGAGATTTCATTTTTGCATTGCAATTTGATGCACCCTAACACACACGCATGCACGTACGCGCACTCACACACACACACACACACACACACACACACACACACACACAGCACATGTACAGCCACAAACTTAAGATGTTAAAACAGTTTTTACCCGTGAGAAACACACGCACGCACACATGCGCACGCGCGCACACACACACACACACACACACACACACACAGAGACACACATGCACACACACACACACACACACAGTATAGTTTTGTTGTTGTTTTTGCTCTTTTGTTCATTTTTAATTTTTTTTAAATTAAATTAAATTTCCTCTTGGGTCATTAAAGTTCATCCTATCTCATCTCACTCTTTCTTCCTGGAGGTTCTGTAGATAATATCAATCAACATTCCTGCGTATGCGTGTAACCGAGCAGAGCTGCACTTTTCAGAGAGGGGTGTTTGTTTCGCGCTCTCTCTCTCGCCCGGTCGTTCCTCCTCCCTGCGTTTCAGTATTGCTGCATGACTGAACGCCTCTGAAGCGATGTGAGGGGAGACAGTGCCAGGGCGTCCCCTCCCCTCTCTGCCTCCCTAACCTGCCCCAACCTCATTTAGATTCACCTCAACATTCTCCCAGCTGTTCATATTACAAACATACCTCACAGCACCCAGGTCCTGATCCCTACTTGAAGTGTGTGTGTGTGTGTGTGTGTGTGTGTGTGTGTGTGTGTGTGTGTGTGTGTGTGTGTGTGTGTGTGTGTGTGTGTGTGTCTGTGTGTCTGTGTGTGTCTGTGTGTGTGTGTGGTGGCCTGCGAAACCCTTCAGATGTTGCTGCTGCACATTGCTGGTAATGAGAAGGTTCAAAATTAGTTTTGCAGGTATTTTGAGATTTTGAGCGCTACGCGGGCTCGCTAGCTCAGTCGCTGCACGGCCTCGCCCGCCCTGCAGCTCGCCCGCTACTTGGGCTTGCGTACGCAGCTCGGTCGCCGCGTGGCCTCGCCTCCTCTATTGGCCTGTTGCTCAACTTCGCATCACCGATGACACGACTCACTGATGACATCACAATTGCCCGAGTGACCACTACCGACCACATCATGTGGTGCTCGAGTGACATCACTCAGTGCCGCACAATTGCTCAACCTCACAAATATAGAAAGAGAATATTATTATTATTATTATAGATTCCATCCATCCTTCCATCTTTACCCGCTTATCCAGGATCGGGTCATTTCAGCAGGGCACCCCAAACCTCCCTTTCCCATGGCCATATGAAACATTCAAAATGCAGATTATAATACAGAGCCCCTTTATGCATTGAGCATTGACAGATTTAGCTGTGATTAGGCTACATAGGACACTTAAAAAAAACTCTGCTATGTCATTTCTGCTTTATTGCACAGAGTGTAGTGGAGAGCTTTATTGCACGGAGTGCAGTGGAGAGAGACACGGAAAAGGACCCCATGCAGGCTAAATTTGAAGCCAGTCAACTGATCCGCCACAACAGCCTCATGCAAGATGCTTTTTTGAACATGCAGCTCCTCCAAACTCTGCACCTCGTGCTCTGAATGTTTTGGGGCGCTGCACCTCGTGCTCTGAATGTTTTGGGGCGCTGCACCTCGTGCTCTGAATGTTTTGGGGCGCTGCACCTCGTGCTCTGAATGTTTTGGGGTGCTGCACCTCGTGCTCTGAATGTTTTGGGGCGCTGCACCTCGTGCTCTGAATGTTTTGGGGCGCTGCACCTCGTGCTCTGAATGTTTTGGGGTGCTGCCCTTGGCACTCCTACTTGAACATATCTTAACTTTAGCCGTGCCCTTGGAACAGGCGCTGTCTGGCATAGCTCTGGAACCAGATGATAAAACTCTCCTCATGCTGTTCTGTTCTCAGAAGGATGTCATGTCCCCACGTTAGAATGGACTGACTTGCACTTGTCCATTTTTAGTTTCGGTAACATTATCGGAGCGGGGGGATACTGATAACGTCGTCGTCCCCCCCATCACCTTTTCAACAACAGTATGTAATTTAGTCCACATTACGGCCATGGATTCCCATTCGATGAGAATTTGTCTCTTGGAAACATAAATCTAAGACGTAATGTCAGACATGATTTTGTGCAGAAGTCCTTGACTATCTGTAGTGTAGGTAGCGCCTACACTACATCGCCATCGCCGTTTGCTGCGGCATCTTGCGGTGTTTAAAAAAAATCTAGGCTGCAGTAATAACAGTAGACGATAGGTGGCAGCAGATTACTTGCATCCTTTTAGGACAATACACACTGTGACCACAACACGGTTCCAACGGCATTGACCAAAACAGCATTTTATTTCTACATTATCTCATTGTGTCAACAATCAAATTCAACCCGGACCCCACGTCGAGAACCACTGTGCTAGATAACACTCGCAAGTTGTTGTCAATCGTGTTGCATAGCAACAAGAATGATGTAATTGCTCCTTGCATCCTTTGAGCTGTCTCGCTGTCTTTGTTAGTATCGTGACGAACAGCTGTGCTTTGATCACAGGCTTACAGATGTTTGCAGAGGCCGGTGCAGACGACACGACGTGTGCAGACCAGCATTGTGGAAGTGACGCGCTGCATACAAGAATGTGCTCAGAGATATGTGCCTGCTCTCGTGCGGAGACATGCAGAGTCCATGTACAAAGCTGTCCACGCCAAAACCAAAGAACAAGACGGCGGAGAGAGAAAGGTGCGTGCAGACAGTCTCTCTCTCAGTCCTCTCATTTACTTCAACCCTGCTCTCAGCTACCAATTAACGCTGGTACACAGAGAGCGACAGAGAAGAAGAGAGAAGAGGAGACAAGGCAAAGATAAGGGAACACCCTGCTCTTACAGGGTTGACTAAACTACCACTGAGAGAGAGAGAGAGGGAGAGAGAGAGAGTCAAAGAGACACCAATCTGGGCACTAGGGCTGTGAATCTTCACTGGCCTCACGATTCGATTACGATTCAGAGGGCTACGATTCGATTTGAGTACGATTATCGATGCATCTCGATGCATCTTAAATCGATGCATCACTTTTTTCCGCAATACATGATTTATTTTTTCTCACTTTCTTTTTTCTCACTGTGTGGCTACTTTTAAAATAAAAGTGCATTTGGAATTGCATTGTATTATGATCCATAATTAAAATAAACAACTGCATGTACTTCCATTATATTTTATTTGATTATAAAAAAGTTTTTTTTTTTTTTTTTTTTTATAATCGATTTTTGACATTTGTGAATCGATGCAGAATTGTGCACGTGCGCATCGCGATGCATCTTATAATCGATTATTTTTGACACCCCTACTGGGCACCCAGAGTCTGACACCAGGCGGGGTTTGCGTGGTGTAGACTACAGCAAACATCCAGGCCACGACTTCGGCTTCTGTCGTTGTTTACAGTCCAACGACGTCTCATATTATGCAGTTTTCTGTTCATAGAGATGATCTGTTCATAGAGATGATCTGTTCATAGAGATGATCTGTTCATAGAGATGATCCAAAGAGCATGGAAGGAAAGAGACGAAACTCCGGCCATTTTTGGAAACAGAATGCGCCTCGCAGTGGTCAGCTGCGGTAGCGCGGGCCCCTATAATCAGCCTCTCTAAACAGTAACTCAACGGGAGAACACTCTAAATTTCGTGGATTCACATCTTTTCTGGGCGTACTGTAAATCTTGATTGAAGTGGTGTAGTGCAGGGATGTAAAACAACAACCATATTGTGGAAACTAAGCAAAATTTTTCTTTTTTTTCTTTTAGTTTTTTCAAGATAAATAGTAAATGCAAAGGACCCGAGGTTAAAACCACGGCAACACACTTCTGACGGAGTGGACGACAGCCGCATTAGCTATTTATCTTGAAAAAACTAAACAAAGAAAACGAAACATTTTGCTTAGTTTCCACAATATGGTTGTTGTTTTACATCCCTGCACTACACCACTTCAGTCAAGATTTGCAGTACGCCCAGAAAAGATGTGAATCCACGAAATTTAGAGTGTTCTCCCGTTGAGTTACTGTTTAGAGAGGCTGATTATAGGGGCCCGCGCTACCGCAGCTGACCACTGCGAGCCTGTGCGAGGTTCTTTTGGCGCTGTCACGCTTCCAAAAATAAAAAATGGCGGAGGCTGCTGGGCGCTGATGTTGCAATGGGGCAATATGGAGCTTTCAGTTCTTTCCATAAAAGTTCTTTGGATGATCTGTTCATAGAGATTAGCCAAAATGTCATCTGGACCAAAAACACCTACAAAAAGTATTGATCGATCAGCTCCAACGCCCATTCTCATGTCAATTGGACTGTACACAACGACCGGCTCTGCTCCGGGTGAGGGAAGGAGGGGGAGAGAGAGAGAGAGATGCACAAAAATTGCATTATAAAATGTTTGAAAATACATTTGACCGATTAAAGACTTCCGGTATAAACCACGCCCACTGCCGGCCTTCTATCCAAACACACACACAGAGACAGATCATGTCCTTGGTTGAACAGATATAGATGAATAGATGCATGTTCAATTGTTTCTTTGTTTATTTAAAAGGTTCCCCATTATCTGCTGCTGAGACGACCCCTAGTCTTCCTGGGGTCCAGACACATTACACATGACATCATAAGCAGTAGTACAATGCAAAACACAGTCAAATGCAGTAGTAGAATAACCTAGTAAAAAGATAAGAAATAGTAAAATGCAATGAGCACAAAGAGATAATTACGGAACACAGAGTAAAAGCAGTACAAAGACAAGATAGACAAAAGCTTGGCCAGCTAGTCCTGTAGCTGGCCTATAGCCCAGAAATCAAACGATCAGTATAGCGCGCTAAACTTTAAAAACACACAGACAGTAAAGTGAGAGTGATGCTACAAACATCAATGTGTGTTTGATGGTGTATGTGAGTGCCAATGGGATCTTAGCTTCCCTTTAAAAGCAAACCTCCCAATTGTGAAGTTTGAATTTTCTTTGCCGGTGGCAGTATGGAGACAGAGTCTGGGAATCGGAAGGTTCCCGGTTCGAGGCTGGCTCCTCCCCACAGCGTGTCAAAGCGTCCTTGAGCAAGACGCTGAACCGCTCAAGCTGGTATAAGTGCCTTGCACGGCTGCCACTGGCGTAGGTGTGTGGTTGTGAGTGTGAATGAGTGAATGTTAGGTATTCACAGTAAAGCGCTTTGAGTAGTCGATATGGAAAAGCACTCTATAAATACAGTCCATTTACCATTTAGCATCCCTCCAGTGACACCAGCGTTCGTTAGCATTCTGCACAGCTCCGGCGCGCCCGGCTCCAGGCATGCAGCTCTGAGCTCACCCCCACCTATTGATGCCGGCTCTGTGCAGCAAACACCTCTGGGACTCAGGTAAGACTTGTACTCAATACCTGCTTTGCACCAGACATAATCCTCCTACATCTATATATATATATATATATATATATATATATATATATATATATATATATACCTAGTTAATGAAAATGTGCACATCACTGGAATCAGACAGAGATCTCACAGATATGTTGAACTAAAGGTCAGTTTGAATGATTGGATGTATTTGCAGAAGGTCAATAATGAGGGTAGAGCAATTTAGCAGCGTTGTCTATTAACTGGGCTGTTCAATGAGTCATTAAAATCTACTGACCATTACTTTACTTAGAATTCCCCCAGTCAGGGCAAACCCTAATTACCAGCATTTAATGAGACACAGACAGACATTTAAATGAATAGATGAAGATTGAGGTAAAAAACCCAGTAGCTATGCCGATTACCATATCATTATTTTTCAAACTCATTCCAGGTAGCTCTATGTATTCTGATTGGCAATACGAGTCCATTATTACATTTGGTATTGAATCAATTATATCTATTTTTACAGGTGTCATTCATTCATGCCAGCGAAAGCCAGGAGAGACAAAAAATAAACTATACCCGAGGAGTTTAACTGACTTCTAAATAATCTCTTATTAGATATAGCCTATTTCTCTTTCCAGGATGTCAAGGTCAGGGTTATTTTTCACAATATATCATCATTTTTCTGAGACAAAACAGTCAAATAAGACTGGCAATAAGCTTGTGCAATGTGTGGCAGTAGACGTTCCTAATTGCAAAATCATATTACGGTTCCTATCAAATGCCATAGTGAATGTGCAACACTAGCCAGCGGGTGGCGCTGTGCAGTGAGTAAGCCTCACTCCCCGACACCTTAAGACAGACCTGGGCATTATGCGGCCAGAACCGGGCCTCATGATGGTTCTGCTTGGCCCGCGAGGTCAAAGACAAACCACACCGTTTGACTTATGAAGCTAAAAACAGTGAGTGAGATGACCTACCGTAAATTGGCTGTTTGGACGTGATTTTCAATATAATAAATGTTGAAGAATAAGTGCACATAGTATGTTTTCTATCATTTAATCGAGTGATAAAATTAGAGGTTACAGCATGACAATATTTTATGGCCCCCAGCAACAATCTGGATGTCTCATGTTGGGCCCCCCAGGAAAAATAGTTGCTGACCCCTGTCTTAACCCATTGATACCTGATGCAGCATTTGTGTGTGTATCCCTTTAAGACCGCGAACCGCGTGACGCGGTTCGCGGTCTTAAAGGGATACACACACAAATGAGGGATATACACGCAAATGCTGCATCAGGTATCAATGGGTTAAGAGATGCTCTCTTTACCTCCTTACTAGAGTGTCCGCCTCCCATGCCAGAGATTTCCAATTCAATCCCCGCCTGCAGGGGGCACTACACAATGTGGATCACATACATATGGGTCATTTTTGACCCATGTTATGCATTAGAAGGAGAGTGCACAGCATAATGCATCAGAGGGTTAACATGTTGTGTGTGACAGTTGCACATCTGATTAGTACTGATGACAGCACTGATGATGAACCAGAACCATAGTCAATAAAGACAAGGCCAACGACAATATTTCCCCTGCTTTGTCCTCATTGGATGATTGATATTTCTCACTAAATGAAGGCACAGCCTCCACAGGGCCGTGATTCCATTTCTGTTTCAATGGGACTTCATCAACTTTGAAACAATGATGGCTAACGACTCGATCTGGCCGGAGCGCTTCATTTAACTTCCCTAATGAGAAGTGTACAGGCACATTCCCAACATGTGTCTCCCTCTTCAGTCTGCATCCAGTACTTCCCCCAAATTACCCTCTGATGTCCCCTCAGATCATGGGGCGAGGTAAATAAGGTGATTTCAGAACATTTCAGAACATTTCCAGTTCTGCAGTCAATATAATTAGCCAATATAATTATCTATGAAAGAAAGAAGGGGGACAATTCCGGTTTCATGTGTTTTGACCATGGTACTGTAATAAAGGATGGTTCAGGCTGACTGATATTGCTCCAAAATCCCACCAATACCTTGAGGAACGCCATAGAAAAATTCATGCTGTGATTTGATATCAAAAAAATACATTTGGAGATTCCACTACATGAGTAACATCTGTAGCATGATGACATGGTTGGGACCAATGGATGCCGTACAGTAGGTCTTCTAGTTTCATATATAACTGTCTTCATTACATTTTCGGGGACAGCACCAGCCGGGGACAGTCCCCAAAAATGGGGACTGTCCCCGGAAATCGGGGACGTCTGGTCACCATAGCGAGGAATTGAGTGCACAAATCTTTGAGGACATTTAACCCCATGACTAGAGGCTATGTTGACACCCTGGCTGTGAGATGTATGGGCTCTTCTGAGAACAGCAGCAGCCCGGGGCAGTTAGTCTAGTTTATTGTTGTGGGTATGCTACCGCTACGCTACAATACCTTTTGACTGCAGCATGGAAGAGGCAGCCCTTCTCTGCCCAGTAACAACTTCAAGCGTCACCTAATGTGGCAGAGAATTGTTAATTTCACCCATTAAAGTAACATTTATCATCCAAAATTAATGAAATCATAATAACCACACATTATGGTATGGAGACATTAGCTAAACACCACAAAACCAGAACCATACATACACACACACACACACACATCAGTTTATCGGCTCATTTCCCCCGGTATCACGGACGTTGTGTTGCCCAGTCGGCTTGCATCAGCTGAGAATGGCCAGCTGGCCCCCGGGCCTCGAAAATCACATTTTGAAATAAGCATTATTTTTGATCAACTGACTTGTTGTTGATACCGGGAATCTACATTGTTACGTTTGTCTACGGCTGTGCTGTTGGGGGACGGAGTTGTCATCCTTGTCAATCACCAGGTAGCCACACCCCAAAAACATGGTCTTCTTTACTGTCTATTTTATTAATAATAATAATAATAATAATTGATTGGATTTTTACAGCCCCGGCTACAGCCCACTACAGTAGAGGGGGCGTTGGAATTCCAGGAGGGGGCGACAATGTAACGCACTATTCCCAGCTTGAAAAACATGAGCAGACCAGTTGCCTTATCTAGGCATCAATTCAGCCGTTTTACTGGCGATTACAGACACGTTAATAGAGACATGTAATTGTGCCTTCTATGCCAATATAACACTCTTCCAAAGAGCCTCTCCTCTTTGAGATCATTACAGACAAGTAGACAAACACTGCCACCAAGTGCCAGCTTTACAATAATAGGCCGTATAGCCGTTATACAGACAAGTTATTAGACAAACTATAAACACACTAACACAGCCACCAAGTATGTGCCTGCTTTACAAAACGCTTGTTAGTTACACATAGTAACTCCAGCTTCAGTAGGCCTATGTGCCATATAGCCATAGCCAACAGACACACTATTAGGTACAGCCACCAAGTATGTGTTGTGCCTGCTTTAACGCTCCTTTTCAACAATTAGACAGTATAGACAAGCTACAGACACAGCCACAAAGTGCCTGCTTACCAATATTTAAATTAAATAGATTCATAACAACAATAACAGCGTGTGTACCAGCCAGTATAGCACAAACATCAAACAACAATGCAAATAGAATAACCAGCCTCTTACCTTTAGTAGTCTAGTAGAGCTGCAGTCTTCTATTGGCTCGTCATTGCCTCGGTCCTGTGGTGTTGCTGGGTGCTCCTTGTGGCTGGCCACCGTGGCCGGGCGGCCAGGTGAGGGGTGCTTCCTGCAGGTGAGGGGTGCATCCTGGCCAGGTGAGGGGTGCGTCCTGGCGGGGTTTGAGTGCGATCTCGTGGGCGTGGGCGCGTCCTCCGAGTCCGTGCTGCTGGGGCGAGGTGCAGGGTCCTTCCTGGCAGGGTTTCAGTGCAACGGCGTGGGTGTGGGTGAGTCGTGCTGATGATGAGGCGAGGTGCAGGGTCCTTCCTGGTAGGCTTTAAGTGCAATGGTGTCGGCTCCTCCGTCCCCGTGCTGCTGGTACTGGGGCCGGGTGTAGCAGACTCCTCTCTGCCCAGACTGCCCGGGCAGCCTGGCTGCTTCTGCTGCGGAGACAATGGTGCCGGGGCGGGCGCCGGTGTGAAGCTGCTGCCTCCAGGCTGCTCGTGTTACGGCCCTGTAAAGGGGAAATAGTGAAATGATAAACAAGACACAGTGTTGTTGGTCTGGAGTCTCTGGTGTAATGTCTCATTAGGCAGGTAAGTATCAGGTACACACATAACATACATAACATGTTCACACAAAGCAAAATAAACCTTGTCTGAATCCCACTGAAAACAATATACAACAAAACAGGTTGCACTGTTCCTTTAAAGGCCCATTCCGTCAATTGTCAGTTACTGACGCCGCACCGGTGGACGTTAGAGTAACTGCAGGCAGCGTGTGAACGAGCTGACGCGCGGGCACCATACTCGCACGCGCACAAGCAGCTGCCTGGCAACAGCAGAGGTTTTGGTTGCTTTGTAACGTTAACTCATAAAAGTCACTTGAAAACGGCAACCTGGACAATTTATCGGTCAGATCAGCCTCGAGATGCCCAGGAAGGATTCTGGATGAATTAGGGGACGTTATTTTGTGCATGTTTGGCCGTGTTTTGGCTTACATTGGCTGCGGGGAAATGGATAGGATATTCACGTTACCGTGAGCCAGGAACTACCCTGCTTCCCCTGTATGTACGGTACCGTGTAATGCCTGGAGTTGACCAAACTGAACAATCAAACAATGTTTCATAAGCATAACAGTAACGTTAGGCATATTTACGACTGTTACATTCATTATCCACACAAGACAGTAACGTTATTAGTGGGGCTGGTGGTAATTTCTATAAATATAGCTAAATCTATTAGTTAGCCGCGTATAGCATCAAGCTAACGTTATGGTTATAATAGGCACTCACCACCGCAGCTAACTGCAGTCAAACAATAATGTTCCATGACCATAAGCATAACGGTAGTAACGATAGGGTTGCATTACTTCACACAAGACGGTAGTGTTAGCAGAGTTTCTGACCAGGTGGTCAGATACTTGTACTACGGAGTGACAATGAAAATCTTGAATCTTGAAAATCCATTAGCAAGCAGCTAACGTTATCTGGTCAAAACCACATTACAGTAGCTACAAGCAGCAAGTTCCCTTCATGAACCCAAAACACAGTCCTGACTCTAGTTTCCCCCCGATGTCGGTCACATTGCTGCTGTCTGGCCAGACGGGCTTCATTAGATATTTATTTATTTATTTAGTGTGGACTTTTTCTGGAGTCTGTTGTTGTTTCCTTTTGCTAGCAGCTAGCGACGAACGTAACGTTAGCCATTTCCTGTTAGCCGTCTTCTTCCTTGGTATTTACGCCGGAGGGGCCATGAGGGCAAGAGGCAGGCTCGGGAAACGCACAGACGTCACATCCTCTAGCTGTGGCGGGAAATGTTCACCCCTTCGAAGATGCGGTATTTCCATGTATCTTCTGAACAGCTGGTCGGAGAGAAACGCCCCTTGTCGCCATTTTTAAGTTACGCCAAGGCGCATTCACTCATTGCCAATAAAAAACACTTTGTGCACATTTATTTCTCGCCAGAACCGACGGAATGGGCCTTTAACAGCTAAACAAAAATATATTATTTTACCAAATTACATCTTTTATGAAAAATAACATGTATTGTCTCCTTAAGCATCATCATTTATAAAATCCCAAATAGCTTATGTACTGTCTCTAAGAAATAATTAGGAATTGACATAATGTACAATTCTGTATTCAATAACTTGTATTACCCTTTTCCATTTAAATGAAACAAACAATAAAATACGTACTGCACCTTTAACCAAAATAATATAATGGACGTGCATTCTCCAATACTGTTGTTCCTTCAAAATAACTAAAATACACTTGAGCCTTACTTTAGCTTTGCCATATGTTGCACACTTGAATGATGCAGCCTGAGGCCAGATCCAGGTGCATATATTTTAATCAAGATTTGTCTGAAAAGACATGGAATATTGTTTTAACTTCATGAACAGTGCTACTGTGCATTCACCTCACGCAGCTTTCTTCTTCTACCAAAAGTCTTACAGCTAATACATTTGTATCATCATCAGACATTTTACTTAGAGATGCTGCGATCAAGATTTTTCAATTCCGATCCGATTTCGATATTTTAGCTCAAAACCGATCCGATTCCGATCAAATTTCGATACCCGATTCGATACCGATTTCGATCCGATACCGATACAGCACATATTTAAGTCTCTCTATGCTGTCTGATAGCTAGCAGGCAACAAACATTTTTAGGGTTAGGTATGTGTGTGCTTTGGTAATATAGTATGTAAACAATTTAGTTCATCTAATTCATTTGATGTAAAACTAAAACATAACAATCAAATTAGGGCTGGGCGATATGGCCTCTAAAGAATATTGCAATGTTTTTCGGCTATATCGCGATACACGATATATATCTCGATATTTTTGAAATCTCTCATAAATGCTCAATTTAACCCTTCAGGGTTCATACACATTTTGACCAATGGATTTCCATGACTTTATCATAAGTTCTTAACCTGTATTTTATGCACACCTGGGGTAAAAAAGAAGAAAGAAAGGGCAAATGTTGTGAGCAAAGATGGATTTAATATTCCATAGCTCTGACCTAAGCAAATCTGACATCACTATTGTGATATAATATTTTTTTTAGTAAAGTGTATCACTCAATAGTCATTACAAAAAATAATGGCTTTTATAGAACCGAAAGCCTAGCTGCTTAGTCTGCAGATAAAACATAAAAAAATACATTTAGACTCTTATTGGCATGACGGCAACATATAAGCGGTCTGAATTTTGCATGGGGCCAGTTCTATAGTGAGGCATGGAAAGCCTCACTATACGCCATCTGTGTCGTTTCACTTTTGACTGAAAAATGATGCCTGTAGTCTAGATTAAAGAAAATACATGTATGTGATGTTGACAATTATGTAGGCTATGTGCGCATTCGTTTTCCTTATAGATCATGAGTGCTCCGCAGCTAGCTACGTTAGCTTGCATGTAACGTTAACGTTAGTTGATTTTGGAGACACAAACCCTGGACGTTACATTTTGAGTAGGCTAATGCATGAGGTTCTCTATGGTTTACGCCAGCTCTGGGAGTATGAAATGCTTTAAATGCGGGGGTTTTGGTCACAACAAGCTTGTGGAGCGCTTCCCTGCAACTAGATAGCCTAACCAGCTAGCTAACGTTAGCCCCGTTAGCCATCATCACAACAACTAACGTTAACGCCAAAACAAATCCGCTGCCTCATCCCCACGTTTGGTTTAGCGTAACGCCAGCTCAGACTTTCCCCTAATCTCAGAAACCTTGCGGGACATGTCTTGCAAATTGCAATAGTGGTTGTTTCTGTCAGCCACACTGGGGGCAGCCATGTTTTGCCAGTCTATGGTGCGGACGCGTGATTTCGAATCGCACATAGGTTAAGGACGGGTGTGTCTGACGTTTTGGCCCTGGCCTCTGTGTGCTGCTGCTGCTGCTGCTGCATGCTGGATAGAAATCCTGGAGCGGTGTCATGGAATGGAGTGCTTATATCGGAGCCTTGGATCGGTCATTTTCGCTGGAATCCGATCCGATCCGATCCATGTTTTTTGGCTGATATCGCGCCGATATCCGATCACATGATCGGATCGCAGCATCTCTAATTTTACTGTAGGCTATTCTAATTAAAGAAAACAAGAAATAACATTACTAAACAAACGAAGCACCACCTTTTATATTAATTAATTATCTCTAACATTAGCGAAACCATAACAGATCAAAATAACCAAAGCTATGACTGTAATGTTAAATTACCTGTGTGCTAGCAAACAGTAGCTAAACATGCTAGGCTAGTTTTCCGAGTGCATACTAAGCTAACAAACAATTAACTAACATTACACAACATTCAACATACTGACGAATTCACATAAAGTTACAAACAGCATTTGACAACGTGGCCCATTACCATAGCTCACCTGAAAAGACATGGAATATTGTTTTAACTTCATGAACAGTGCTACTGTGCGTTCACCTCACGCAGCTTTCTTCTTCTATGAAAGTCTTACAGCGCGAGCAAAGAACTTTTATGGAAAGAACTGAAAGCTCCATATTGCCCCATTGCAACATCAGCGCCCAGCAGCCTCCGCCATTTTTTATTTTTGGAAGCGTGACAGCGCCAAAAGAACCTCGCACAGGCTCGCAGTGGTCAGCTGCGGTAGCGCGGGCCCCTATAATCAGCCTCTCTAAACAGTAACTCAACGGGAGAACACTCTAAATTTCGTGGATTCACATCTTTTCTGGGCGTACTGCAAATCTTGACTGAAGTGGTGTAGTGCAGGGATGTAAAACAACAACCATATTGTGGAAACTAAGCAAAATGTTTCGTTTTCTTTGTTTAGTTTTTTCAAGATAAATAGCTAATGCGGCTGTCGTCCACTCCGTCAGAAGTGTGTTGCCGTGGTTTTAACCTCGGGTCCTTTGCATTTACTATTTATCTTGAAAAAACTAAAAGAAAAAAACGAAAAATTTTGCTTAGTTTCCACAATATGGTTGTTGTTTTACATCCCTGCACTACACCACTTCAATCAAGATTTGCAGTACGCCCAGAAAAGATGTGAATCCACAAAATTTAGAGTGTTCTCCCGTTGAGTTACTGTTTAGAGAGGCTGATTATAGGGGCCCGCGCTACCGCAGCTGACCACTGCGAGGCGCATTCTGTTTCCAAAAATGGCCGGAGTTTCGTCTCTTTCCTTCCATGCTCTTTGGCGCGAGCGCCTGTGAAATACTTCCCTGCATAGCGACTGCCGCCTACTGGTTAAACCTGGTAATATTCCCCCAAAAGCACTGAGATCACAGGCAGTCTATTCAGTCTACTAATACTGTTTGAATAACCAAAGAAATATGAAAAGAACACCAAAAAATGGACCATGGGGGTCTCCCTTAATTCTGAACAATCTTAAGACTGTACCATAATAACCATGGCCCAACACATACATAGGCTACTATCAACCACAGTCAAACCCTGCTTCTCTACTGCACGGCGATTATCACCACGTAACTCTGTCTATAGCCCCTTCTAAACATGCAATGAAATCTGGATTATAACCAGCTGCTAGCCGGTCGGCCTGCATGTTTAGAAACTATTAGCCGCCTTATGCTAAGCTAAGCTAGCGAGCACACTGCTGTTGGCAAAGCCTTTGATGTTTAAAAACAGTTGCTAAAATCACTTTAGAGACGGACATTTTACCAGCAACATGTTCCGTGATACAGAAAGCATGAAACACTGTGCAGACACCATTCAAAGTTGTTACAGACAGTATTCTCACCTGTAAACGGGAAATACTGAAATGATAAACAGGACAAGGTGTTGTGGGTCTCGAGCCTCTGGTGTCATGACCGCTCTCCCCGCCGACAGGCAGAACTAAGACCAAAGCAAGCGAACCAAATCTTTAGATGAGAAATATCAACTGATAACCGAACTTGGGTGAATAAAGAAACATTGTCAAATGCCATTCAACATGCATTGTCTTAAACATGAAATAAACCAACCCAAAGTGCATTAGTGAGACATAGGCTACAGCGAGCTACTGTTCTCTTTTAGCTGGAATGCCAGAGAGCAATGAAAACACATCTGAATACCAAAGCAATGGATTACCGATAAACTGATGATTGCACTTCA
>NC_139649.1:4704517-4709517 GCF_964638095.1 Poromitra crassiceps
GTGTGTGTGTGTGTGTGTGTGTGTGTGTGTGTGTGTGTGTGTCTGTCTGTCTGTCTGTCTGTCTGTCTGTCTGTCTGTCTGTGTCTGTGTCTGTGCCTCTCAAGTGTATTTGCATTTCACTGTGTGTGTGTGTGTGTGTGTGTGTGTGTGTGTGTGTGTGTGTGTGTGTGTGTGTGTGTGTGTGTGTGTGTGTGTGTGTGTGCGTGCGTGTGTGCGTGCGTGCGTGTGTGTGTGCCCCTGCGTGTGTGTGCGCGTACAGTATGTGTGCATGTGTCAGACAGAGGTGACGCATATAGTGTCCTTCATGTTGGAACACAACATGCAGTTTCTAAGAATGTAGACCCCCCCCCCCCCACTCACACACACACACACACACACACACACACACACACTCACACACACTCGTCTCAGGGTGGCTGTTCCAGCACGTACTGTAGCCTGTGCTGCTGTGACCTCATGCTCAAACTAAAGGCCCAATCAGCAATAGGTGAAACAGTCACATGCTACAGGCAACACCCTGCTATAGGTCAGTGTGGTTAGTAACATCTTAACTCAGCTCTGACGTGCTGTCATACTGTTGGACTGTTCTCTTATCAGGCTTATAACATGTGTGACTCACTGGCACTACGTCACATTCATCATTTGTAACCTAATGAGTTACTATGGCTATTAAAATATGTTGAAATGTTGAGGCAGCCCTATGAGCTACCATATGATGTTATCTGTCTTATGTACATATATGATTTAACATCTCAGCGATGGAAATTTGATTTCAAAGGTGGATAGATACCCCTAAACATGACTGTCTTGTTCCCCATCATTCTGACAAGTCCCCATATTATCCTATATAATCTATAGGATAATATGATTTATTGATCATATTTATAGAATAACCCTATAGGAAAGCCATACCTCCCCTGAATGTCCTATAGGTCTCCGTTACTCCCAGATAGTTGAGAATTCCTTAAGTGAACTAGTTGGTACTAGTCCATACGTATAAGTGAGACCATGCTGAAACGGAGGTGTGGAGGGGGACTTCCACTCCCTCAGACTGTGTCTCTTGCTGTGCTGTATTGTACCTCTTGAATAGCTGTAGGTAGAACGTGAGCGTATGCGTTGAGTGAGCAGCACAGATTACTGAGCGTGTCTTTACAGCTGCTTCTCTCTTCTCTCAGTGTTAGGCCTGACAGAGGCGCGGCATGCTGTGACACACAGGGCCAGCTCATTACGGCTAGGGTGTGTGTGTGTGTGTGTGTGTGTGTGTGTGTGTGAGTGTGTGTGTGTGTGTGTGTGTGTGTGTGTGTGTCTGAGAGAGAGAGATATCGTGTGTGTGTGTGTGTGTGTGTGTGTGTGTGTGTGTGTGTGTGTGTGTGTGTGTGTGTGCGTGCGTGCGTGCGTGCGTGCGTGCGTGCGTGCGTGCGTGCGTGTAGCTACTGCGATAGTATTGCGATGTTGCGATATGCTAGTATTGCGATATATTGAATATTGCGATATTTCGATATATTGTCTAACTCCTTTTCCTACCTTTTCCTTGACCTCACCGGAAGTTTTCTTTTGTTTTTGCCCCACACGTACGCTACATTATTATTAAGCTTCTCTGGACTCAATATGCCACTGCAGGCGCGGACTGCAACATCGGGCGCTTCGGGCAGATGCCTGGTGGCCTTATTATTATTATTTTTTTATATCGATACTTGGCATCCAAATATCGATACAATATCGTCAGGCAAAATATCGCGATACTATGGTGTATCGATTTCCCCCCCCACCCCTAAGTATTAGTATATTACTTTGACCACACTGTAAACATGTTTTACTCTGACTTGACTGGTTGAAATATACCTCTTACACCATTAAGAAAGAAAGAAAAGGAAAGTATGAAAAAGTATGGACAAGCTGAGTCAGATAAGCTGACAGACAGGCAGCTGGGTGGACACCTCTTCACGGGTCGAGCCGGTGCGGGCCTGACCAAACGACCAAACCGCAGCATCATTCCCATATGGTGCGAATCCTCTGCCTGCCTTAGACAATGCCGTGGTTTCTCCTTGGTCTGGCCAGCTGGCAACCTGCGGAGAGAAGGTAAAAAACAAACCCGTCCAAGTCTGCTTCGATGTTCTGCTCGGGTGCCAGGTACTGTCTGTCTCCGTGCGTCTGGCCAGCCCTCTCCATAACATTCCACCTGTCCATACGCCCCGCCTGCTGTTCATCAGCCTCATACACACGCCCCACACACACACACACACACGCACACACACACACACACACATACACACACACACACATACACACACACACACACACACACACACACATACACACACACACACACACACACACACACGCACACATACACACACACACACGCGTGCGCACACACACACACACACACACACACACGCGCACACACACACACACACACACACACACACACACACACACACAGACACACACACACACACACACACACACACACACACACACACATACACACACACACACACACACACACACACGCCACACACACACATACACACACACACACGCACACACACGCCACACACACACATACACACACACACACGCACGCACGCACACACACACCCACACACACACGCTGCTGCTCTCAGAGCTACAGAGAAACACCCAACAGACCTGCATGCGTCTGAGATTTGAGACAGCTGTTTCTGTCTTCTCTCCTCATACATTAGTTTGTCTGAATCTGTTTCTATCACTCTGTCCTTGTCTCTCTTAGGCTACTTTCTTTTGTATCATGTTTTTTTTCTGATTTTCTCCCAGTTTCTCTCCTTAATTGTTAGCTGGCACCTGTTGTCCCGGTCGTTGCTCCAGCCTCTCTGCCCATTCTGGGGAGAGTTTTGGACTAGCACGACGCACGTGCTTCCTCCGATACATGTGCAGTCGCCAGCCGCTTCTTTCCACCTGACAGTGAGGAGTCTGGGAGGATCATGCTATTCCCCCCCAAAATAACGACCACTTGCCTCGGTTATGTTTACATTTGTCATGATTGACCATTGATCTTCCTTTCCGGTCTGAAGCTTTTTTTTTTTTTTTTTTGGAAGACGACAACTTCCTCTGGACAAAATCCTGTTAATGGGTGGAGCATTCAAAGCTTGTGGAAGAGATACACTGGCCTGAGAGCCTCAAACCCTCATGTTGGTACATGCAGATAGGGAATCTACCCGGACGCCCTACCTCTCTATTTCTGTTTTGATTGCCCTCTTCCTCATCCTCGTCTCTTCTGTCTGTCTCACTCTCATCTTTCCTAGTCTCTTTAACACACACATAAACACAGCATGCAGGCGCACACGCACACACACTCACACGCATGTATGCACACGCGCACACACGCACACACTCGCAGGCACGCACACACGCATGCACACAACACACACTCGCATGTGTCCGCACGCAGGCACGCACACACACACACACACACACACACAGAAAGCCAGCAGCCCAGAGGAATGGCTGATGACGAAACAGCTATATTCACAATACCTAAAAATACTCCCCACAGTCCAGAGAGAGAGGAGCATCGAGCACATCTCACAGTACTGCTCACCTCACCACCACCTCCTTTCTGTGTGTGTGTGTGTGTGTGTGTGTGTGTGTGTGTGTGTGTGTGTGTGTGTGTGTGTGTGTGTGTGTGTGTGTGTGTGTGTGTGTGTGTGTGGGTGTGGGTGTGGGTGTGGGTGTGATTGATTTTTTGATTGATTGATTTTTTTCCATTCATTTAACAGTTTTTATTCACTTAACAGTGCCCTGCAGCCCACATGGGCTTACAAGACACACAAGATATACAGTAGAACATACCGGTAAGCTAGCACTATAAAAATACAACTAAATCACAGTACAATATTACTCCTTAAACAACTGCCTTTGCTCCCATCTTGTGTGTGTGTGTGTGTGTGTGTTTGTGTGTGTGTGTGTGTGTGTGTGTGTGTGTGGGGGGGGGGGGGGGGGGGTCGGTATGTGGGTGTGTCAGTGTGAATATGAGTCACAACTCTTATGTGTGTGTAGGAGCAGCCTGGTCGGCAGAATAAAATCTGGGCATTGGACGCTTCTGGAATCCACTGAAATGTCGGACATTTATGAACTAAAATACATTGAATTTCACGTTTGTAGATACGTGAATATTAACGTTATACACGTCATGGAATGACTGTCTAATGTACGTCGCTGATGCCTAAAGGCTCATTTATACCATTTTCATATAAATAAATGCGTCCGTTTCAAATGGTGTAATCGTCACTGCCCACATACTTCCATAGAGACACTGCATGAAATAGGCCACGCCCATCACGGGGGAAAGCTCTCCGTTCACTTCCACACACCCGCGTCATTTTCCTTGAATTAAACATAGCTAAAAGCTGTTGTGTGGTGGGCACACTTTATACTGGACGCACAGTGGCGAGAAAGACCATTCAGCTGCTCAGCTGACCAGCAGGAGGGGTACACCACACTGTATACTGCACGCACAGAGGAGAGAAATACCATTCAGCTGCTCAGCTGACCAGCAAGAGGGGTGCACCACACTTTATACTGCACACACAGAGGAGAGAAAGACCATTCAGCTGCTCAGCTGACCAGCAGGAGGGGTACACCACACTGTATACTGCACGCACAGAGGAGAGAAAGACCATTCAGCTGCTCAGCTGACCAGCAGGAAGGGTACACCACACTTTATACTGCACACACAGAGGAGAGAAAGACCATTCAGCTGCTCAGCTGACCAGCAGGAGGGGTACACCACACTTTATACTGCACGCACAGAGGAGAGAAAGACCATTTGCACGCACAGAGGAGAGAAAGACCATTCAGCTGCTCAGCTGACCAGCAGGAGGGGTGCACCACACTTTATACTGCACACACAGAGGAGAGAAAGACCATTCAGCTGCTCAGCTGACCAGCAGGAGGGGTTCACCACACTTTATACTGCACACACAGAGGAGAGAAAGACCATTCAGCTGCTCAGCTGACCA
>NC_139649.1:4714517-4719517 GCF_964638095.1 Poromitra crassiceps
TTAAACGTTTACATAGCAAATGTAAAAAATATAAATATAAGTATGTCAGTGTTTCCCCCTGAACAGCTGAGAAAGTGGACATTGTAAATAGTTAGCACTGTGAAGATGAGTAGGTGTCATCAGTAGGTGGCGGTAATGCAACATGTAAGGATGCCAACCGCCATAAAACACCGAAGAAGCTGAGAAAAAGGAAGTGCTGTGGGGTTGCAGCTGGTGAAAACCGTCTATAACAGAGTTAAAATGGTTTTAGGGTGGATTTGTCCTTAAAGTATGATTGTTTAGCTGGTCAGTACAATTAAAAGACATCAAATGACCCTGACCTCAGAGACTCATTGACCACACAGTCTAGGTACTCCATCTGCATCAGAGCTTCATATTGGACTGGAGCCTACAGAGTTATCAATCACCGTTCAGTCATATGGAAGGAAGAGAAAACTGTTGATATTGAAAACTGCAGTTTCATCAAACTGTATACTGAGGGACTGAGTGCAATAGCAGAGAGGTGCGTATCCCAGTGTGATTGTGTTCTACCTTATTAGGGAAGGTAGAGTCTATCTCCTCCTGCAGGCGGCTCATGACGTCAGGATTTCTCGCCAGGTTGTAGGCCAAGAAAGAGAGTGCGGTTCCGCTCGTCTCGTAACCAGCAAGGACAAAGATGGTCGCTTGGGACAAGATCTCATGATCACTTAGACCTGTGGCCATGGGCAGAGGTGCTGGGAGGGAGACGAGAGGACGTTTCAGGGTGTGTGTGTGTGTGTGTGTGTGTGTGTGTGTGTGTGTGTGTAGGTGTGTGTGTGTGTGTGTGTGTGTGTGTGTGTGTGTGTGTGTGTGTGTGATGTCGCCATGTAATCACCCTTATTCTCCTTCTCTCCATTGGAGTCACTGCCTGACTGGGAGTTGATCATCAACTGAAGGAAATCCACTCGAGTCTGAAAACATGGGAAATTAAGAGTCCGCCACGCGTCATGAAATGCATGCGTTCGTGTGTGTGTGTCTGTGTGTGTGTGTGTGTGTGTGTGTGTGTGTGTGTGTGTGTGTGTGTGTGTGCATGAGTGTGTGTGTGTGTGTGTCTGTTTTGTCCAGACCTGGTGTGAGCCCCTATCACGACCTGCTCTGATCTTTTCCAGGACCTTCTTGAAGAAGTCAGTAGCAGACTTAGGGGTGAAGGACAACCCTATCATCTCAAAGAGAGGAAGAAGGAACGGGAACATCCCTGATGGAAGAGAGGACGGGGTACACACTTAACACAAATCATGATCCAAATAATCTGTATAATTATCCAAAATAATGACTTGATTATATCAGTACAGGGAAAGAAAAGACATTGGTGTACCTTGGATGATAAAGAGAAATAGGTTAATTTCGAACAAGTTTTTGGAGTGGGTGATGAAGGGATCTGAAGGGTTGTTGAGTGAGTCAATGTCCACGCTGAATGCACAGCTGGCCATCACATCCAGGCTGTAGGACCCAAAGAATCTGGGGGACACACAGTCTGTCAGTCAAGATCTTCTTAATATAACATCAGGAACGCAGCACCCACAGAGGCCTTGCACAAATCTGGGCTCTATCTATGTCCCTGGTTTTCGGTTTTCACAATGGAGATTGAGCTCTGAATTACTGCAGTCACATTATTGTGTCATTATGCTTCTGTTTTCAGTATTGTTGTCAAATACATAAGAGATCATAGATCATACTGTATGTGAATCGTATAGGGTTTATAGGGTATAAAGAACATGTTTGCCCTTGTAGAGCTATTTGGAGAGCTTGGTGCTGTGTTAGTATGGTTTAACTAGGTCATAAAAACAAGCAACTGACCACATCAATAAAACGTATCAGCTTCAAAGGGCATTTTTCTCTATTATCTGGAAATTGTCTGCTCTCTTCTCTAGGTAGGGTCAGGTGACGGGTCTCCAACCAATCAAAACACCTGTCAATGTGGTCACAGAGCCACCAAGATACCATACAAGATATGCATAAATTAGTAATAAGACAATGGACCGTTTACACAGGACAGTTTAGAAGACTTCTAGTTTTCTGTTTTCAGTCAATTGAGAATTTAATTTAAGACTTGTGACAGTGGATTTTTACTTGTGGAAGTTTAGAAATGACTGTTTAAAAGACCATTATTTGTGATTTATTTTGATAACTGTATTGAAGGTGTAGTTTTGAAAATCTCAGGGGGCTCTAAATCCATGCACACTGCATGGGACATGTTTTATCATGCACCATCTTTCAAAAGGAAAAGGTATTGATGTAAAATTTGGTAAAAGCAGTCGGGGATATGACTCACTCTTTCAGACTGATCACCTGGTCGTTGCACACCTTGGGTCTGAGGCTGTCTGTCAGCTTGCCGGAGTGATGTCTCATAATGTCAAACATCTGAGACAGAAGAGTGAACAGAGGTAATGTGTGATGTGGAGTGTGAAGAGCGAAGAGTGAATATGGAGGAGATGGACGACTCCGATACCTCTTTTATACGGCCAGAAGTGAAGGAGGGAGAGAGGACATTACGAATCCGCCGCCATTGATCGTCCTCTGAAAGAGACACCGCATCGTAGAGATCCCCGTTTAGACGCAGATTCTGAAGGAGAAGGCTGGTCAGCACAGGTGTGATTGTGAAGGAGAAGGCTGGTCAGCACAGGTGTGATTGTGAAGGAGAAGGCTGGTCAGCACAGGTGTGTTTGTGAAGGAGAAGCAAATTGTATTAAAGGGAATGCGAGACAGGAAATTGATTGGTTTAATTGATGTAACGCCCAGGCATTGCCAGGCCACACCTGTGAATAATGCAGGTGCTTAACACCCCCCAAATCCCGTTTGCGCCGCGCGCAGGTGGCATTTTGTGGCATTACTTGGCACGCCTCCAATTTGCGCCTGCGCCTGCCGTTAAACACGCGCAAGCGCTAAATTACCGCTTTTACGACGATAGGGCCCAATGTAATTTGAAATACCAAGGGTTGCCACAAGGAAAAATCCATACATAGACTAATGGGTATAAGGGGGTGGGGTTACAAGAAGATACATGGCTTTCAAGCTGTTGTAACGTACCCGTCGGTTGGTAAAGTGGGTGAAACACTCCTTCACCATGATGGCTTTCAGCATGCCAGGGTCCTTGACAAACAACATGGGCAACTTGAACTCATACATTCTAGACACACACACACACACACACACACGTACGCACGCACGCACGCGTGCACACACACACACACACGCACACACACACGCGCGCACACACACACACACACACACACACACACACACACACACACACACACACACACATACACACACACACACACACACACACACACACACACACACACACACGCATGAAGGATTACATTTTGTGAATTTGAGCTGAAATCGCTGTCTTCAGTTATTTACAATGAGTGCAGCTGGAGAACAAGCTTATATTCACACATTCCCAACATCAACAACTAAACAAGCTACACACACACACACACACACACACACACACACACACACACACACACACACACACACGCACACACAGAGATGGGCAGCATTTTAAATACATGTATTTCAAATACATTTGTGTATTTTGTCATTTGTATTTGGCTGGGCCCAGAAAAATAAGATGTAATTTGTATCAAAATACTTTCAGACCTTGTATTTTGTGTATTTTAAATACATAAAATACATTTTCTATGTCATTTTATTCTCAAATTGACACATTTTAAACATTGACACAGGTTTAAACTGTGGAATAAAAAAGAAACAACGCAATGTGACATGTCACCTCTACTCCGCCTCTGATTGGCTTACCCTCAGAACAAACGCAGCCACAGAGTAGGGTGGGTCTTGAGTCACACTGAAGTCTGACTCAAACTAGTACTGAAGCCTCGTGTTGGTGGAAATTCCCCCAGAGATAAAGTACTAAATGAGATGATTAGATATTGCATGCTAAGGCGAGCACTGGCCTATCTGCAAATGAAAGTGTTTACTGCAAACCAGTGTATCATATTAGAGAGAGACACAACTAATATTATAAAACACCTCAGTGCCCAGCTCAGCTCTACAAAATGGATAAATAAATACACTGCTACAAAGCCGACAACCTCCCTGTTTCCATACATTAGCCACAGGATTAGCAAGTTCAGCTCAGCATGAATGAACACACGCCTATGTGACAATTTACTGATGTGAAGTTGTTGGGACCTACTATCATAACATAACTTTGAGGCCATTTACACCTGGCATTAACATGCGTTTTCTGCCATCAGATTGCAATCTGATTGTGCTTGACCACATTATTAGCCTGATTTCATTTACACCTGGCGTTAACATGCGTTTTTCCTTATCCAGATAACATCCAGATCACTTATTAACACCCACAATGGGTGCTGTATCCAGATTGAGAGGACACATTGCATTTACACGTGTGTTCAATGTGTACACAATGCGTCCCTGACCACCTCCGGAGGTGGTTTGGCCGATCAGATTGCAATCCTTCTTCAATGTGTCTTGGGGGCGTTTACACCTGTACTTTCAAGTGGTCAAGCACAATCTGTTTGCAAGATGATGGCAGAAAACACATGTTATTGCCAGGTGTAATGACCTCTTACATAACAGATATCATATCTATGGTTATTATCATGGTCAAAGTTCCAAAACGTGAGGTTACTGTAGTAACATGTAGAAATGCTGCCTATAAGTCAAAAGCCCTCACAGAAGGTGATTAACAGCTGAAGTGAGGGAGAAATAATTTGTGTTGAAAAACAACGAAAACTGAAATGGAAGAACTGTAGTGTGTTAGAGGGTACACAAAGGAGAATACTGTCACACAGAGGACTAAAGAGATGATTTACCATCTAAAGAAACCAGAACATTTCACATTTGAGAGGAATCAGAGAATTAAGACATTTTTCCTTAAAGAAATGCCTCAAACATTTTGAGTAATAGATTATCAAAATAGGCAATTAATGTAATAGTTGGCAATGAATCGATGAATTGACTAATCGTTGCAGCTCTTTATCAGT
>NC_139649.1:4724517-4751846 GCF_964638095.1 Poromitra crassiceps
TTGACATTGTTGGTTGCAGAAACATGAAATGCCACATTTTAGAAACGTAAAAGGTCAACCTTTTGTTCCAAATTCATGTTGAGATTGTACTGTAGCCTGGCTATACAAGGCTGACATTTGTCTCTGGTGGTTGGGTTTCGGAGAGACACACCAAGATAATCACTTTGGGGACCAGGCCGAGAGACAGATGGTGGAGAAAGAGATGGAATGGACTGACAGAGACACACAGTGACACAGTGTGAAAGTGACAGTTAATAACAGCAGCTTTCTTCGAGGATTTAGTGGGCAGATTTTCTAGAGGCTGAGCTAAGCCATTAGGGCCTGGTGTCTCCATGAGACACGGAGAGCTGGGAGAAAACTGTGAGCCGTTTGGAGCAGCAGGTCAGGTCAGTCTATATCAGAGCACTTCTCACAATGAGTTTAAGGGAGGGCCTGTCAGGGATGCCCTGATGGATTCTCTGCTAAACTCAGGCCAGTGTTTCAGGGATGCCCTGTGAGGGATGCCCTGATGGACTCTTTGCTAAACTCAGGCCAGTGTTTCAGGGATGCCCTGTAAGGGATGCCCTGATGGATTCTCTGCTAAACTCAGGCCAGTGTTTCAGGGATGCCCTGTGTGAGGGATGCCCTGATGGATTCTCTGCTAAACTCAGGCCAGTGTTTCAGGGATGCCCTGTGAAGGATGCCCTGATGGATTCTCTGCTAAACTCAGGCCAGTGTTTCAGGGATGCCCTGTGAGGGATGCCCTGATGGATTCTCTGCTAAACTCAGGCCAGTGTTGGCCTAAAGGCTTTTTGGAATCCGGCTTGGAATATTTGGGCTTGGAAAGTGAATGAGTAATGCTCTCCTCTCCCTCAGCATGAGGTTCCCTTGAGCAAGGCACTTAACCCCCAGTTCAAACCAGTGGCGCAGAATACAATGTTGGGGGTTTACGTTTCTACAAGCCACATGTGGCATTCAATGGTTGTGAACCAAAAGATGTTGCATATCAACATTTGTAGATGTGTATCAGTGTTATAGATTCTGCTATTGAAATAAAAAAACCTTTAGCGTTTGTTTTGCGCTCGTTTTAACGCCACAACGCAATGCAAATTGGGGGCATGCACAAGCGCATGTGTCTATTACCTCTAGTCAAGTGAAAACACAGCTGGAATTGAAATGGCGCTCTCTGGCTTACCAGATGAGACGGTCATTACACGTGCGTAACGTTAATACTCAGCTATCTAGAAACGTGATAGGCTATGCAACATCATTATTTTCATTCAGCAAATGTTCAGATTTTACATTTCGGTGGATTCTAGAAATATACAATGCGGACATTTTATTCTGGCTACTGGGATTTAATGTGATTCTTCCATGTGTGGTGATTATTATTTGAATGAATTAATTGGTTGAGGTGTTAGTTTTATTCATGGTTCTCCTCATCTTTTATACATTTATTGGGGAGAACATCAAAGGGATGAGAGTGTGACATCCTGAGTCCAGCTTTCTCTCAACAGAGCGCTCACTCTGATAAGGAGAAAGTTAGCATTTTCCATTGCTTTGAAGTATCACTTTGTGACGACCTGTGGGTGGAGTGTTTGCAAATAGAATGAATTAATGGGGTCTCTTCTCTACTGTAGCCCCTCTCTGTGACTGCAGGCTGATAAGACAGGCTGGGGGTTGACATCCAAATCTTGTCTTCATATCTGCAGATCTTAGAGAAGAAGCTGTTAAATCAAATATACAAACACCAATCTCTGCACCCCCCCTTCTCCTCCCATATCCACTTGCTTTTCTCTCTCATTTTCTCACTCTCTCATTCTCTGCAGTTGTCACTTCCTCTTTGTCACTCTCTCTCTCGCTCTCTCTTCAATCGCTTCTCGCACAGGCACAGGCACAGGCACACACACACACACACACACACACACACACACACACACACACACACACACACGCACGCACGCACACGCACACACACACACACACACACACACACACACACACACACACACACACACACACACACACACACACACACACACACACACACACACACACATTAGCATACACATTGCCACCACCAAGTCTGGCTTAATTGAAAAGCATCTTTTAAGAATGTTAAGAAGTGCCTTTTAGCCTGGAGAGAATAACGTCTTTTAGCCTGGAGAGGATAACGTCTGTTAGCCAGGCGAGGGTAACGTCTGTTAGCCAGGCGAGGGTAACGGCTGTTACATTATTCACAAACTTGGCCTTTCAAATGAGACCCTTGAGTTGGGTTTTACTCCACCGTGATGCTCGATCTGCTTTGATTTGCGTTTGTCTCTTTGTTGGCAGCATTTGCCTCCTTGTCAGCCTCTTTCTTACTGATTCCTTAAAGTCATCTGCTTAGACAGAAACATAATAATAACAATAATCATGATCATCATCATCATATTAATAATAATAATAACAATAACGATGATACTACTCATAATCATAATAACAATAATAACAATAACAATAACAATAATAATAATAATAATTATTATTATTATTATGATGATCATAATAATGATAATAATGATAATAATGATAATAATGATAATAATAATAATATAGCCGCTACAGTAGCGGTGACTGCGGGTTTCATGCGAGAAGAGCAGCCAGAGCTTATATACTCAGGGCCATTATTATTGTCGCACAACATTTGGCACGCACAGAAATCCCATTCCAAACCAGGCTGAGAAGTTTGGGACCAATTATCAACTTTGATGTATCAACTATTACATGGTTATTACAGCATAGGCTCCGCCCACTTTGACTCCCTCGACATGCCTACCAAATTTCAAACACGTTCGTCATCTTACAGTCCCCCCCCCCCCCCCCCGCATTTGTAGTGCCCCCTACTCTTCAAATCAAATCAAATCAAAATGTTAAAAATGTGTTTTATGGTTATTACACCACCAGCCAACTTTCATCAATGATTACAACACTTCTGATTTTGACTAGTAGCCTCTCCCTGAACATGCGTACCAAATTTCACACAATTTCACCACCATACAGTTTTTCCGCATTTGTGGCGCCCTCTGTTGGTTGAAGCACACAAAATGAGGTATGATGATATCTGAACATGTTCACTGAGTTTCATGAGCATTGGATCATCGGTCCTGAGTACGGTCCCCTGAACAATGTGAACAAAGTTCTGTGGAAAAACAACGTGGAAGTTATGCCCTTTAAAACTTTGACAATTTAACCTTTAACTATAGCGCCACCATGTGGTTCCAGTCACAGAAAAATAATACCTGAAAAATACTGATCATCTCATCCTCAAAATATGCTAGTATTTTGTCAAACAAGTTATTGACATACAGTAGCTGCTAACTTAAATGTCATTGCACAAGGTATTTTCATTATAGGATTTTTTTTCTTCAAAAGGTGGATGTGTTATTTTGAAATGGCTCTAGTGTTAGATGCCCTGGCAATGATGTGTTTGTCCTGAATCCCACCAAACTGGCTATCAAATATGCATAGCTATTTTAATGGGAAAAGATGCATTTAACGGTTAACAGTGTTAACCGCCGCCCATACAAGACTTTCACATAATCCTTCATCTTCATTGGAAACACTGCTATTGTCCTCCAAGCGGAAGGCAGGTGATATTTGAATAGTCGTAGATGAGAGCAGGCCTCCTCCAGTGACCTGATCACCTCATTGAAACTCATCAAGCTTTCCTCAAAGCGCCTCATCACTAAAAACGAGGTGTGATTATCTTCATTCACAATCCTTCAATGTTTGTTCTTTGGGTGTGTGTGTGTGTGTGTGTGTGTGTGTGTGTGTGTGTGTGTGTGTGTGTGTGTGTGTGTGTGTGTGTGTGTGTGTGTGTGTGTGTGTGTGTGTGTGTGTGTGTGTGTGTGTGTGTGTGGGGGGGGGGGGGGGGGTGTTCGGGGCAGGAGGTGCACAGCTGTGCCGTGTTTTGGCTTGTTTATATCTGTTGATATTTGGCAGGGAACAGGGCATTTTGAAGTGTTTGTCATATGGAACGGTTAGTAATGGTTACGCTTAGGCAATCGTCATCAAGGTTAGACAACTACAGTACAGTATCAGTTTGTTTACAGACAGCATCAGGTTTTGTTCATTGTAGGGATGTCAACAATTAATACAAGATCCATTGATTGATCGTTAAGAATTAGCTCAAACACGTGAAATTGACTCATTCTACTATCAAACGGCATGTAGTCTCATATTGTGACTTGCTGTCGGTAAATTGTGTATTTTCAATATGTTTCGATGAACCCGCCAGAAGGCACACTATAACTATGAGAAGGCAGCCATCTCTGCGTCTGGAAAGAGGAAAAAGAAAGAGAAAAAGCAACTTCTGCAAAAAGAGAGCGGGCAAAGCAAACAGAAAGGAGAACATGATGCCACCTGCAAACACTGTGATTCTGTGGAGACATACATGTACAACACCAAAACCTCCATCGGCATTTTTTATACCAGTTTTAGCGGTACTCATGCAGCCCTAAATTTCATCTGAGCACCCCTATGATACTGGACATCCACAGATACAATACATACTGTAGGTACCAGCATGTTATAGATACTGGACACTCAGACAGATACAGTACATAGCATGTTGAGAGAGAGAGAGAGAGAGAGAGAGAGAGAGAGAGTGTGTGTGTGTGTGTGTGTGTGTGTGTGTGTGTGTGTGTGAGTGTGTGTGTGTGTGTGTGTGTGTGTGTGCGTGTGGATCTGCATGTGCACATGTGATAGACAGGACTTTGCCAGTGGGTTTGTAGCTGTACAGTAGCTGCAGTGTGTCGATCAGCTCATCAGCAAACAGGAGAGATTGTCCTTAAAATAGAGGAAGGACTCACACTGAAAGTGTGTGTGTGTGTGTGTGTGTGTGTGTGTGTGTGTGTGTGTGTGTGTGTGTGTGTGTGTGTGTGTGTGTGTGTGTGTGTGTGCGCTGTGTGTGTGCGCTGTGTGTGTGCACGCTGTGTGTGTGTGCGTGTGTGTGTGTGTGTGTGTGTGTGTGTGTGTGTGTGTGTGTGTGTGTGTGTGTGTGTGTGTGTGTGTGTGTGTGTGTGTGCGCGCTGTGTGCGTGTGCGCTGTGTGTGTGCACGCTGTGTGTGTGCGTGTGCGGGTTCGTTCATCCGTCTGCTTCCAAACTTTCATTTAAACTTTTTATGATTTATTAAACCAAACAAACAACCAAACAAAACAAGCAGGTTGACACTGTGGTTCTTCCGCTCAAGCTGAACAGTCACCCTCTGTGAACTGCTGAAGAGAAACTGGGTCAAGTCAAATTCATGTTGAAGACACACAGACGGCATCACCCACACTTTTGGTTGACTTCAAAACCATGCAATGCGCATTGATTATCGGGGTGACAACCTCGGCAGATTCAACTTTCAAGAAATTCCCTTACAAAGTTGTGTCATTCTGCAGTGCCGTTATCATTGTGATCAGACGTGCATGATGCAAGGAGATGACATGTTACAAAGGGCTGCAGAAATTAATTCTCTATTAAAGGATTCTTAAACGCTTGACACAAAGTGAATACATTTAGTCTGCGATCATGCAGGCTCATTAAAACATTATTACAACTCCTGTCATGTGGGGACGCAAAAGAACAAGCCAGCAGCTAACAGCAGTTCAACCACTGTGTGAATCACCTACTGACTCTCTGCCAGTGGTTTAACATAGGCTTCATTTTCATTGTGGCTTCGAAAGAGCAGATTGTATTAACATATTTTACCATTAGAATTAATGAGCATACTGAGCTGAATAACATATTTTACCATTAGAATTAGCATACTGAATTTCTGAAAACAAATTCTCCAACAGTTGGACAGCTACATGAGGCCTGTCCGGGGGAGAGTGATAAAGTCATTATTTGTGGGGGCATTCGCGACTCGTTGAAGAGGCGGATGGCAGTTGGGTAGAAGTTGTCCCTGTGATGATGAGAGGTTCTTGCACTGCCAGACCTCAGTCTTCTGCCATGAGGGAGAGCTGGGTGTGTGGGATCGTCCATGATCTTCCATGACCGCTTCAGCGTCCTGGCAGTGTATACGTCCTGAAGGGACGGCAGGCTGCATCCAACCACTTTTTCAGCACGGCGGAAGATGCGCTGCAGTCTGGAGATCACCTTGCGCCCGCAGCAGCAGCAGCATACCAGACGGTGATGGAGGAGGTGAGGATGGAGGAGGTGAGGATGGAGTCGACGGTGGAAGTATAGAAGATAAATGCTGCCTTTGGCAGCTTGAACTTTCTCAGCCGCAGAAGAAAGAACATTTTCTGTTGTGCCTTCTTGGTGAGCGCTCTGATGATTAAAACCAGGAAGCGAAAGGACTCCACAGTGTTTGACTGGGGGGGTCAACCAAGGTGATGGGAGGAGGTGGGGCTGCGTTTTTCCCGTAGCCCACAACTATCTCCACTGTCTTTTGGGCATTGAGCTCCGGATTCTTATGACTGCACCAAGTCATCATGTGGTCGATCTCCTGCCTGTGAGCAGACTCATCACCATTGGAGATGAGCCCTATGAGGGTGGTGTCATCCATGAACTTCAGAAGCTTGACGGACTGATTGCTGGAGGTGCAGCAGTTGGTGTCGAGGGAGAAGTGTGGAGAGAGCACACCACCCTGCGCAGCGGTGATGTGCTTCCCCAGCTTCATGTGCTGCTTCCTGTTTGACAGGAAGTCTGTGGACCATCTGCAGATGGAGGTGGGCACGCCCAGCTGGGAGAGCTTGCTTCATGTGCTGCTTCCTGTTTGACAGGAAGTCTGTGGACCATCTGCAGATGGAGGTGGGCACGCCCAGCTGGGAGAGCTTCTCGTGCAGCAGGGCTGGGATTATCATATTTAAGGCCACCATTTGGGCATTTTGACCACTGCCATCTTGTTGTTGTTTTTTAGACAGAAGTGATTATATTTGGGTGTGTGACTGGGGAGGAGCTGGCACCTATCACACCCCATGTACACCTGTTTTTTTTTTATGTGACCTATATCCGGATAAATTATCTGGATGTTAGCTGGATAAGTAAAAATGCATGCTAATGTAAGGTGTAAAGTTTACACCTTGCATTAACACGCATTTTTATGCATTTAACAATTTTAGAAATGAAATAGAAACGTTTTTTGGCTGTGGATCAATGTTACTATTTCACAATTTTCCCAAGAGACTGTGTTGGTGGATTCAAAATTCAAAATACATCTTTGCAATGATCAAATATATAAGTGAAGAATCAATGCAAAGCTCTTAGACTTTTTTTTTTCTCTCTCTCTCTCTCTCTCTCTCTCTCTCTCTCTCTCTCCCGTATAGCCCAGAACCCACATTGGGGACATTGACCTGTAGGCTCGAACCCTCTGTCAGCGATCACTGACACACGTTATTTAAAGATCTGAAGCGGATTTGAAGTGTCAGCAGCAACTGCCACCTGCATTTCACCTCTATGTAGCATTACTATAATATATAATTAATATTATTCGTGTATAATTCATGCCTTCACCCTGCATGGTCCCCAAAAACTCTTTTGGGTGCTGGCCCAAAGTGCAACCGAAGAAGACATGTTGCAGGTTGGGACTGCTCTGCGGTGGCTCTGGGGGCGAGCAGGGAGAAAACTGATCATTACAGACAGCATAATAAAACAATCTGAGGCTATCCACCTTATTTCTAGATGCCATGATGCCTTACGTGAAATATGGGTGGTTCTTCCGGTGTAATGCACCAAATGTACAAGATTACATTTGAACACATGATAACGTTGTAATCAACCATCGCCCCAATACTCATTTTTACTGAGTAGATGAATGCATCTTAATGTGTGTGTGTGTGTGCGTGTGTGTGTGTGTGTGTGTGTGTGTGTGTGTGTGTGTAGGTGTGTGTGTGTGTGTGTGTGTGTGTGTGTGTGTGTGTGTGTGTGTGTGTGTGTGTGTTCAGTTCAGTTCAGTTCAGTTCACTTTATTTATACAGGAAGGGATAAAATGACATTTCACATGTACATTTAACTGGCCTGACTCAGTTACAAACTGGTTTTCAGCAGGTTCCTGTTCTGCAGTAGCCTGGTAAACCGCCCGTTTCATTTGGTTTAGTGAAACCTATGTGGAGCTATACCGTCCATCTGGCAGCGTCAGGTTAGTTCTGCAGTACATTAAACAGAAAAATAATTATACAAGGACATGTTCAATTTCGCTACATACAATATTACAGACCTAACAAAATCAATTACATTTACAGACATTCATTCATTCATCAATACGAAGACAACAACAACAAAGATTAAAACCTAGGGGTGAGTCGGATCAGTGAATACAGGTGTTTTCTACCATCAGATGTTGTTTGTAAGCTTTTTTGAAATGTGAGATAGAGGTTATTTCTCTGGTGTGAAATGGAATCTCGTTCCACATTTTGGTGTATGTGTGGAAGAATGATCTTAGTCCATAATTATTTTTGTATGCCGGTACTGGTATAAGTGCATGTGAGATTGATCTAGTGATGCATTCTTGTCTTGTGTTGTGTCTTGGGAGTAGAGCTGTAAGTGTTGGAGAAGAGTTATTTCTTAGCATAAAATAAAACTTAATGGCTAGACTTTTTGTGTAGTTCTGAAAAGTTGGAGCAGAGGAGTGTGAGAGTGCAGTACAGTGGTGAGTCCAAGGTGGAAAGTTACCATGAATTTTATATGCTCTGTTGTAGAGTCTTGCTACGGGTTCTATGGTTTCCTTTGTCGTGAGTGACCAGATTGGAAGACAGTAGGATATTGTTGAAAGAAAAATTGCATGTAGGTATGTATTTGAAACAGTAACAGTGAGAAATGGTCTAATCTTACTGTAAACAAATAGTTTCTGATTTGCCTTTTTGACTAGGTTATTGATGTGATGTTTGTAGGTGAGGTGAGTATCAAGTGTTACTCCAAGGTATTTATAGGTGTCTGTTATGGTTAATGGGTGATTTGCAAAGTGTATGGGGTCAAACATAGATATAGATTTTCTAGGAGAACGAAAGTACATGCATTCAGTTTTCTTGACGTTAACAGTTAGATGATTAGATTTCATCCAGTCATGAAGAAGGTGAAGATCAGAAGATAGTTTTGTATTTATGACATTGGGGTTTGGATCAGAAAAAAAGATAACAGTGTGTGTGTGAGATGTGTTGTTACCCTTGTGACTAATGTCTGTAGGCAATGTCTTCTAGAGGAAGTTGTTGCCAACCTATATATTTTTAGTATGATGCCAACGTTAATATTGAAGTGAAAGCAGTGCTGAGGAAGTCTTCTCTGCATGTCAGCGTGACTTAAAATAACATGCCCACGCGCATGCTCGAAGCTGATTGGTTGAGAAGCCCCTCTGTAGATCTCGATGGTCAACGTGCTCGAAGGTGATTGGCTGAGAAGCCCCTCTGTAGATCCTGATGGTCAAACTCCATTTAGCAGCCAGCAGCTTGATGTGAGAGGAGGCTGCTGGGTGTTCTGTCACCGAGTCGACTGGAGAGAAGAAGACCAGGACTGGAGACACGGTGGAGAGAATTAAGAAGACCAGGACTGGAGACAGGCTGGGACGAGAGACACGTGAGGGGAAGACAGGTGAGCAGCCTCGCATCTCCTTTTCTCACCTTCAGCCTTCTTCCATTCTATTGTTTTCAGACAGTATCTGTTATGTGAATACTGCAGTTTTCACGAAATTCCCAGTTACTTACTCAAGTAACTCAAGTTACAAATTGAGTAACATTTTATTAAATCTAAGCACATATTTAAAAAAGATACAATAATTTCCTAATCAAACTTATTTGTTTTTATGCAAATAACCACTATATATGACAATAACAAAGGAAAAGAATAACATTTACAATTTTGGATGGTTTACACTGACTTCAAGGCGGTTTAAATTATTTTTCAGGATGGTTCCGGGGCAGCAATGTCATTCTGCTTCTGCTGTTGTTTTGGTCAAAGTAATGCAAAAGTAGTGTACTAAGTAATGAGTTACTCTACACAGAAAGTAATATTGTAAAGTAACTTATTACTTTCAAATGAAAGTAACTAGTAATATGTAGTATATTACATTTTGAAAGTAACTTGCCCAACACTGTTCACCACACACAGCTTCCTCTTTTCATTTCAGTCTGGGTGTGATTACTGTGTTTACACCTGCCCAACTGAATCGCAGCAAGCGGGAAACCAACCAGGGTCTGATTTAACCTGACAAAAAGTGCAGGTCAGAAAATGGCGGTCATTCATACACAAATGACATCACTGGTCCACAACTTTACTCAAAGCAACTCTCAACAAACTCTGTCAAACTAAATTGTCTGTGAAACGGTTTACATTTTTGGATATGTGTGTGTGATCATGCGCCAAATAAATCAGCATTGTTTTTCGGTGGACTTTATCTTTCATATGCAGTGGATATACATGTGAACTTACAATGATGTGAATTAGACATAGAATAAATGCTGACACCATGAAGGGACTATCTTACTTATCACCTGTAGCGTCCTCTAGGTGAACATCTTGGGCCACACTAGACGATGCATTAAAAACTCTACTGTAGATGAGTGTTTTATCCTTTTCTCTCCTCTTCAGGTCTGCAGTGACGAACAGAATCCTCAGAAGCTCGTCTCCACCTCAGAGTAACTCTGCAGGATGGTCACCATGCCAGGGTCACCAGACCTTCACTGGAGTCTCCATGTCCTTCTTCTGTCTTGCCTGCTTCATCTGAACCCCTCGCTGGCTTACTCGCTGAAAAACTGCACTGTGGCTTACTCTGACCACGTGGCAGATGCTGTGGTTTCATGCAAGAGACGTGGCCTCACCGCTGTTCCTGACGACATTCCCAGAAACGCAGCTTCGCTAGATCTTTCGCTCAACGGCCTTTTAAACATCACCACGACAGATTTTAGATATTTATCCAAGCTCAGAGATGTATGCCTGGCCTATAATTGGATTTCACAGATAGATGATGGAGCTTTCATGGACTTGGCAGAGTTAAGGGTGCTTAAAATAGATGCAAATAAACTTATACACCTGAGAGACAATACGTTTCAGGGGCTGTCCAGTTTAGTAGAGCTATCACTGGAGAGCAACCATATTAAATATATCGCTCCCTTGACGTTTCAGTCCCTGCTGAGCTTACAGAAAGTATCACTGTTGGATAACCAGCTGCAGCAAATGGCTGACATTATGCCTCTCTTACAACTAGCAAGCTTACATGACTTGAACATTGTAGATAACAACTTCACCTCTTTTCAATCTAACGAGCTGCCGTTTAACTTCTCCTCAGAGATCAGAGTGTTGTCTTTACGCTCGGATGCACTGAAGAAGTTCAGCATCACAAGAGACATCTTTCCTCATCTGCAACGTATTTACCTGTATGAATGCAACAGAGACTTTGAGTGGGACGTAGCGGACAAGTCTTTTCTAAGGAGCTTAACTCATCTGTACTTGGCAGGAAGTGAAATTAGTTTTGAGGCCTACAGAGAGGTGCTGCAGACCGTTGACTCAGTGGAACATCTAATGCTGAGCACTATGAAGGAACGGATACTTGACGGTCTGGTAGACATTGCCTGCCAAATTCCTGCTCTGAGAAGTCTTGTTCTGACATTTAATGGCATTCATGGTGGTGGGAAACTGCTGCAGTCTTGCTCTCGGCTTACTGAGCTGGATTTATCAGGTAACTATCTGACTAACCTGAATTCACTCAGGTCAATGAAGCAGCTCAGGTGTCTGAGCCTCAATTTGAACAGACTGTCTGAAGTGCCTCTTGCCCTCAGAGACATCTCCACACTTGAAATCCTGGATCTGAGTATGAATGCTATCAGTGAGCTAGGTTGCTCCGACTTCTTGAATCTGACAAGATTGACCGAACTTAATCTCAACTACAATCACATTTCAGAACTCAAAGTGTGTGTTTTTCACAATTTGAATGGTTTGAAAGTCTTATATCTTGGAGAAAACCATGTTTCAACTCTTGGAAATACCTTCAAATTCAGCTTACCGAAACTAGAAGTTTTGAATTTACATGGGAATAGTCTCAGATTGATCAGAAAAGGAGATTTTAGAAACCTGTCTTCCCTCAGGTCTTTGGATTTATCAAACACAATTCTGAATATGCATACGGGGGCTTTTGAAGGACTGGATGATCTCAGGAGTCTCAATCTTTCACTAGAGATAACCACTTTGCAGACAGCAGATGTATTCACAGGACTGAGACACTTGGAAAATCTAACTCTTGTCCTCACTAGGCTCCTCAGAAGTTCTCATGTGAACGCTGAGCCACCTTTCAGAGGTTTATCTTTCTTGAAGAAGCTTACAATTAAAGTTCATGACGATTACCACATGGTCATCCCACCAGATATGTTAACGGGTCTGAAGTCTTTAGAGCACTTTGCAGCTGAGAATATCTTTGTCAACTCATCAGACTCAGACACATTTAAACACACGCCTCAATTGAAGAGTCTTCTGATCAGCAACAATGATCTGTCAGATCTGAACCCTGAACTGTTTCAGCAAATCCCAAACCTGGAGGTTCTGGATCTTTCCAGCTGTAATCTTGGTTCCTTGGATTTCTTGGCCCAGGCCAACCTGAGTCACCTGACCTGGTTGAACGTGAGTCAGAATGGTCTGTCAGTGGTGAATGAGTCTGTCTTCCATTCCCTCCCTGCCCTAACATATCTGGACCTGCTTGGTAACCCTTTCAGTTGTAACTGCTCTAATGCTGGCTTTATCCAATGGGTGCAAAGCAACAGTCAAACACAGGTTGTTCATGGTCACCAGTGCACTTGCAGTAGTCCTCTTAGTAAAAGGGTAACCACGTTGCTAGACTTTGACATCCACTCCTGTTGGATGGACACTAGCTTCCTGTGCTTCATCTGCAGCACTTGTGTGATTGTTCTTACTCTCCTCACATCCTTTATCTACCACTTGCTGAGGTTACATCTAGCCTACACCTACTACCTCTTCCTGGCCTTCCTTTATGACAGCAGGAGGAGGAGGAGGAGGGAGGAAGCTCCTCTGCGCTATGATGCCTTCATCTCCTACAACGTTCACGATGAGGCCTGGGTTCTCAGAGAGATGCTTCCAGTGCTGGAAGGAGAGCAGGGCTGGAGACTCTGTCTGCACCACAGAGACTTCCAACCAGGTACAGAGTCTGCCTGCCTGTCTGCAGACAATTGGACTCGAGTCGACTCGAATCGCACATTTGACGACTTCCGACTTGACTCGGACTTGGAAGGTAAATACTTGAAACTCGACTCGGACTTGGAAGAAAATGACTCGAAACTCGACTCGGACTTGTGACAAGATAGCCGAGTGCACCAGCTGGGCGTACGCCTAGGTTTAGACGCTACGTCCGATGTAGAACTCAAAGATACGACTAACTTAATTTTCGCACGTCCGCAGCCTAAAGACGCGCAGCTACGACCATGGTAAGTCAGTCTTGGTGCACTCGGTGTAAATTCAAATCACAACGTCGGGCGTAGCTAAAACCGGCATAAGAGTTAAGACCGACTTTTATACGCCCAGCTGGTGCACTCGGCTTATGACTCGGGTGACTTGGTGTAGACCTATGTTTTTCTCACTGGGCACGCACGCACTTTGATTATCAGTGTGGATGGACAATCAATGCAATTCAAATGTTTTTGCAAAATGATCAAAATAAAAATATAAATTTGTATCAAACATGTCATTTCTTTAATAGAATGTAGCCTTTCCCATCTACCAAATGATCAGGCTTGTAATGTCATAATGGATAAATGAACAGCTTTATGCTGGTTTCAGCCATGCAGACTAGTCTGCAAGCTCTTTTCTGACATTGGCACTAGGAAGATAGGTTTATATTTTGAAGAGCGAACCTTGAGTGTTTTGTGGGTGGGCTGGCGAACAATTGTGAGGGACTTGGCTCTGACAAAATGTGACTTGATATGTGAAGGGAAGGACCGCTGCTGTCAATAGTATTCCCCTTATTCACTCTGCGGCCATTTTAAAACCAAAGCCAGGCTGGCCTGTAAGAACCACACCTCCCTGGTATTTAATTGGATTAAGTGATTAATCAGGTGTGGGCACACTTTGGGCACACCCAGCGCACACGTGATTAATAACCTTATAGGCTTTTTATATTTTACTGGAGGACGTGCCTTGTCATTTTTTCTAACCTGTGACTCGACTTGACATAACCTGTGACTCGACTCGACTTGTGAGGGACTTGAATTGACAATCTTTGACTCGACTTGACTTGACATAACCGATGACTCGACTCGAGACTTGACTTGAAATAACATTGTGACTTGACTTGACTTGACTTGCCGACAAAAGGAAAGACTTGGGACTTGCTTGAGACTCGGGACCAATTGACTTGAGACTCGCTTGGGACTCGGATCAGAGGGACTTGGACAATTGTCTGCCTGTCTGTATATACATTATATATTGGCCTGCTGATATTGCCTGTCAATAAAAATCTGATATTGGTCAGTCAGTGTTGCCTATCTATCACCAATATGTATAATAATAATAATAATAATAATAATAATAATAATAATAATAATAATATTGGTGGAGAGGTCAGAGCTGTCATGCCTAAACAATATTGATGTAACCTCAGATTGTGTCAGAGCAAAGAAATAGAGGCAAATCAAAGCTCGAGGGGGAAGGGATTATGAAATCTTCATTCAGTAAAAATCAGTGATTTCACTGTTGCTTCCCCAGGTAAGCCCATCATAGAGAACATTACAGAGGCCATCTACGGCAGCAGGAAGACCATCTGCGTGATCAGCCGTCACTACCTGGAGAGCGAGTGGTGCTCACGGGAGATCCAGATGGCCAGGTGGGGGCGCCAGGCAGCTCTCTGTTCTCACATACAGCAGCGCTTCTTGTCCTATCTCATTGCTTCCCTGAGCCGCTTAGTCCGTTTAACTCTCTAAACCATACTGTACATCCTGTCCTGTGAGTGTGTGTGTGTGTGTGTGTGTGTGTGTGTGTGTGTGTGTGTGTGTGTGTGTGTGTGTGTGTGTGTGTGTGTGTGTGTGTGTGTGTGTGTGTGTGTGCAGCTTATCTAGACAGAGTTTATCTAGGAACTCAAAAGAGCTAAATGACGGCTTTGTCTAGGAACTCAAGAGCTAGATGACAGAGCTTTATTTAGGAACTCAAGGGCTAGATGGCTGAGCTTAATCTATTGTCACAGTCATCCAGTTCTGATGGACCTAAGGCTTGTCAATGCTCATTTTAATCATCAAGGAACTTGACCATCAAACCAGTAGCTACCATTGCTGGTGAACTAGTGTTTGGGCTAACCGTTAGTATATCGATAGCCGTGGCTTATAATGAAGAAGGCTTGGACCCTTACCTTGGCGCAACTCAGGCTGGTACTGGCCGTTGTCGGGTCGTGGGCCAGCCTTGTCTGACGATCAAAAGACAAATCGCTACCTACATACACGGCTGAAACATACAGGGTTTGGTTCATTGTCAAAACAGCCTTTAGTTAATTCATTGTCCATTTTGGTCTGCTATATACTGTATGTCTGAGAGTCACATTTGCTACTGCTGCTGCATGGGCAAGTTTGTCCGACTAACAAACTATCTCCCTCGTCACAGCCAAGCTTGCCTGCAAATGTCTCAGGCTTGTCGGGTAGGCCCCACCCTCTTAGCCAGGCTGCCAATCAGATTAGCCCAAACACAAGACAAGTGCCAGGCAACCAATGAGACCATGACACTAGGAACTCAAGAGGTATGTGACGGAGGTTTATCTACAACCTCAAAAAGCTAGATGACAGAGCTTTATCCTTACCCTGTGGCTCTCATCCATGGCTTGGGGTCAACTGTCCAAAATAAGGAGGGTGCAGACGAGAGGTGAAGAAGAGAGTGCAGGCAGGGTGGAGAAGAGTGTGAAGAATGATTTGCGACAGAAGGGTATCAGCAAGAGTGAAAGGGAAGGTTCACAAGACGGTAGTGAGACCAGCTATGTTGTCTGGTTTGGAGGCAGTGACAGAGAGACAGGAGGCGGAGCTGGAGGTGGAGTTGAAGATGCTAAGATTTTCATTGGGAGTGACGAGGATGGACAGGATTAGGAATGAGTACATTAGAGGGATAGCTCATGGTGGACAGTTTGGAGACCAAGTGAGAGAGGCCAGATTGACATTGTTTGGATATATGCAGAGGAGAGATGCTGATTATATCAGGAGAAGAATGCTGAAGATGGAGCTGCCAGGCAAGAGGAAAAGACAAAGGCCAAAGAGAAGGTTTATGGTGATGTGTGTGTTGAGGGAGCATACTGAATGCGGGTGGTTGGCGCGAAACAGATGATCCGCTGTGGTGACCCCTAACGGGAGCAGCCAAAAGGAGGTTCTCATCCATCTGTGGACCAAGAGGAGAATCCATTATTGTCATCTGTCTTGGCAGTGATTTGACATCAATGTCAGATGAAGAGTAGACTCAAGAAGGACAGGGGATAAGGCAAAGGGCGGCACGGTGGCTCAGTGGTTAGTACTGTTGCCTCACAGCAAGAAGGTCCCGGGTTCGAACCCCGGTCCGTCCCAGGTCCTTTCTGTGTGGAGTTTGCATGTTCTCCCCGTGTTCGTGTGGGTTTTCTCCGGGTGCTCCGGTTTCCTCCCACCATCAAAGAAAGACATGTATGTTAGGGTTATACTCCTGCCAGTGCCCCTGACCAAGGTAATGGCAAAAAGAACTGGAGTTGGTCCCCGGGCGCTGCACTGCGGCTGCCCACTGCTCCTACATGTAGTTCTAGGAAGGTTCCTAGTAGAGGATGGGTCAAATGCAGAGGATGAATTTCCCCATGGGGATAAATAAAGGATAACTTAACTTAACTTAACTTAACTTAACTTAATTAAAGAACAAGCACAAATTTGCAATAGCTGTAACCAGATATGCAATATCAGTCAGAGTGTGACATCATCCACTCCATTGTGATGTCATCCACTCCACTGACATTGATTTTGTGGACCAACCAACCAAGTGACTCATGGAGCTGCTGGCCATGCTCGTTGCTGCTAAAAACAAATGTACATCTAAAAGTTGGAATAGAGTTCTTTTATCTTTCTATTTCACTTGATTTGAAGTGCAATAGTTTACTTTGTAATTATTTTATCTTTTGTATCTCTTATCTGTACTTCTGCACTTTTTAATTGTATCTTTTACTGTGTTTTGCTACTCTGTAAACACTTCTGAATTGCCTGAGTGTATGAGACGCGCTATACAAATACATCTGCCTTTTCTTGCCAGCTTCCGTCTGCTTGACGAGCAGAAGGACGTGTTGATCCTGGTGTTTCTGGAGGAGATCCCGGCCTGGCGGCTGTCTCCCTGCTACCGCATGAGGAAGCTGCTGAAGAGGCGCTCCTACCTGAGCTGGCCCCGGGCCCAGAGGCACCAAGGACTTTTCTGGCAGAACGTAGGGCGAGCTCTGGAGACGGGCGGCGCTCCCAATGAGACTGCCCACACAGACCCCCTCTCTGGACTGTGACGGTGAGTCCACACACCTCCTCTCTGGACTGTGAAGGTGAGTCCACATACCTCCTCTCTGGACTGTGAAGGTGAGTCCACACTCTTCCTCTCTGGACTGTGAAGGTGAGTCCACACACCTCCTCTCTGGACTGTGAAGGTGAGTCCACACACCTCCTCTCTGGACTGTGAAGGTGAGTCCACACTCTTCCTCTCTGGACTGTGAAGGTGAGTCCACACTCTTCCTCTCTGGACTGTGAAGGTGAGTCCACACTCTTCCTCTCTGGACTGTGAAGGTGAGTCCACACTCTTCCTCTCTGGACTGTGAAGGTGAGTCCACACTCTTCCTCTCTGGACTGTGAAGGTGAGTCCACACTCTTCCTCTCTGGACTGTGAAGGTGAGTCCACATACCTCCTCTCTGGACTGTGAAGGTGAGTCCACACTCTTCCTCTCTGGACTGTGAAGGTGAGTCCATACACCTCCTCTCTGGACTGTGAAGGTGAGTCCACACTCTTCCTCTCTGGACTGTGAAGGTGAGTCCACACTCTTCCTCTCTGGACTGTGAAGGTGAGTCCACACACCTCCTCTCTGGACTGTGAAGGTGAGTCCACACTCTTCCTCTCTGGACTGTGAAGGTGAGTCCACACTCTTCCTCTCTGGACTGTGAAGGTGAGTCCACATACCTCTCTGGACTGTGAAGGTGAGTCCACACTCTTCCTCTCTGGACTGTGAAGGTGCGTGAAGTCAGACACAAACAAACTAGAACATGACGGTCATCGAGAAATACCACTGACTCATGAAGTGACTGAGGTTTCCTAAGTCCCACCCCTTTTCGCTCTGCGCTCCCAAAACAGTTAAGCAAGTTAGCTTGGTACCCGGCAGAACCTCTGTCAACTTTCCCCTTTCCTGTTGTAGATATCACTAAGGGCACATGACAAGTCACATGACATTGGTATCACAATCTGCATAATTCCTTATATCATTTACAAGATTACATTTGAACACATCATAATAACATTCTAATTTACCTTCGCCCAATACTCTTTTTTTAAGCGGTGCAGCCGCTTCTATAAGTGACTTTGTGCATCCATCCGTCGGTCTGTCCGGCCGTCCGTTATGGCACGGGATGTCCGTTATGGCAGTGGCACGGGATTTCGTTATGGCACAGGATTTCGTTATGGCACGGGATTTCGTTATGGCACAGGATTTCGTTATGGCACGGGATTTCGTTATGGCACAGGATTTCGTTATGGCACGGGATTTCGTTATGGCACGGGATTTCGTTATGGCACGGATGTCCGTTATGGCACGGGATGTCCGTTATGGCACGGGATGTCCGTTATGGCACGGGATTTCGTTATAGCACAGGATGTCCGTCTGTCACCTATAGAAGCAGCTGCTTCTATAAGTGGTGGCCAGTGGTGACTGATGATGTCATATTAGTAACCAAACACAATCCATCAACTGAGCATGCAAATGCCCCCAACTGATGATGTCATATCCACTGACACTGATGATGTCATGCCCCACAATCATCAAGTGGAAGGACGAACGGACGGACGGACGGACAGACAGACAGACAGACAGACAGACAGACAGACCGACAGACAGACAGACAGACAGACAGACAGACAGACAGACAGACAGACAGACAGACAGACAGACAGACAGACACGCAAAATCAGTTATAGAAGCGGCTTCACCGTTCTGATGAAGCCGTCATGTGATAAAATCAGTGATGTCTTGTACTATGTCATCAGTGATGTCACTTAAGCAATTGTGATGTCATCATCAGTGATGTATGATGTCTGCACCGCTTACTTCAGATAGGTGTGATTTTTACTGAGTAGATGAATGCATCTTAATATAACTCAATGCAACTTAAAGAGGAGCTGACAGTAGCTCATTTTCAAGTTGTAACTCCCATTACTTGACATAGTAACCGGTATAATATTACAGAAATCCTATTGGTGGTGCATTATATTACCGCATTACTGGTAAAAGTAATATATTGCCTGTTGTGCGTTAGTTACCCCCAACACTGACAAAAACACAATCAAGTGTCAAATCACTGACTAAGTTACTAAATGGCAAGAACTGTAAGTAACTATTTTGACTCAACACCCGGAAAAGAGATGTGTGTGTGTATACTGTACTTTGATTTCTCAACAACTGTAATTACAACATGCTATAAAAAAATGTGCTTTCATTAGTTGCCAGCACTACAGAGTAATGTATTTATTGCTGTGAAAGATGAGTTGCTCATTCTGTTGAGACTGTCTGCCACTGTGCTTGCTTTCCCTGCCTAGGTGAGTGTAGTCAAGTGGAGGAGAGTGCATCAACACACTGTTCAGACCCTGCAACGGACGACCACAACTTACTCCAAAGACTCTGGCCTACTGTTGCATGCAGTTTGCTTCCCATCCAGATATATTATCACTTTGTAATTATTGTTTTTTTAATTGTTCACATGAAAATAATTGACTCAGAAAAATCAAATAAACAGAATTCTGCAATCAGACTTGAATGCCACTTGAACCTTCATTGTAACGTGGTTGAATTCCTGAACCCCATGTCGAGTATCGGATTGTATCAGTAGATAAACATGTACAAATGTGCTGTGTGCAGTCATCAGACTTCCTGGTATGCAATTACTTTGAAAATGACCGTTTCACATAACGGTGCATTATTATTTCATGGCGTGGTGAGTACACGAGTCACAACATGTACATGTGTGTTTCTGGCGATGTTGGAATGTGTATTTTTGGTGACTGAACGGGGGTGGCAGCTGTACCGTATACTTATTTATATACTGTACTATGGGGTCCTCTCGCCATTCCGAAGTGTCGGCATTCCGATCATTGACTTCTATGCTTTCGGAGAGGCGGCCCTTTTTATCTCCAAAAAAGGAAAATATATTAGGTCCGCCTTTCCAACATAGCATCTTGAGTTATTTAGCCTACAGGGATGGGAGAGGTTAGGTTCTGGGGGAGGTTAGGTTTAGGCGTGGGGGGTGGGAGAGGTTAGGTTTAGGGTCTGCAGGAGGTTAGGTTTAGGCATGGGGGGTGGGAGAGGTTAGGTTTAGACGTGGGGGCTGGGAGAGGTTAGCTCCAGCCGGTCCCCCGGGTTAGGTTTAGGGTTCTTTCGCAATGGCGAGACAGATCTCCATTCCGACAATTTTGTCGGAATGCCGGTATTTCGGAGTGCCGACATTTCGGAATGCCTATACTATAGGGGTGAAACACTTTCTAATGCACGCACAGGGAAGAGAAAGGCATCTACATTCTTGTTTTACTATCGGGAATATGGCAAAATAGGCGAATCTCCCAAAAATGTTGTTGGTGTATCCATTTAAGCTGACAAAGACTGACACAGTTGATTTCACTATGTTGACAAATGTACTATTTTAAGTCTATTTTAATTCTCCCAGAGGATCACAATGGAAATAAGCCTGTGGCTTTATTGTGTATTAATCCTCGGCAGTTTTTATGTATCGTAATGACTGTCTTCAGTGAAGCAGTGTTGTGTGTTTTAAATTGTCAAATAAAACTTACTTATACTTACTTACTTAGGGTGTATTCACACCTGTCTCGTTTGGAGCAGTTGTTCTGAAACAGAGCGTTTTCCCCCTTGGTGTGGTTCGTTTGGGGGAGTGTGACAGCAATCGCACTCGGGATGCGGGACAAAAGAAGAGATCGCCAAGAAAGGGTGGTCTCGGCCCGCTTCTAAACTAACTCTGGAGCGGTTTGTTTGTGGTGAGAAGTTGAGAACGTGATCCGGTCTCAATCCGACACAACTGCAGGAAACGCGTGCACATTTTTAGATAATCCAGCTGCTGTAGTCAGCTGCGCTGTGCGTAGTGGCCTGAAGAACGAGCATTTTTATCGTTTAAAAACAACATCTTCATTCTTCAGATCCTGTTTTGGCGACTTGTGAAACTATAGTGTTTGCATGGATAAACTTTTGGCGATTTTTGCACGATTGCATCAGCAGTTTGAACTCCACCAACTTACCTCTGGTCTCCAAGGTCAATGAAAACAAGTCGTGGTCATCAGAGCCAGCCTTCTTTGTGATAAGATTGTCTGATTCAATCTGATTGAACCAGACAATCAGTCTGATTGTCGACAGTCAGACTGATTGCATGTCTTCCTCAAAATGTCCGTAGGCTATTATTAAATCCTCGCGCACCCGACGTACAATGTAGGCCTACCCAAAACACACACATTCTTATAAGCATATAAAATCTCAGTGAATTATCTTTTCCATCCTGGGAGGCTATTAGCCTACCGGAGTCTCCTGGCCAATCCAGGAGGCTTGATAATACTATTTGGACCGTTTGATTTGTGGCTGTGTGAACACAAACGAACGAAGGCACAAATACAACAATTGTATCAATTAAGCCCCTGAATCAGAACAAAGCAAACGAGCTACAGGTGTGAATACACCCTTACTTACTTACGTACTTACTTAAGTTGCTTTGAAAAATGTCTCTTCATTACCTCCCTAGGAGTTGTCTGGGAGGTTATGTCCTCGCCCCGCCCCGTTTGATGTTTCACAAAATGTGGCAGAAAAACAGGTCATGGGGCAACTCAGAAATGATTAACTCTCCACGTCCACTGGCAAAGAGGGGGCGTGGCAATGGGCGTGTTCAACCACAAACTGTGCCATAACCTTCAAACGGATTCACGTACTGTAACATCACAACACTGTGTAGAAAGGTCGGTCATGGACCAAGAGCAAACTGAGTGACTTTCCACGCCCACCAACCAAAAGTGGACATGGCAATGGTCATGGCCAATCACAAAAAAGGTGCTCAACTTCCACACGGATTCACCACAGAACAAGACAAGTAGATCATGGGCCAACTTAGAACTGATCACCTTTCCACACAACACTGTCCAAAAGGGGGAGTGGCAATGGGCGTGTCCAAAAACAAAAAGGCACCTATACTGTAACTTCCAAACGGATTCACGTAACACCACAGACCTTTGTACAAAGGTCATGGGGTCAAGGACCAACTGATCAGGTTTACATGCCCACTAGCCAACGGGGCCACCTAACCATCCCTCATTAATTGGGCTGGCTGATGTGTGGTGAGCGATCGATCGTGTGCAAACTGGCTGCTGTGCATCATCACCCAGGTGGGTTCTACACATTGCTGGTGGTTGAATTGAGTTCCACCTGATTTGTGAAGCGCTTTGAGTATATCTAGAAAGGCGCTACATAAATGCAATCAGTGAAAGTGAAAGAGAAAAAATCCTTACAGAGTTTGCCAAGTACTTGGGTTCTAATATTCCGTAGCAGCTCATCTTTGTGCTCTCTGATGAAGGGGTCGTCCATTATGTTGCTGTGATTTGTTGTCAAGATTTTCTCAAATTCTGTGATGTCGTTATTTTGGTAGGCGCTTACTAAGTCCTTCATTGCTAGGATCTCTGGATCATCTTTGTATGGTTTAGCCTCCTGATAGTCAAAAGGGTTGATTCCTGACTTCATCAGCATGTTGACTAGGACCAAGTACTTCAGGCACGTTGTCCTCCTTGGGCTTCCAGAGTCATCGTAGTCTTTAAATGCCCCGAAGAAGTCTTGGTGAGCCTTCTCAAACTCACCTTCTCTCAGATGCATCTTCCCACCACACTCTCTGATGACACCCATGATACGTGGGTGAGGGATGGCCGATTTAATATGAAGCGACTGCTCATACAGGGCCTTCAATTTCTTGTTGTTTTTCTGTACTGTGTACATCTGGATCGCCAGAGCATAAATCTCCAACAGCTGTGACCCTTTCTTCAGGTCATCCTCTCCATCATCTGTCTTACATGACTGGTGCAGTTGCCGAAGGATCTTCTGCAGTTTTCCATACTCTTCTCTCTCTAGATACATTTTCCCCAGCTTTGTGTTAGTTTTGAACCATAATCTGTCATTATTTGCATCTTTCAAAGCATCCAGTGTGGTTTCATAGAACTCCTGTCGTACGTCCATCTGTTTGGAGAAGTATCCACGTCCACCTCCAAACAGATGGACCTCCACTGTGGAGATATAATCCAGGATGGAGTTGATGGACTTCTCCCAGTAGTTCCTGGTGACAGCACTCCTAATGTAGGTTAGCAGCTGATTGTATCCGTTCATCATCTCTGGGAAGTTGGTCAGTTTGAAGTTGATTTTGATCATCTGTTTCAGTGCTTTGAATCCCCACTCTCCCTTCTCTCCCTCCAACTCCAACACCTTCTGGAAGCAGCTGAGTGCTGCTTTGGGGTCATCCTTCTTCATGGCTTTGGATTTGTAGTATTGGTTCTCCAGGTCCACATTGGGCTCTGAATTACTGTCTTCCCAGTATTCCAGCCAATCTCCACTCCAGTCCTCTTCATTGTCACACATGAAATCATTATCTTCAATATCAGACATCTTGATGGTCTTCCTTGACCTTATCCAAGACACTCACTAGGTCCTACTTATAGCCTCTGCAGGGAAGGATTGCATAACTGATGAACTGATGAATGTCTATGACATCATCAGTGTCATAAATCAATGAGGATATCGCTTTATGCATAGAATTGGTGATGTCACCAATCATGTCACTGGAGCACTCGATGATGATGTCATTAGTGATGTTACTCTTGAACATTTGGATGCAGTCATGTTTGGACAGCGGACCAAGCCCCAAACAACCACAAAGTTTTCATCATTCTATCTGATGTTTGGCAGAGAGGCGAGGTGTGGCACCCAAATGCAATTGTGCTCATCAGTGCCTGATGTCATACATGTCATCAGTGATGTAACTTGAGCAAGTTTGATGTCATCTGTGATGATGTCATTAGTCAATGCCATCAGTGATCTCCACTCGAGCAATAGTGATGTCATCAGTGAGTGATGTCAACATTGATGCCATCGGTGATGATGTCATCACTGAGTGATGTCATTACTCTATTTCTGCCTTACTGTCCCCTCTGAAACTTGAACTGCCTTATTTAAGAGGATTGTTTTTGGACTATAACTTCTTCTAGGAATGAATATTTATTTTGAGGAAAAACACGCTTTCTTGAGTATATTTTCTGCTTTTTTTCTTTTTTCTTTTTTTAAAGCTTAATCGATAATCGATCGTCAGTCTTCCCAATGATCGATTATGGAAATGTATACAAATGCCCATCCCTAGTCTCCAGCGCCAAAGACTGTTCAAAAACCGCCAAAACGCGAAACCACCCAAGCAACTGGAAGTCTATAGAAACAAGTGATTCTGTTCTCCTGCCCGGGTCCATTTTCCTCCGCACAGTGCAACTCAAAACAACGAAAAACCGCCCAAGCTGGCAACACTGGTCTCTCTCTCCTCTCTCTGTCCACTTTCTTCTTTTCTTCTCCCTCCCTCCATCCCTCCGTCTCCATCCCTCCCTCTATCTTTGTTCTCTCTCACTCTGTGGACAAAGCCGTTAATATCCCGGCTAGCTGCTCACGAAGGATTCCGCTTCTTAATTGACGACAATTCTGCAACACTTCTTTAAACTGAAACTACTGTACTCCTGTAATCCTCAACTGCTCATCTCAGCTAATTTGGAATAATCCTGAAATTGATTGTTTGGAAGATATACTGTCAGCTATTGCGTATATCCTAAACCCCTCAGGGTGAAACATGATATATTCGTAGTGAGATGGGAGTTTGCTGAACGTCATCCACCTCAATCAAGAGCTTATAGGCTTAACTGTCATCATAATACAAGTAAATACATGGCGGAGCACTGACAAACATTGTTTGATAAGGACCTTCACAAACAAGGTGTGTGTGTGTGTGTGTGTGTGTGTGTGTGTGTGTGTGTGTGTGTGTGTGTGTGTGTGTGTGTGTGTGTGTGTGTGTGTGTGTGTGCGCGTGCACACAGTGTGTTTGTTTGTAAGTCATTAGGCTATATATTTATGTGACATTTGAAAACGTACTCTCACATGCAAAGCGACAACTCACAGGTGATGAGAAGTTCCATGTGTCTCAAAAGCACGCGTTTTGTATTCACAGGCAGTTTTGTGCAAGTTACTGCCCCTCATCAGCCTTCCGAGTGATGTCACGCGAGCGATTTTGACGTCCTCCGTGATGTCATCAGTGACTGATGTCATCAGTGATGTAACTTGAGACACACACACACACCTGACCATGCCAAATGTCTGCTTCCTAGGGGGACACCTCGCCATTCCGAAGTGTCGGCATTCCGATCATTGACTTCTATGCTTTCGGAGAGGCGGCCCTTTTTTGTCTCCAAAAAATGTTTCGCCGAGAGGTTAGGTTAGGCTTAGGCGTGGGGGGTGGGAGAGGTTAGGTTTAGGGTTAGGGTCTGGGGGAGGGTTCTTTCGCAATGGCGAGGTTAGGGTTAGAATTTTGTCGGAATGCCGGTATTTCGGAGTGCCGACATTTCGGAATGCCGAGGTGTCCCCGCTTCCTAGAGCGAAAGCTGTGGCCGCTAAAGGGTGGTGAACTTTTTGTGGACCACCTGACCGACCGACCAAGCGACAGAGTGACTTTTATAGACTGTTTCAACTTGACAACATAAACATTCTAAATTGCCCCTATAGCTAACTTCCTGTTGCAGTGTGATGCTAATAGCTGACAGTAACGAAGCTAGGTCTCAAACTGCTTCCTTCCTAGCAACACAATTCCCTGAAAAGTGCTTATATAGATAGAGCTGCTGGGCGCAGGTCAAAAAGACCTAAGACACCCTAATCAGCCTGATCCACATTCCCACTGCTGCACACACTCACGCCCGAGAGCTGCCATTACCCAAGTTCATAGCAAATGGTTTGAAATGGGAACATCAACCCACGCGCGTGCGTGCGTGTGTGTGTGTGTGTGTGTGTGTGTGTGTGTGTGCGTGTGTGTGTGTGAGAGAGATAATCGGTGTGAGAAAGATAGAATGTGTGTGTGTGTGTGTGTGTGTGTGTGTGTGTGTGTGCGTGTGTGTGTGTGTGTGTGTGTGTGTGTGTGTGTGTGTGTGTGTGTGTGTGCGCGTGTGTGTGCGTGTGTGTGTGTGTGTGTGTGTGTGTGAAAGAGAGAAAGAGTGTGCAGCTGTATTCATGAGACTTTGAGGAATAATTTTGTCATTAGGGTTTTTTTTTCTTCCAGAATGGAGGAAATTATAATACATTTTATGACTTTATATGGGCAGGATTTACATGATGCGTCTTTCTGTGTATGGGGGGTAGAGAGAGCATATGCATGTGTGAGAAGCAAGAGAGAGGGAGAGAGAGAGAGAGAGAGAGAGACAGAGAGAGAGAGAGAGAGAGAGAGAGAGACAGAGAGAGAGAGAGAGAGAGAGAGAGAGAGACAGAGAGAGAGAGAAAGAGAGAGAGAGAGACAGAGAGAGAGAGAGGAGAGAGAGAGAGAGACAGAGAGAGAGAGAAAGAGAGAGAGAGAGACAGAGAGAAAGAGAGAGAGAGAGACAGAGAGAGACAGAGAGAGACAGAGAGAGAGAGAGAGTGTGCTTGTGTGCAGCCTGGTCTCCAGAATAAAATGTCGGCATTGTAAGTTTCCGCAGTCCAGGGATATGTAGAATATAATGTTGCCCATCACATTTAGATATGTGATATTTAAGCGATATCACACGAGAGGGAGTGCTGTTGTTGGCTAATATCTTCACTGCTGTGATTCGGTCGTAGGCACGAGGCCCTAAACACAACCAAGGTTGTTAAACTTGTTTTATTTGCGTTTAACGTTGGAAAGGCAGCGAGGATTTCAAATTAATCGACATTTTGTTTCAAATTTATGTCGATATTCTACATTTCCCTGGTTTGCAAAGGTCAACATTTTATTCTGTGGGTTGGAGAGAGAGAGAGAGAGAGAGAGAGAGAGAGAGAGAGAAAGAGAGACTGTGTGTGTGTGTGTGTGTGTGTGTGTGTGTGTGTGTGTGTGTGTGTGTGTGTGTGTGTGTGTGTGAGAGAGAGAGAGAGAGAGAGAGAATGCATTCC